>NC_134708.1:45995273-46299439 GCF_043290135.1 Rhipicephalus microplus
ACACATGGTCCCAGTGGCTCGGTGTCACACTTCTTGGCTTCGGAAACAGTTCAGGTTAGAAAAACCATCTGAATGAAGTGCAGCAAAGGCTAATTCTTGTATATTTGATTGAGCGCAGCATTGAAGTTGGGACAGAATATGCAATTGTTTCTTAAACTTTCTATTTTACCAAAACCCAAGCTAGTCTTCATAAATTGCAACAACATATGCTTCGCCATGCAACTTGAACAGTAAGGTTGCATCGGAAACGTGGACGCCATCATAACAGTTTTTTTGGTAGTAAAAGGGCATCCATAAAATACTTTCATAGCTTGACACATTCGTTGAAGCAACCCTTAATAGCGAATGAGGAGGCTATCGTGAGGGAATGTTGGGTAACCTTATGTCATAAATGTAAACCTTTGCAGGGTTCCCCTTCAGGGAGGGGGTGGGAGTTCACAGCCCTCCCCACCTATTAAGTCAACGTATGTGGCAACATTTGCCTCCCTCCCTATTTCTGCGTGCACGCCTATAGTCCTAGGTATATGAAAGTTTGAGGCTGTCTGCAGGAATGCGAGATGTCACCATTTGAGATACTGCATAAAATATACATTTATGTGCACAAATATGTATTTTCTTACACGCTAACACTATTGCGTGTTAGTGTCTTTAAAGGTTTTGTTCGTAAATGTTGTGGTGGTTGAGGTTTGCATGTCGCCATTGCGCAGCTTTTCTACCTACTCAGCCGTCCCACATGTCCAACAATATTTCTCCCTTCCGACGCGATCCTAGGGTGACGGGCGAGTGGGGTGACCTTAGCCTCCCGCACCTAGCAGCCTAGCGCGGGATATCGATGGTAACGCAACATGTCGCCTTTCTCGTGTTGGAAGTCTTCTCAATGCTTTAATGTGCTTAAGGCTTGATCACAAGCACCTGTTGCAGCGCGTCAGCGTGTGGCTTTGCTGATGCGGGTTCGCGTCCTCTCCCTGGGGAGAGAAAGGGTGTGCAGCTTGGCGTAGCTAAGTGCTTTCTCTCTCTCTCTCTCTCTCTCCAAGGAAAGCGGGTGCAAAGCCGTGTCAAAAAGCCACGCACCGATGCGCTGCAGCAGGTGCGTGCGGTCAGGCCGAACAAGCGCCATCTCTGATGCCCGACAGAAAGAGGGGACGGCAGATGGCTTGTGGTTGCAATGTGTCAGATGGTATGTGAAGAGAGCCGCGTGAGGCTCGTGAGCTCGGGTAGTACGGGAAGATAATAGGTGTTCTGTCGTATGGGTTTCCACTCACGGCCATTGGACGCTCGACTCGCGTTGCAGTACGACACGTATAGGGTGTTGTCAAGCCGTGTAGTGCTAGAGCTTTAAATAAAAACTAGTTTTATTAATCAATGATATGGCGCAGCTGTGAAACTTTGTCTCAGAGACGTGTTAGTGGCACTCGTGTATTTTTGCCCTGAGATATTTCTTCATTTGAAGAGACGCTTTTTACCTAGCTTCAAATATACTGTTTTTTCGCAATTCATATTTCTTCATACTTGTAAACTTCATTTCTTGTACTGTACCTTTTACATAATGCACATTTTTAGAAATGAATCACCATCATTACTGTAGTTTTTTGCAGAATTGCTAAAAAAATCTCTTTTCTTTAATCTTTGAAAGCAAGTATTCATTGTAGAAAGTAATATTTATGTGCAGATGTTTTAGATGTGATTGTTTCAGTTTTTACGTCTTCCGTGCAGACTTCATTCCAGTGTCTATCTTAAGTTGTACTCTAAATGGACTTTTCTGGTTCTGGCTTTTCAACTTACATTGAATGTATTATCTTTTAATTCGTCTTCATGAGCTTAGGGTTTGCAGCTAACCAGTGGATAAGGTCCAAGCTATGGATATTCTATCCTCTACCCTTTTTACGCCATGGTACGGTTCTTGGTAGCTGCAGCTGCCGTTGGGCCCGATACTGCATCTTTGCAAAGACTCGGCATGCGTGCTAGTATTTTTAATGTGAAGGCAAGTGCAATTTAATATGTCATTAAAGAAATTGTCAGGCGAAATATTGAAGAAAAAGAACAGTTGTATTTACAGGTTCATGAAGTGTTGTGTGTACATTGTACACGGGCAAACCTCATAAAAATACGACCCTGAATGGTATTGAACAGTATTTGATTACAGCGTACCAAAGCACTTCGAATACTATAGTCTGCAGAGTTCCAGGTCACGTTGGTATTGAAAAGAATAAACAAGCATATGCTTCTGCAGCATTAGCCACACGAAGAAGCAGTCCTGACGAGATTAGTGTGTCGCACTATGCAAGATCTGGAAGCGCTGTGCCACACAACATCAATACCTTCGTTTCATACTTATTTATGAGTGGAAACTTTGTAGACTAGTGATTGCATTATATAATTGGTGCATCTTTTCATGACAAGCCCTTTGTTCTGACTACAAGTGCGTTGGTCACTTTACTGCCGTGTCTGTCTTGACAATGATTTTAAAAGTGAAGAGAACTTTTTAGGGAAAAATAAGTATGAATACAGCAAACAAAAGTGAATATACTTCAGTGACTCTGATAATGTTAAATTTAGTGAAAAGAGATTATGTTGGGTGTATTGGTGGATAATGTTGAGTGGAGAGAAAATTTTGCTATGATTTGAGGGGCACGTTTGTGAAGAAGTATTTTGTGTAAGTTAGTATTTGTAGTGGTGCCCCGCACAAGCATGTCGGATAAATTTGTAATTTCACCTTGTTGTGCGCCAAGAGAAAATGTTTGCTGTATAAGTAACTATATAAGTAATTTCAAAATCTAATGAGGGTGGCAATTTGGGCTTGTTGGTATGGTAGGATGATAATATTTGGTAGCACAGACAAAACACACGGACAAGAGAAGGCACCTTTGCGCTGTGTTGTCGTGAATGCGCCTTCTCTTGTCCGTGTTCTTTGTCTGCGCTATCATATATTATCTTTCAAAATCTAGCCAGATGTTGGTGGCTTCAATGTTAGCACGATATCATTAAAGACCTCGTTTCACAGAAATTCTGGCATCGGCGTCAATGCCGTTAGTTGTTTGCGAAAAATCTTGGCTTTGACTGAAAAATCGACATGTATGCAAATAAAATAAATAATAAAACTCTTTGGTACGAGTGAGCATCTATGTTAGGCCATCTGCGGCAAGCGGGTGCTCTCCCACAAAGCCAAGCTATCCCTTGCAATTGCATCAGGAAAAAAGCACTATATAAATTTTATGCAGTAGAAGTAGTTCTGCCGCATGTAATAGTATTGTGTGGCAAAAGCATAGATTTGCACCAGGTATCAGAAGATGTAAAACGGGCAAAGAGCGGGTGTTCTCAATGCCCACCCATTACAAAGCTCTTAAAGACATCATGCATTGCTCCATCAGCAAAAGCTTCAACAGAGCGAACTGCTGCATTGGTTCGTGTATAGCCCTACGGACGCGTAATAGACCCTTTGGGTAACTATGACATTGTGGGCACCTAACAAGTTTACTTGCAGTAGACATTTTAAGATAGATTGAAATGACCAATGTTATGCACAGACTCTTTCGTTTGTTTACAGGCTGACAACCAAAGCCAGGCTAGCAATTGAGAAGGTGATGCACACAGGGCCCACTTATGCCATGGTGTTCTACTGTTGAAGTAGAACCTGAACCATTCTTCAAGTTTTCTGACCATTAAATTGGTTTGGTATAATCAGTTATACGAACTGCTGCATTGGTTCGTGTATAGCCCTACGGACGCGTAATAGACCCTTTGGGTATTCTAAAATTGAAGAAACTATGACATTGTGGGCACCTAACAAGTTTACTTGCAGTAGACATTTTAAGATAGATTGAAATGACCAATGTTATGCACAGACTCTTTCGTTTGTTTACAGGCTGAGAACCAAAGCCAGGCTAGCAATTGAGAAGGTGATGCACACAGGGCCCACTTATGCCATGGTGTTCTACTGTTGAAGTAGAACCTGAACCATTCTTCAAGTTTTCTGACCATTAAATTGGTTTGGTATAATCAGTTATACTTATTTAAAGTTGGAAAATAGATCTGTTCATTTGTGTGTTTGTGCTAGTTACCCAAAGACCTGGTAAATAACCTACTTCTAGAAAGCAATATAAAAAGTGGGCACTTGAATCCCTTAACTGCTCTTTTTTTTTTAAGTTCTGATCAAAAGAAGACCATTTTTATCACTGATTTCGATTCTGATTCTACTAAAAAGTAGCCAGTCGATTTTGAAAAAAAAAATATTTTGACGTCATATGTATTTAGTCAAATAAACAGAGCAAAGTTTATTTCTGAACGTTACATAGAAAACCAGCTACCTGGTGCTAATAAAACTAAAAACCTTATCAACAAAACCATTACAGGCGCCACATCTTTCTTCACTTCTGTAGCCCAAGCACCCTTGGGGTATTTCACTCGGGAAGCTTCAGTGCTCTGGGGGAAATTTCAAAACGTGGAGTAACACAAGGCGGCTTCACTGGCGGGCATTCGCAATGTTTACGTCCGAGCTGTCGTCACCATCACCGGAGGAGCTACGCACTCTCCATCATCGCTGTCTTCATCTTCGGACGCAACACATAAATATGTGTACTCGGATCATCATCACTCGAAGGAGATGACGAAAACGAATAGCTCCTTCTTTGTGTTCACAGGCTAGCTATATATTCATGGGTCGCTGCCAAAGTGAACTTGAACTTGAACTTGAACTTTATTTCGCATCTATACATTGTACAGATAACAGGAACACAGACAAAAAGCCACATTACGGCTTGACGAGGTCTGTGCCCCCCCCCCCCCCTTTTTTTTTTCGCAACAAACAGTTGGCGGGCAAGATCAAAAATGCAATGCAAGAACAGATTCATGTACACACACGCACAGTAAGAAATAGAGATAATTTAAAGCACTTGCATCCGAAAACAATGAACAAATTTATATACAAAGTTTTAAACGCGTCGCTATACACCTTCAACACAAAAATACACAAAAATACATAGTAAACATACGAGCATAAGAAGTATGCACTAATGAATATACAAAAGTTCAAAAACGCTTCGCCTTGTACTTTTAACATAAAATGCATGTTCATTTAAAACACAATAGCGAATAAGATGTATGATCGGCACATCCAGATCCTTCGGGAGGGGAAATATGGCAGTTAATGAAGAGAGTTTAGCAAAGATGGTAAGGCATGACGTAGCATTTGTTTTCCATAATTTGTTCTACAATGTGGAACATGCCAGGTTTCTTTGTGACGTGTACTGAACGTGCTTGAATTTAATGTGAGCCTTGACAATTGCTCTAGAAAACCCATGCTATTCTTTCTTTCTATTAAAAACCGTTTTTGCAAAATTGTATTGTACACTGCCTTTAATGGTATGATATTTAACTGGTCAAAAATAGGGTCCGTGTGTGCATCGAATGAAGCATTTAAAATCGTTCGAACGGCTTTCTTTTGCAAAAGGAATAAAATGTTGATGTTTGAGCTGGTTGTGTTGCCCCATACGAGATGACAATAATTGATATGTGATAGAAAAAGAGAATTTTAAAGTAAGAGCTTCACTTTCAATGGCAGCAAGAGGCGTAATCTTACTAGTATACCTGTGACTCGAGCAAGCTTATTGGCAATAGTGTTGACATGTTCATTCCATAACATGTTTTCCTGAAAAATGACGCCTAAACTTTTGACTGAAGGTACTACTTCTATTCCGGAAGTTCCTATCTGGAGACATCCATGGACTACTTGTTTTTTATTCTTTGGTTGAAAAAGCACGCCTTTTGTTTTGGCAGCATTAATAGTTAGCGAGTTTGATAAACTTCATTTGTTTATTTGTTCTAGAGTATCATTGGCAGTGCTGATGAGTTCGGCAACGTTTCTAGAAGTGATAAATAAACTAGTGTCGTCCGCATAGATAACAAATCGCGCCGTAGTCTTAATATTCGTTAAATCATTTATATAAATGTTGAACAATAGTGGTCCAAGTATGCTCCCTTGCGGGACCCCAGCACGTATCGGTAAATTTTTTGAATAGTGATTGCCTATAACAACAGTTTGATACCTATACTGCAGATAACTTCTAATTAATTTCAGAAATGTTCCTCTAAAGCCGTAAATATCAAGTTTTGTTAGTAAAGTGTTGTGATTGATGGTATCGAAGGCCTTTGAAAAATCAATGAATATGCCAAGGGTAAACAAATTTTCTTCAAAGCCTTGCAGAATTATTTCTTTTTGGGTCAATAATGCTAATTCAGTTGAGCGACCTTTTCTAAATCCAAATTGAAAATCTGTAAGAAGATTGTGCTTGTTACAGAATGAGGTTATTCTTACATTTATCAGCTTCTCGAGACATTTAGAAAAAATAGGCAGAATTGATATTGGTCTATAGTTCGAGAACTTGTTTTTGTCGCCAGATTTGAAAAGTGCTGTTACCTTCGCGATTTGCATGCGTCTTGAAAATGTGCCGTTCGCCAGCGAAAGATTGTACACGTGCTCCAAGACAGGACCGATTAGATCTAGTACATGCTTTGCTGGGCGAGTACGCCGCCTTTCCATTCAAATACCATGCCCTGCTTCAGCAGAGAACTGAATCCTTGATCAAATGCTGCCATCTAGTGGAGAACAGACAATGTAACCTGTAAATGCCCGCCTTTCTGCGTAAACGCTACAAGGGAGTGCCTGTTCTGCTAGGACGAGTTCTGCTCGTTCAAAGCAGTTTTGTGACACAGTTTGGCCTGGAAGAGCTGTGCTCGTCCAAAGCATTTGAGGGGTTAATGAGGAATGGTCATACTACTATTGAGTAGTTCATTGTATCGGTGGGCTTTTATAAAAGCATGTTATGTACATAACTGTGCGTTTTTTTAGCACCAATTGTTTATATGCAATACAACTTCATTATTACACTTGGAAAATAAATTGAAAAAAAATGCACTATCTGGAAAGCATAATATATAAATTAACAAAAATGATCTGCAAGTTTACTTGATAACGAAATTTGAATTATTGGCATTGGGAAAGCATAATAAAAAAGAGTATTAGTAAGGTATTGCTATACTAGCCCCTGATGAGTCTCTTAAATAATTTTTATGTATTGTCTAATTTATTTCGTGAAATGCTCTTTTGACTGTCAACTTAGTTCATGTCCACATATGTTAAAATACAAAGTTATTATTTTAGTGTCACATTGTGCACAAACTATAAATACAGTTCACTTAGCTAATTTTCAGGATAGCATTTGTGAACGGGTATGCTGTCATGACGCACTTATATTTATTGACAATTTCACTTGACTGCACTGTTACCTGTTCACTTTTTTTTTGCCTTGACACCAGTACTGCTGTGACATGGTGAAGCTTCATGCATGAGGTCAATTAAGATGGTTTGCCTTTAAGTTGTTTTAATATTTAAATCGCTGTGTATTAACTTTCGAATCACTTGCACATTTTTACCATTTACTTCACCTCAATTTTCATTTGATTTCATTATCTGTTACTTAACCCACCCATACCCCTTTACATCTGCTGGCCCCTTTGATGCTTTCATCTAATAACCTGTGAGCAGTCTTGGGGAGCAACTTGTTACTAGTAGCTTATTACCGGTAACTTGTTATCTTTTTGAGTAACTTGCAATGTAAGTAGTTACTTTTAATTTTTAAGAACTTGTAACTAACATTGTTGCTTTTTTTACATAATTGCGGTAACAGAAAGTACCGTTACAGTTACTTGTGTTTTCATGTAAAATATTCGATAGCAACACTCGTCAGCCGATGTTAAACGCTTTTCGTATTTTCGAGCTTTCCTTTTTTGACCATGTTTTTTCGATCTTTCAGCCTTCCACAATAAGCCTGCCCTCGTAGTTGAGGAGAAGACAATGATAAAAGGAATGTCCCCCCTGCAGAAGACCGTGCTGGGAGTTTACTTGTAAACTATCTGTCGTAAACCAATCGTGTTGCGGTTTAACAGCTTACTAAGTTCAGGTCTTTTCATTTATATTGCGGGCATTCGTTAGGCATATCTTTCTTCTTCATACATGTTCATCATCATGAGTGCTCGCCATCTTCGTCGGCTGTGGGAACTCGGCTTGCTTGTGATCTGTGCATGCCTTGAGTTTGGTCCCTTTATCATGCCTTCGGGGCCTAATAAAGATCACTTTAGCCGTGATATTACAAGTTGTGGAGGCTGCTCATCGATCTTCTGTCCACTCGCCGCACTTTACCTCCCAGAACTCTGCTCAGGTCGCCGTTTGCACGAGGTGTCCGGTAACATGTCCCAGGACAAAGCCAACTCGTGCTCCTGCATCAATTTACATGGCCCCAACAACTGCGGCCTATCCACCGGGAATTAACACTGGGCACCAGCATGATCCGCCCACATTCGTCAGCCTTGGAGGTGAAGATGTGGAGAAAAGGTTCTTAGGTGCACTCACAACCGAGTGAGTGCAACTAATAACGGGGATGATACAGCTAAACTTCGCCGTGTTTCTTTCTATCGCAGAGGCGTCATTGAAACGTTTTTCAATCATGAGCCTGATATCACAAATCAAACACAATTCAAGCAGCAGCTTTGTCAAATTTTCGGCACTCCGGAAGTGCTTTCAGCTCTCGCAAAGACCCCGGATGCCGGAAAGCAACAATGCGGTGAATCTGACACCGCATCAGATGTAGCTAGTACTGGCCTTGTTTGTCCACCACTGTAGCGAAGTACGTAGCCTCGCGAGTCCTTTGTCAGTGTCGCAAGCTCCGAACATGAGCTCAAAGCGGACAATCACAACCACTTCCGTGTCCGCTAGAACCATTTGAGGTAGTTGGCGTTGACCTGTATGGCTTGCTTCCTGTGACTGTCGTGGGATACCGATGGGTAGTTACAGCTGTCGACCATTTGACACGCTGCTCCGAAACAGCTTTCGTGCCATGTGCATCAGCATCGGAAGTTGCTGACTTCACTGCTCGTGTCATCCTGAGCGACCATGGAAAGATATTAAATGCAAAGCGTTTATTAGTGAACTTTGACAACTGGTCGTATCTATCTATCTGTCATTTATCTATCTATCTAGTCCCTACGACCTTTAGCTCTTCTGGCCGTTTCGATAATGGGATCTACATCAAAATTGGTATAGCATAACATGATAACTCGACTGTATTGCGAGCATAAATACTAGTCATAAGATGAACCTCATGACATGCATGTCTTGAATGTCATGGTCTTGTTACTCTTGTAGTGGTTTTGTTCACGCGACATTGCAAAACTAGTATGGTATCACATGACTGCATCACAAACCTTAAGTGACAGGCCCTAACTAGGAAATCGTGACATGCATGCTATGTAAGGCATGGCTATACGCCACGCTCAGGGTGTTCTAGTGGTCGTTTTGCTAGGTTCACTTATGCCAAATTTTGTATTACGTGACGTGAATAGACGAAGGTAAATGACACGTTCAAACATGATCAATATGATATGCGTGTCAGGTGAAACATTACTACACGCTACGCTCATAGTGTGCTCACGTCCGTTTCGCTAGTTTCACATGTACCAAATTTTGTATTGTGTATACCATTTTTCGGCACTTCACCTTCTAGCTCTAATTAGGGATTAGGATTCATTATGTAGCTGGAAGATCTAGCCTTGCGAATTCGCTGGCGATTGCCGTGCCCGGTTTCCTCTTTGCTGATTGTATCTATAATGTCCTTTTGTTTTTTCAACTAAGCACGAGTACAATCTTAAAAAGTTGCGCTTAGCGCGACGTAAGCCTGCATAAGTCGGTGGCCTCTTGCTATTTCTACTTGCTTCATAGCACCCGAACGGGATCAGCGCGTACACCAGCATGGCTCCACAAGGTCAGACTCTGCGACGCCATTGTGCTCGAATTGCAAAGAAAGTTGATATAGACCATTATTTGCTCAAGTGTCGTGAGCTTGGGAACGAATGGCAAGGTTTATTTAAACTGCAACGTTCAGGCCCGCCATGCGACAGCGTGACTAATATTGTGTTTCCGCGTGGTCACTGAATCTTCAGGAATTAAGCAGGTGTCGTGACTGCTCTTGATATTTTTGAGTGCTACGGGCCTCGCATGTGACCAGCGATGAATGACAATTATGTTTGGGGTATGGCGCAGTGAAGATTGGAGTACCGGAACAATACTGAATGTGGAATAGCTTCTGGCTCTGTTCTTAGTGTCTCAGAGCATTCCTTTGATTGAGGCACCGCGCTAATCGTGCTGAGGTGTTCGACAGGTGGCTACAGAACTGTTGCGCGAATTGGTACTGTGAACTTGTGAACTAATTGAAACTTTTCTGTGACTAATATTCAGAAGTCTACGCAGACCTAATTCAAGTAATAAGAAAATGGCAGGTGTTTTGCCTCATACGCAGGTGACATTCTCAGCATACTCTGGCAATAATAATAAAAAAAAGAGGATGTCAATCAGTTCACCAGTTCCACATGTCCTCACAAGCGTTTTATGGTAGGTAAAACTTGTAGCTGGGTGAGTTTGGTCATAATTATGGGTAAATTGGTGTGCGCAAATACAGACGACACAGAGAACTAGAAACAGGTTCAAGCGCAATCCCTGTCTCTTGTTTTCTGTGTATGTATTTGCGCACACCAGTTTACCCGTAGTTTTATGGTAGGCAGTTGCTGTTGCGTCCTTGCTAATGAACCACGATTCTAGAAGACCCCCTTCCCTGTCGATTTCGTTTATGAGCCAGCATCGTCGTATTCTTCGGGCCAAAACTATTCCCTGTTGAGCAGTGTTCAACAAGCTCAGTAAAAGAATGCATTGCATGGTCGAAATCTGCAAGCTTTTGTTTCGTAGTCCTCCTGCCGTTTCACCATCAAAATTATGTCGCTTCGCAATCCCTGCATGGTACTTGTAAGCGATACCGCACTTATCATCCACAGGTGTGTGGTCTTCAAATTGCAGACACGTCTTAGAGTGTATACAACAAATAGCACAGCTCAAAGACGGTTTGTATGCACAGTGGACTCAAAGCTACTGCTTGAAGAATATCGGGTGTAGACTCAATGGTAGGTATGCACGAATAATCAACTTTAGAACAGACTCGGATATATATCGCATAGTGATTAGTGCGATTGAAATGCAGTTCCTACCGTATAAAAGACAATAGTCGCAAAGTAGAAAAAATCATTATTATTGGCATTCACCGATGGTATTCGTGACAAAAAATTACTGCCGTGGGTCGCTTGAGCCGTGTTCGGAGTCTTGTACTTTGCTATGTGCAAGTTTGTATAATGAGAGCTTACCACAGGTGGAATAATTTTAATGAAAGTAAAAGAAAACGCAGGAACATGTTACCGAATATTTTACAGTGCAATGAGATTCAGTTTCCGTCACTAAAGCTCATAATTGGCTTCGGCACACACTACAACATTACATGACCGGGACAGGTCATATAATGCGAAAGACAAGCTTTGTTTATAGGAGTGCCGGAATACATATCAAGGTATCGAAAACCTGCCATGGGCAGTGATGGGTCAAAGGCAGCTACATAATCAAGAAATTAGGAGGCCGTCATGGGGCAGAGTGAATAAGAGATAATTCCAATATATCTTTGTCCTGAAGTGCACATAAAATGCAAACTGATCATCCTGATGTGGCAATGGAAATTATATCCTACATTATTGTTTGCTCTTATATTGTTATTCAATCAAAATTAATGTCTCCAATAATACGAACAGTACTGATTGTTCATTTAGCCTTGGAGTATTGTGACGTACTGGACCAACGTGATGAAACGAACACTCAGGAAACAAAATGATGATAACGCGCATTTGTCCTTGGGCCAATTTTTTTTTTTTACTGTACGTGTTTCTCTTTTTTTAAGCGGCATTATGCCTCTCTTCGCACATTAAAAGATTGCGCAAACCGTGACGAAGACCGGGCCACCGGTCGAGACCATTGGTTATAATATTAAGACAACCGCCAAGTTGTGTTTATTCTCTTCCCAAGTACGTATATATATATATATATATATATATATATATATATATATATATATATATATATATATATATATATATATATATATATATATATATATATATATATATATATATATATATATATATATATATATATATATATATATATATATATATATATATATTGTAGCGAAGCCTCCAAACTATGAAATGGGTCGAACTCTTGAGTACCTTCTAGTGGGGCTACCCAACAAGGACGCCGCTCGCGCTGAGAGCCCGTGCTTGGCCGTTACTGTCGCCATTGTGCTTGCTCGCTGTGGGCCGGCTAATAAACGCCTTAACATTTTGGTGGAGAGTGCTGTGCCCTTCAAACATTTTCGGTTCACATTCGATGCCCTTGGAGCTTAGATCCCGTACCGTGCCTCCAACCGACGCCGCCCAACAAGACGCCGCCCAGCAAACGCTTCCTCCTGCGCCGACGCCATGTTCCGGTGTCCCCCGCATCCGCGACCCACCTGTCTTCACCGGCGCGGATGGCACCGACGTCGAGGACTGGCTCACCATGTACGAACGCGTAGCGTCCCCAATCATTGGGACGAGGCAGGTAAACTCGGCAACCTGGTTTTCTACCTCGCGGGTGTGGCCGGCATGTGGTATAACAACCACGCGTCTGATTTCGCAACCTGGTCCGATTTTAAGGCCGCTATCACCAACGTTTTTGGCCGCCCTGCCGTTCGTAAGCTGCAAGCCGAGCAGCGCTTACGCGAACGCGCTCAGCAGGCCGGTGAATCATTCACCAGCTACATTGAAGACGTCCTGGACCTATGCAAGAAATCCAACGACAGCATCTCCGAATCAGACAAGATCCGGAACGTCATTGTCACAAACGACTCCAATTTTCGGAGCATCCGCGGGCCCCACCTTCAAGGAGGGGCGCTTTTGTGTTGGGGGACGACATCCGGCGACTATAACGACCCAACGTGGCGCCGGCTCGTCTTCCCTGCACCGGTACGGGGAAGGGGAACCGGCGGTCTCAACAAGGAAAATTACTCCCAGATGAGATGGGAGCACGTGGACGCCCCCGAGGAGGTTTGAACTGCATCGGAAGAGCAGTTGACGTACAGCCAGCAACAAGTGCGGTCGTCGGTGTCGCGAGTCTCGCGTAGGCGGCGAGCATGGAGTGACTCGCGCAACGTATTGAGACGGCTGCAATTCCGGGCACCCTCGTCGTCTACCAAGCCGGCGAGACCTTCAGCGGCACCCGTCAACTCCCCTACGTGCACCAAGAGCTGGCCTGGTCCGTATGGAACTTTTTATTGTGACTTTTTTTAAACCATTAAATTGTTTTAACCAGCCTTTTTTTTTCTTTAAACGTTTGTAGTTGTGTGCGCTGCGTCGCACTTAGAAACTCTAAAGCGCTACCATGATCATTCTGTAATTATTTCCTTGTATCTCTCTTTTCTGATTCCCATCTTGTTGTTATTTAGTTTAACATTCCGCGTATTTGTCTTTAGTCTGTATCTTTTGTATTGTTTTTTTTGCATATTTTGTTATATAGCTGTTGTTTCTATCGCGCGTATCAGTTTTTCCTCCTTTGTTATTTTTGTAATCTCCTGCCTTTGCCCATGTTTCAATTAAATGCTTGTCTAAGTGTAATCAAACTCTGTCTGCTCTATGAGTGCGTCGGTCAGGCCCACACATCACCACACATGCAACCCCGCACGGGTCGACCAACCCGCAAATAAATTCAAAATGTGCCACTTCGAGGCCTTTCAGGCGTCGCAGGCCGAAGCGTAAAGTGGAAGCCTGCGAGTCTGCCGCACGTCGGTGTTGGATCGGCGGGGCCTCACCAGAAGTGCGTGACAGTCATGAAGGGCATTGCCGATGATGCCTTCACGATGCTGCTTGCCAAAAACCCAGGCACAGTAGCTGAGGTCATCACGCTGTGCCAGAGCTACGAGGAGCTCCGCCGGCAGCGTTCGATGACCCGTCGCTCCACACCACGAGGTGCAGGGCTTGCAGGCTTGGAGGCGAGCTGTGACCAGGTGGCACTGCTGGCAGACCTCAAGTCCTTCATATGTGAGTAAATCGCACGGCAGTTCTCTCTCCTGCCCTTCGCCCACCCACCGGCTGCTCAACAATCGGCCACTACCATTTTCCCCCCCATCCGCCGAGCGATTGAGCAGGAAATAGCGGAGGTCATGCCTGCGTACCACCCACAACAGCTTCCGGCTCCTGTACCCCCAAGTTACGCCCAAGTGGTCGCCAGGCCGCCTCCAGTCGTTCAAGCGCCCGCCCCACTGACTTACGCCGAAGCTGCCGCACGACCTCCATCCTTTGCAGCGGGTATGCCGGCTACGTATGTTGACGTGACCTCTCAGACTCAGCTCCAGCACCCCCTGCAGCCTTTCCAGCCACCGTTCCGTCCATCAACTCTTGCGTCATGGACAAGACCTACCCCGGCGAACCGATGGCGCACATCCGACAACCGGCCCATTTGCTTTGCCTGCGGTTACGCCGGCCACGTAGCACGTTATTGCACTCGCGTACAGACGCCCCATATCTCGTCGCCTGTTGCTGGCCAGATCAGGCGTACCTATCACGAGGAAACGCCGTCTATGCCACTGCCAACTCGCCTAGCTTCATCTTCTCGTAGGTCACCGTCTCCACGACGTCGTTCCCCGTCCCCCATGCGGCCAAGTTCAGCTGCTCACGAGCGGGAAAACTAGTCGTCGCCGTCCCCGAGGCAAGGACTGCGATTCTATCACATTGTGAAAGCCCTCAGAGCCGCCCATCTAATGTCATTGACGTGCTTGTGGACGGTGTTCACGCATCTGCTCTTATTTACACAGGAGCTGCAGTATCCGTTATGGACGAAAAATTTTGCCGCTTGCTTCGTAAAGTGACGACGCTAA
This sequence comes from Rhipicephalus microplus, assembly GCF_043290135.1. Classification (NCBI taxonomy): domain Eukaryota; kingdom Metazoa; phylum Arthropoda; class Arachnida; order Ixodida; family Ixodidae; genus Rhipicephalus; species Rhipicephalus microplus. Next base: position 46,010,105 of record NC_134708.1, read on the forward strand.
TTTCTGGATTGTCCCTTCGTACTGCCGGTTTGCATCGTATCCATCCTACAGCAGGGTGCACAGCTCGCGTTGTCGTTCAGGACGTTCTGTATGTCGCCCAATTCATCATCATTCCCGCATGCTCTCATGACGTCACCCTGGGGTGGGATTTTCTCTCCCGCAACGACGCCGTCATCCATTGTGCCGCCGCCGAAATTGAACTCTCCCCCTTCTCGCACTTGACGCCGGAAGACAGTTCTTCGAAAGTGAGCAAGATTCTCGTGAAAGACGATACCATAGTGCCTCCAAGCTCCACGATGGGTGTATCTGTCTACTGCGCTGGACTCTCCGACACAATTGCACTCGTTTCGCCATCCGACCGTGCTTGCCGAAGGAAAGGGTTGCTAGTACCTTTCGCGACCGTGCAAATCACCTAGGGCAACGCCTCTATTTTCGTGACCAACCCATCCCCGTACACTGTTACCTTGGTTCGAGGGGAATGTCTCGGCAGAGTGGAACCAATGGATAACGCACAAGTCCTGGACGTACCTGATGACTCGCGTTGTCCCAATTTGCGTACCATCAGTGCTGTGTCCACTTCTGATTCATCATCTCCTGATGTATTTGGTCCTTACATTGATGACAACCTCACGTCGGTACAGCGTTCCCCGCTTCTGAACCTGTTGCGAGAATATCGTTCTTCTTTCGATGTCGGGCGAAGTTCTCTCGGTCGTGCGTCCGCTGTTACGCATCGTATCGACACTGGTGCCCATCCACCATTACGGCAACGTCCCTACCGCGTCTCGCCTGCTGAACGTCGGGAAATTAACGAGCAGGTTGATGATATGCTCAGACGCGACGTTATTCGGCCCTCGGACAGTCCATGGGCGTCTCCTGTTGTTCTTGTTGCGAAGAAAGATGGTTCTGCGCGGTTCTGTGTAGACTACAGACGGCTCAATAAGATCACTCGCAAGGATGTTTACCCACTGCCGCGCATCGATGACGCAATTGACAGCCTTCACGGAGCCGAATTTTTTTCTTCTCTCGATCTGCGCTCGGGGTACTGGCAAGTACCCATGGCTGATGACGCTCGACCGAAGACTGCGTTCATCACACCCGACGGCTTGTACGAATTCAACGTCATGCCGTTTGGTCTATGTAATGCACCTGCGACATTTGAGCGCATGATGGACACCGTTCTGCGCAACTTGAAATGGCACACGTGCTTGTGTTACCTGGATGACGTTGTTGTGTTCGCTCCAGATTTCTCTACGCACCTCCAACGTCTGAAAGAAGTTTTTGCACGTGTCAGCAATGCCGGCTTGCAACTAAATCTGAAGAAGTGCCGCTTTGCAGCACGGCAACTCACCATCCTTGGGTACGTCGTGTCCAAGGATGGCATTCTTCCTGACCCAGCCAAGCTTCGGGCCGTGGCCGAATTCCCGAAACCTGCGTCCGTCAAAGAACTGCGTAGTTTCGTGGGCCTGTGCTCGTACTTCCGACGCTTCATACGAAACTTTGCCACGATCATATCACCGCTGACGAAGCTCCTTGGAAGTAACGGGTCCCTCAATTCGTGGTCGTCTGAGTGCGACGACGCGTTCGCGAAGCTCCGCCATGTGTTGACGTCTCCTCCCATTCTACGCCACTACGACCCTACGGCCCCGACGGAGGAGCACACAGACGCCAGCGGTGTAGGCCTCGGCGCTGTCCTGGCGCAGCGCAAACCCGGATTCCCTGAATATGTCGTAGCATATGCAAGTCGTACGCTCTCGAGAGCTGAGACAAACTACACCGTCACGGAGAAAGAGTGCCTGGCGATCATCTGGGCTCTTACAAAGTTTCGACCGTATTTGTATGGTCGCCCATTCGATGTCGTCACCGACCATCATGCACTATGCTGGCTGTCATCATTGAAGGATCCCTCAGGCCGCCTCGCCCGTTGGGCTCTTCGCTTACAAGACTACGACATCCGCGTCCTCTACCGCAACGGACGCCAGCATGCTGACGCCGACGCCCTCTCGCGCTCCCCTCTGCCTGAAGGTGATGTGCTCTGCTCAGTATCCTCGGCTACTGTTTCTGCCATTGACGTTGACATAATCGCTACCGAACAGCGAAAGGATAATTGGATCGGCCCGATGATCGACTTGCTCTCTCTCTCTCTCTCTCTCTCTCTCTCTCTCTCTCTCTATATATATATATATATATATATATATATATATATATATATATATATATATATATAAATATATATATATATATATATATATATATATATATATATATATATATATATATATATATATATATATATATATATATATATATATATATATATATATATAGGGAAAGCAAGAGTGCTTACTACTAATTATAATTATTCAAGAAATGCAACATAGCCACAGGTGAGTGTATTTATTAAAACAGAACTGTCTTATAGGACTCGGAGACGAACGTTCACAAGTCATCTTCACGCGAAGCGGCAGCCACGAAAGAGAAATTGTGCTGATCGAAGGCCGCGCTGTCCACGTACTGTGTTTTTGCATGGAGTGGCGAGCCGCATCCAGCAGCAAATAACGCCTGCAGGCTGTGCTTGATATTGTCACCTTTGCGATCTGTAGGCCTCTGCGTCACTAGCTTCATCGAGTAGCAGTGGGCATCCAGCAACCGATCGACTGACCTTGCACTGATTTGTACTCCTGGCATTTCTTCCTCCAGGGCCTCCTTTAGTTGCTTTATTGTAAATGCGCAGTTTTTGTCGACAATTCGTCTCAAAGTACTCACGACGTCATGTCCAAACTTCCTTTTGGAACCCCCACCATGCTTTGATGTTTCTCTGTCTGTAGCAGTAATCGATCTTGCTGTTCTAATATTGATGCCTAGGGCGTCGGCCACTTGCTTTAGGTCACCGCCACGCCTGTTGACGCCCACAATTCTATAGCCCTGTCGACCAGCGATACTCGGCTGTTTTTTTTTCTTTTTGACGAGGTTTGTCGGTGTTTCAAAGTGTGGTCATCGTTTGCGTCCAGCCGTAACTTCAAGCAAAGCTCTCTTCTCGTCTGCAATGTGCCCGTATGAAAACGCACGTGTTTCAAGCAAACGAGCTTCAGCAACACTAAGTGTCGTCTGTTACATGAAAACCGGAGTATCTCCTTTGATGCTTTTATAACAACTTGATTCCACATAAATCCGATTAAATGCAAGTTTAGTATTTTTAAGTGGTTACTTCTGATTTTGAGAACAAATGAATGCCATCTGTCGGTCACTGTTCTCACTGGGCTGAGCACACGACTGCGAAAGCCTCAGTGAATAAGCAGCCAAATGCCGTCTGCTGAGGCATACGAGGCGAATCTATGCATATGCGATGGTGTACATTGTTAGCCGGAATAATGCAGTAGCGATGAAATATACGTAGACTAACATGGACCCTATGAGCAAATACATTTAGTACCCACAAATGCAATAACTATTCACTGTTTTTTTTTTTAATTTTGAATCTATGACACCAAAACATTAAGGAGAAGTAGCACTGCGCACTTCATTTCATAAGCGCTAGCATGTATAGGCGAGAGAAAAGTTCTTCCTGTGACGTCATGTTTGCGTTATTTTGACATTTATAATATATAAAGTGGCAGACTATGTGTTTCTTGTGCATGGATTAAACTGACTGGCACCTGAATTAAAGTCATTGGCAATTGGATTAAACATGGTGGCACTTGGATTAAACTCACTGGCATGCGGCCTCATTGAGTTGGTGCTTGGATTAAATATGTTGGCGCTTGGATTAAATGTTTGGCACATGGATTAAATAGCTCGGCGTTCAGATTATTTCAATGGCATGCAGATTATTTAGGCTGGCACTTGGATTAAAGTGAGCGGGAAAATTTGTAGTTCACTGTATCTGCCAATGGGCGTGCAACAACGGCTAATGCATTTTTTTTCTTTTTTTTTTCGTAGTGCACGGGGGCAGACTTGACGAAGGGTGCAGACTTGAGTCATTTTTGCAGTTTCCCACAAAATGTCTGCTACAAATCATTGCCCAAGCTTTTGACAACCACACACTTCCGTCGGCGCTGCGTAGATATAAAAATATTTAACAACACATCACCAATACCACATGTGTACACAGCTTCAACTACTACGTCTCCAAAAATATCGAATAATAGTAGCGGAATAAAATATTTCTTTGCAATTTTTTAACAGTGCTCTAAAGACGGATGTTGAAAATTTATACTTTTAAGCTGGGGACTTGCATCTCCCAGTAACTCGATAGATTAGAGGAACGGAGACGCAGGAATCAACACCAGTTATGTTGAATGCATTGTGCGCGTGCTAATTTTTATTTAAAAATTGTTTTCTTACTTTTTTCGGCGCACTGCTTTAATCCATTCTTGTCGTCTGCTTGTGTCGTACCATCTGTTTAGGAATCGGTAGAATTTCACTGGTGGAGTCGACCCCTTCGTATTTGCATGGCTATTGTGACAGTTGACGACGCAGCAATAGTTCCCCCCTTTCTGTTGGGGTGACATCGCGGAACGAGGGACGTTTCACGTGCAGCGCGCGCGCTTCGAAAATGCGAGGCAGCCAAAGGGAGCGGAAGGGTCGCTACACGCTACTGTTGTGCGTTTTTTTCTGGCAGGGGAAATGCAAGCGCTGGCGTCGGCGGGCAAACTTGAGCGGTCGCGTTTTGCTAACGTAGCGTCGCTGTGCCCAGCGTTCATGTGCGTCAACGCTACATTGGAGTATATTGGGCCCTTCATGATGTGCTCACGGCCGTCTTGCTACATCCACATAAACCGAATTTGGTATTACGTGACGTCAATGAATGACGAAATATGTGACTGCTGCAAATATGATAATCCTGACACGCGTGCATGTAAAAACATGACGACATACCGCGCTCATAGCGTGCTCGCGGTCGTTTCGCTAGCTCCACATATACTAAATTTCGTATCACGTGACGTGAATAGATGACGATGGTAAATCCAAACATGATAATCATGACACGGAAGTCATGCACGGCATCAGTTATCTCCATCTCGTAATATTGCGCACTTTTTAGGGTGACATATCAGCCTTTCTCATTCGTGCTTCGCATATAATCGATTGCCACTGTGGGGTCTGCCATTTTTTTTTGAAACCATGTCGTTGTTTTTTCAGGTATTTATTTGTGCATATAAACAGCCATTAATGAAAAAAAAAATCATCGCTGATTACTACGATACCTCTGAAGAGATTACTAATGGTTGCAGTGCAAAAACTTCAAATAGTGAAGAGAGTTCAACACTCCGTAGCGGTGGTCAAATCCATGGTTCAACGAAAGGATGTATTTTCAAAGTACATATACTAAGAAAACAATGATACAGAGCAATCAGCATGACCCTTGAGCAAGGATTACACGCAAAATTGTGAAACATTCCAGATTTTTTTCCTAATTAATTTCGCTCACGGTCTACATGGTTAAAGAAAACATAGACACAGTCCGGAGGACTTATGCATGAGAACCAATAACCTTTAAAAACATTTTATTCCAATCCAATCAAGGACAATGGTCCATCATTTGGCATTTCCTTCGCGTATGTGGGTATTGCACTAAAGTATTTGCTATATGTGTGAGTACATTGATAAGTTTCGTCGAAAAGGCAGTGCGTGATTTGTGGGACTTTTATTATTATTATTATTATTATTATTATTATTATTATTATTATTATTATTATTATTATTATTATTATTATTATTATTAGTAGTAGTAGTAGTAGTAGTAGTAGTAGTAGTAGTAGTAGTAGTAGTAGTAGTAGTAGTAGTAGTAGTAGTAGTAGTAGTAGTAGTAGTAGTAGTAGTAGTTATTTGACTTCAACCGAAGCTAGTCTTGTTTTGAATTACGCGCCATCTTGGGCTAACTAGCGCTTCAGCCACGAGAGGGCGAGACTGAGCCAATGCCTTCGTTTTGTTCTAAAGACAAATAATTTAATCTAACAACTTCTATCTGTGCAAGTAAATAGTAGTAATATAAAAGGCACTTGCGAAGTATTGTGCTACTTGCAAGAAGTTGCACCATCTACAAAATGCTGACTGGTGTAATTCAATATTTATGTGTGTGTAAAACAAGCCTCACAGCTTCGGAACGGCCTCCCATTTTCTGGCTATATGTAGTTGAGCGAAAGGCAATAGGATGTACTTCCAAAGTACATATACTAAAATTGGAACGATACAGAGAAGATTAGCATGGCCCCTGCGCAAGGATGACACGCAAAATCGTGAAGCGTTCCACATTTTTTTTTCTTTTGCACTTTCTCCCTGTTAGGGGGAAAATATGCTAGCTTGTGCTGGAGTCTTCATGTGTCTTAGAAGTGTGGCAGCGCTCGTGTCTTTCGTGTCCTTCTTGTCTCTGTGTCGTCGTTTTGTTCTCGCGCTATAACTATCGTCTTCATGTGACTCATGTTACTATGGCATTATTATTATTTTTCTTTCATTCCACTTGTGGCAAAGCGCTTGCAATGTTTGTACGAAAATTACACTTGTGTAATTTTGTGCCCTGCAGCAAAATTTCATTTCGAGAAATCACACCAGCAAGCTTCAGTTGAATGCAGTGCTAAAATAGCCACAGTTAAGATAGAGTACACTGTAGTTAAAAGCTTTTAAAATGATGTATAGGTATTGAATTTGTCGGCTCATTTTCTTTCTGATACGGCGCATGCGTAAAGGAACAAATAGTCCGAAATTTCTGTGGAATGTGCCCTTCATAAACAACGAACGAGTTCGCCCACAAGTCTTGCTAAATAATTCGACATGGAGATATACCGCATCTATAGGAAAAATATGTAATAAAGCGAAGCAAAAGAATCCGGTCAAATACTCCCGTCGAGGTGTAATTAAACGGATTCCTATATCGTGACAAAGAACGTGACGGAGAAGCAGCTCACGGGATCCGGACCGGACCTCTGTACGCTGAATTTTGTGAAGCAAATTCATAGCCTAGAGAGACAAAGCCACCGAGCTTTAAAGTTATTGAACATACTTCAGTCAACTTCTTAAAATAGCGTTACACTTTAAAAACTTTTATGTTCTTTCCAATAAAATAAAACAGCACATGTATCTATTTATGCAAAAAGCTGCAATATTGCATAACTTTGTGAACACTAACGTTTTAATTATACTCAAAGAGGCCCGCGCGCGTCAACTATGTTTAGTGAGTCAATACTGTTTTTCTCCCCTTCATGTCTTCTCCCCTCTTTTTTAAGGGTTAATAACAATAATGTTTGATATTGTATTAGGCTCATGTTCCAAAATTGAAAGTAATCAAGGAGTTGGGATACATTTTGGAATTTTAAAAATGCAAAGAAATTAATGAACTTTTTTTTATGACTTCACACACACACTCCCGCCTGCATCGCATGAAGTATGCTTTTTGCGTGAATCAACTATACTATAGTGTTCTAGAATACTTTAACTATACTTCGAACAACTTGCAATACATTCCAGGTTTTGTCGCAACTATTTCAAACTTTTTAAATGAGAATATTTACTCCTCCGACAGTTGAAGACATGTGTTGCGCCGCTGTGCTTTGTTAAAGAAATGTGAAAAAGCAACCGGTAAGTTCACAGCTCGCATGTTTTTTTGCTTTGTTTGTCAACTTTGCTTTGCACAACGGTGACTGTGATACGTGCAATTTTCGCAATAACAGCAATAACAGTGCGTGACTGAAACCTGTGCTGCCTGCGCGGACGATTTCTCCCGAAAATCAGTCACAGTGAGCATAGTCTCAGTGGCATCGATAACAAGTACGCCACCAAAATTGTAAATTTTATTTGCTCGGTTAGGGTGGCTAGCTTGGTCTAGCAGCTGGCTGGTTTCGCAAACTGATTTTCGCAATCTGTCGTTGCGGTGGTTCTCTATCAGGACGGTATGTCTACTTTACACTCAAAACTGCGCTACTAACCAAACCTTGCGAATGACGACTACGCGTGAAGCAGCATTATTGATTCCATTCATTCATTCACAGAGTCATTCATTCGAGTGTCCGATAAGAGCCGCGGGTATGTCGAGGGTTGCGAAGGCAAGGATTTCGTGAAAAAAAAAAACTACTCGTCATAGCGGCCGTTCCACACCTCATCTACTTTCCGCTTCGCTACTTCGCGGCCAGACGTCAAAAACCGCCGAAGGTTGATGCCGCCGCCTTTGGAGACTAGGACGCTCATCCGATGGTGCGGCGATAAGCTCGGAGCATGCTGTTCAAGGTCGATATACTCATAGGAGCCAGTCATATGCGGCCATTCTCCGCTGTTGTCACGTTGCTTGAATGTTTGGCCGACGGACAACAACTCATTGCGTGTTGCGTCGAGATCCTGTTTATCGAAACTATTTACCCTATAAAAACGAACTTGTTGATATTTACGAACAATGTTGCAAGTTGACCCCGCGTTACCTCCAGTTGTCCTGTTACGGAGTGTGAAAGTTTTGTTCAGCTGTTTCAGTCGTTTTTTTTTTTTTTTTTGATTGACCGCGCTATAGAAATATGTATGTAGCCATCCAAGTGCATTTACACATGACTGAATTCAGGCTGCTCTTGTTTTAAAATGTTCAGTTTTGAAATCTTGTCCACATTATCCGGCTAGGGTGTGTGCGTGTATTTGTCTAGATAAGAATAAGTTGTAGCCGTTCTCTTCTCGACTTTTGAAGGATTGATCTGAAAACTCAGAGCATGTTCAATGAGGGACTTCACTTGGCTGTGATCACGCCATTCTGCCTTTGGAGGGCATGTTGTACACATTTTCGTTACATGCAAATCGCTAATTAAAGCAATATGTCTTGCCAACATAGGTAAGGATATGTTTTAACAACTATTCATAATCATTGAGTTATTCGCAAGTTTCAAGTTGTCTGTACACACAGCTGAAGATCTGAAGTTTATCAACCTTGCAAGTGAATTAATAAATTAGTCTTGCAACAATTACTGGATGGAACTGTGGTAATCACTATTGAATTAGCACAGTTCTTCGCAATGCCTAGGAAGGGGTAGTAGCATGGGATCATCTGACGCTCCTTGATTCATCGCTTTGTGGTCATTTCAATTACCTTGATTCTGGCCTTGTAACTTTATAAATTTTCAACAAATATTTTTGTAGTAAATGCAACAATACACAATTATTGTGCAGATGTGCTAAAGAGTATGTGCTTCATGCAAAAAAACAAAACACAATGCATCAAAGTTTAAAAAGACAGAGTGTATGCCCGGCCCATATCTGTTTCTTCTTAATATCAACTATGATTTCTTAAACACCCTTTTGTTCCCTAATCAACTCTGCTCTCTTCTTGTCTCTTCAGGTTGCACCTATCATTTTCCTTTTCATAGCTCGCTGCGTGGTCCTCAACTTAAATTCAACCATCTTTGTAGTCTTACAGGTATATGCTCCGTAGGTAAGCACCTCTAGGATTCAGCTGTTATATACCTTCCTCTTGAGGGATAGTAGCAGTCTACCATCCATGATTTGAGAATACTAGCCAAATGTGCTCCACCCCATTCTTATTCCACATTGATGCATCTCAGTTACTAAACTATTTCTACATGGCAGATTAGTCTGATAGGTCTGAAACTACTGATATCTTGCCCCAGCATGTCATGTACTATAAATGCTTGTAGAATGGTCGATTCCAGCAAGGGCTATAAGGCGAGTTAATTGGTTTTGAAGCAGCCTGCACCTTGCAACAGGAAAAACGTCACTGCAAGCAATTCGGGACAGGACAAGTTCTTCGAAGCCTCCCCCCCCCCCAAAAAGAAATCATCACAAGAAATGTCAGTTAAGTCCTTAACTGCGTGTGTCGCAGAGCACATGGCATGAGTTTTCTTCATAGAACGCCGAAAAAAAAAGGCATTATCAACATGACATCTGATTTACCTCAACACACAGGCAGATTTGTGGCCACAGTAGATTTTGATAACTTTGTATGGTGTTTATACATATACAATAGATTCATCATTTTCCCAATTTGTTCCTCGAACAGCTCTGGCGGTATGCATGAGTTCATCACTGCAGCTAAGCTGCTTCTGCTAAGTTGTATGATAATGAAAAGAAGTGGGTTTTGAGCACCTTGACAGAATCTGAATACATAACTTGTCGGTGCTGAAGCTTCCTTGTGTTTGAAAACACATAACACATGAAACTCTCAATAAAAACAGGTTTTAATTATGTTGTTATATACGGATGTGCCACCATTTGGTTTCAGGAGTGTAAAATTTGACTTTTGCAGAACAACAGTTGATTTGAACTGTCAAACAAACAGTTCAGACTAAACTGTCAAACAAATCAAATCGAGTTCATTACCGCACAGATGCACCACAGTGATGTATACTGATAATAGAAGCTTCTCCTGTATGCCCTGGCTGTTCCTGACCAAAGTTAGGTCATCTATGCTACGACAGACTGACTAAAGCAAAACTAGAGAACGCCGTGAACTAGAGAAGGTGACGTTTGGCGACGTCACACACACCTGAAACGGGCAAGTTTAGAGTGACCTAGAATATTTCTAGGACACTCTAGGCACGTACAATGTCAGTTGGTATTAAAAGCAACAGCAAAGCAACCAGCTGTTGAAAAATGTGGAAAATAAACTCTGTTAGAACAGTGGCATCGTCCGAGTTGAATTTTGAAGTTTCGTCTGTTTTTCTGATTTTTGTTCATTATCCCTTTGAGGAACCGCAAATGCATTACCCAGCCATGGCATTACTTACGTGAAGCTTATTATCTAAAGAAAATACGTGAAGTTTAGCTGTAATTAGAAAAAAAAAACTGCAGCGAGAAAAATATTACTCTCAGTAAAAGGCCAAAAGAGCACGCTGTCATGTATGTGTGGTCATTATGCAAGAAGCAAACATCGTGATCATTGAGACCCAATGTCCATTATTCTCAACAACTTTTTTTACTCGTTCTGTACCGGTTGTGTCTTTACTTGTCCTGTCATCTTTATTACTTTCTTTTGCATTTTCCTTTTGTATATACAAATTGCTCAGTTTTGTATTACTACTTCAACATATATATATATATATATATATATATATATATATATATATATATATATATATATATATATATATATATATATATATATATATATATATATATATATATATATATATATATATATATATATATATATATATATATAGTAATAAGCGAGACAGACACAACACCCATTCGTCGGGCAAGCTGTTCTATTCTGCCTCTTCTTCCTCGCTTTCCAGCCCATGGTCCACAGCTGCCGCGCCACTCTTCGTTACATTCGGCCACACTGGGGACCTGACAAAGAAAAAAAGGAATTACAGTTCATTGCACCTGCAGCGGTGGGACTGCTTTTTTCAAGCGCGACACATGCACGGCAAAGTTGTTTCTTTTGCATTTATCGAGAGTGAAGTTTGCATCTGAGGTGTTCACACGCCAGGTATTTTTTTCTACACGCTGAGTAATTATGAATGGCCCGTCGAACTTAGGGAGTAGCTTCTTGCCAGGCCCTCTGGTGCCACTTTGCACCCAGACCTCGTCACCGGTGTTGTAAGCAGGAGCGGGTCTACGGTGTCTGTCATAGTGGCGCTTTTGATTTTCTTGTGCGTGGGTGGCTTTCTTGATCCTCTTAGTTTGGATCTTCTGACAGGCCGCTTTGCGATCGTTAACACGCGGAATTATAATGGGAACATCCAGACTGAGGACCGCTTTCAGCTGTGGCAGTTTCCCATAAACGATTTCGTAGGGCATTTCCTCGGTAGACGTCTGCAGTGCCGTGTTAATCGCAAAAGCGGCTGACGGAAGGTGGACGTCTCAGTCATCCTCTGCTCTTTTCCCTGCCTTCATATATGGAGCGAGTCGTGCCTGGGTGCTCTGGTTGGTTCTCTCAGTAAGGCCGTTTGCTTGAGGATGAAACGCGGATGCGAAGTGGTGCTGCACGCCTGCCGTGCAAAGGTACTTCTTTAGTTCCCCGCTACGAAACGTTGTAGCCCGATCAGATATTAACTTTTTTAGTAAGCCATGTCCCCATTAAAATTGGTTCTTGAGGAAGTGTTTAGGTAAGTGGATGCAACAGATGGCACGGCCTCCACTTCCATGTATTTTGACAGGTAGTCTACTGCTACAATGACGTAACGGTTTCCCGCACTGGTGGTGGGTAGAGGTCCCATGTAATCAATGCCAATCGTGTGGAAAATTGTTTCTTCGGCCACCAAAAACCTTCTTGTAGTTTCTGGAGCGTGTCCGCCTTCTGGGGAGTCATGAATGGCTCGTAATATTTCTTACCTGTGGGATTTCGGCATCACAAGGAGGTAACGTTCTTCGGATCGGTCCGCTCGCCAGTGACGCCGGTACAATGCGGCATTGCGCACCACAAAAGTACTGTGATTTCCCTCGTCCGTGATAGATGCAATAATGGATGCCAAATCTTTATCCTCCTGTTGGGCGCGGGATATATCCATTTGGGTGAAATAAATGTGGGTTTGCCTGGTTTGTTGCGCACAGTCAAGGGGGTTCCGTGAGAGTGCATCGGCGACGTTGTTTAGCCCCTCGGCGCGGTGGCGCACGTCAAAATCGTATTCTTGCAGCGTGATTATCCACCGGGCAAATTTGTGTTTAAGTTGCTGCTTGGGGAACATCCATGGTATAGCAGCATTATCAGTCACAACAGTGAATTTACGCCCGAAAAGATAATGTCGGAACTTATCATGACGCTCCATACCACTGCAAGACATTCAAGCTCGTTGGAGTGATAGTGGCGCTCGGTGTCTGAAAGTTTTCGGCTTGCATAACGACCACGTGTTCCACGCCATCTCGATCACGCTGCACTAACACAGCTCCTAGGCCGACTTGGCTGGCATCAGTGTGCACTTCGGTGGACCAGTCTTCATTGAAGTGACTTAGTATGGGGCAACAAGTGAGCTTTTGTTTTATAGCTCGAAAAGCATTTTCTTGTGAGACGCCCCATTCAAACCGCACGTCTTTTTTAAGAAGACCGCTCAAAGGAGCTGTGATCGAAGCGAAGTGGGGAATAAACCTCCGCAAATACGACGCCATACCCAAAAATGACTGAACCTGCTTCAAGCAGGTTGGTGTGGGATACTGCGACATGGCAGCTATTCGCTCCGGGAGTTGCTGAATGCCGACAGGAGATTTATTATGTCCCAGGTACGAAATCTTGGACACACCAAACTGGCATTTCTCTTGGTTATAACAAACCCTGCTGCATAGAGTCTGTGTACTACTTCGTCCAAATTGCGAAGGTGTTCATCTTCCGTCCTGCCAACGAACAAGATGCCGTCTAAGTACACCACACAGGCTTGGTTTTTCAATGGTCCGAGCACTGAATTCATCGCACACGGAAAAGTGCTCGGAGCCGTTTTTCGTCCAAACGGCATGCGGTTGAATTCATACAAACCGAAAAGTGTGCGAAATGCCGTTTTACATCTATCTTACTCCGCGATGTTAATCTGCCAGTACCCTGCGCGTAAATCAAGGGACGAAAAGAACTTGCAGTGACGTACTGTATCAACAGCGTCATCAATGTGGGGTAAAGGGTAGGAGTCAGGCATTGTACACTTATTGAGCTGTCTGTAGTCCACGCAGAAGCGTAGTAATCCATTTTTCTTGCGAACAAGGACAACCGGTGCTGCCCACGGACTCGATGACGGCCTAATAATGCCCGCAGCAAGCATTTTATCTACTTGTTCTGCAATCACTGCCCGTTCTCGTTCTGTGTATCGTTGCAGTGGTACGCATATTGGCGGATGATCTCCCGTTGGTATGCGATGGAGGAGCAAATTAGTGCCTGGCAGTTTTGCTGTATTGCTAGCGAATACTGGCTGATGGCGAGCCAATATAGAAGATAAGGTAGGCGGAGTGGACGGCTCACCTGTCGGTGGTGGCAGGGTTGTGGCGGCAGTCCCAGCTCTCGAAGACCGGAGCTCGACGTGGCCGCAATGTATGGTGAGCTCAATGTCATCAGATAGCAAGCAGTCAGCACCAAGGATCATGTCGGCAGGGAGGTCTTCAAAGACGGGAATGACTGGAAGAACTTTAGTGCCCGCTGCCGTCCGGACTGAAATGTCGAGCATTCCGACTGGCATAGCACTTCCTCTAAGTCCGCAGAGGGGAGGTTGCGTCCACGGTCGGATAGTGTCCGGAGCAGAACGTCGGTGTAGCGCCGTTCGTTCCGCACCGGTATGTAGTGCCAGCACCGGAGCAGATAGGTCACCTATTCCCTCAACATGAATGGTCATCCGAGGTGTTTGACAAGCTTGGTAGTGGATTCGGGTCTGGAAAGGTTGACGACACTCCTTGGCGTTGTGGCCAATGCGACCGAACTTGAAGCATCCATGTCGTGTGGAGGCGTAAGTTGAACGGACAGTCGGTAATGCGTCCAAGCTAAGCCGACGACGAGAGTTCTCCTGAAGTTCGGCTGCCTTTTGAGTGAAAACCTGGGGTGACGCTTCAGGTGACTGGCAAGATAAGATGGCAGCATGGGTAGGGTCAGCCAAGCCATCAACGACACGCTGGCGGGCAGCAGGAGAGATCCATGTAATGCCACATTTCTCGAGAAGCCCGAGCTTATCGTAGACGTATTTACGGGCGTCTTCCGATGGAGCCTGCCGACGCGATCGCATGCGCATGAAATGGTCGTCGTATGCGGATGGAAGTGGTGGGAAGGGCGTGACGAAGGCTGTAGTCCAGTCACTCCAGGATTTGTACTTGCAGCCATCGTATTGATGCCACGCTTTGGCGGACTTGCGCAGTCCGCTTACGGCTAGCGATAGCGTCACGTCGTCAGTCCATGCATGTCGACGGGCCAACAAATGGATTTCATCCACCCAGACGGTTGGGTCTTGATCAACGCCGTAAAGTCAGGAATTTCTGCCATAGATGGAGGAGGCAACGTGGTGCGTGCACAGGCTGCTGAGAAGGTGACGGTGGCGTCTGCAAGACGCTGGCTCGAAGTAGCGATGGCCTGCGGAACCGTGCAGAGTTCGCTGGCGGCTACAGGCGAGTAATTACGTCTGTCTCCTGGCGACGGTACTGACGTTGCCCCAGGGATGGTACTTGAGGCGAAGTCCAAGGGCGCGTGTACGGCGTCCCTGGGCAAGGAGGCGGTTTGCGAAGCCAAGTCAGTGGAGTCACCTTGTGGTTTGGCAAGGACGCCTGCAGGCAGCGTGCTGGCTTCGGTACCCACGTTGGCCAGGTCGGATGTCATGGCCACGGTAGCAGGAGCTGCGGGCCGCTGGAGAGTGCGTCCGCTCCGTAGGACGGTTTGTAATAAGCGAGACAGACACAACACCCGTATATATATATATATATATATATATATATATATAATTATATATATATATATATATATATATATATATATATATATATATATATGTGTGTGTGTGTGTGTGTGTGTGTGTATGTGTGTGTGTGCGTGTGTAAGGAAAGAAGTGTATACCTAAGGGCTCGTTTTTCCGTGTTTTTACACAATTACTATTAATGAGATCTAACAGACAATAATGCCAAGGAAAGTATAGGGGAAGATATTAGACCAAATTGTAATGTATATAGAAAGGAAAGTGGGTGAAAGATAACTTGCCGTGGGCAGGATCCGAACCTGCGACTTTCGAATAACGCGTTCGATGCTCTACCACTGAGCTATCACGACAGCTATCCCCCCAGCCACTTTATTGGGTATCTATGTCAATTTAAACGTGGGAGAGTCAGTCAGCGCCACTAGTAGCCATGGGGGCGAGTGTGGTACACTCTTTATGAGCCTGTTTGGCGTCACTAGAGTGTACTAGAATAGGTTGAGTGGCGCGATCGCCGGGCGCCGCCTACGCCCTTGTAGATAGTGCGGCAACGGCTTGCACGGCAAACTCCAGTGCCAAACCCACTCAACAACAGGGAGCCGAGGGACACAAAGAGCCATCCAGGGTCCCAGCAGTGACGACGTCGCCACTCCCACCAGCGAGGCCTTACAACACCAGGCGGACGAATGCGGCGAAGACCAAAACGGCGGCTTCCAAATGACACGGGGAAACAAAAGGTACGGGCAGTCTTAAACACGCATGGTCCCACTCATTTCTATCGATTGGGAAAATCATTGAAAAGCGGGTGCAATACGAAAAACACGCGGAACAACTAACCAAATATATATCTCGCGAAATTGCACCTAAGGGCCTCCGCCTAGCCTGCAACCCCTCAATGTCTACACTAAGTGAAGCAGAAAAAGGGGAGTGGGAAAAAATATTACTAGAAGCGTCCTTGCAACTGACTCGGGTCCTTGCGGACCATAGTGAGCGTAAGGCCGCCGAATAGAGTGTCACGGAGGCCACGCAGAAATTGGTATCTAATCTCGGAGAGCATGAGGTAAGAGAACTGAAAAGATATGAACTAAAGAAGAGAGGCGAAATTTCAGTAGTAAAAGTTAGAAAATTCAAGCGGGACTGCAGTAGCTCCACTGCCCTGCAACAGGAAAATAGGAATGAGGCCGTACAAGAACGCCAGGGACCAGCCGTACCACAACCTAACTTTGAGGAGAAAAATGGGAACTCGAAACTACAGTGCAATCCTAATCAAAACATCCTTACTCCCGAATATGACGCTGACACTCCCGTGCCACGTGATAGCCAAGAGCAGCCGAAAACTTATGAGAAAAATGTCCTCAATCTGTCAAACACAACACTCACACCCACTCCCTATCGGAAAAATTGCCATGGTGGATACTGGAAAACATGGTGGGAGTAGTGGAAATAATAGTGGGCATGGTGGAAATAATAGTGGGCATGGTGGAAATTATGATGACTATGGTGGGACTTAGTGGAAAATATGGTGGTTATACTGGGACATACTGGGTGGTATGGTGTACAAATGATGGGTAAAGTGGAAATGATGGTGGAAAGCAGAGGCTATATAGTGGGCAATAATGGGACACTCTGCCCACCATTGCCATAATGCTGGGAAGCCCTAAGCATATGGTGGGTGGTGCTTATTATGGTGGGCTACATGGTGTACCAAGTTGAGAAACTCTTCCCACCATTGCGATAATGCTGGGAAGCACTAAGCATATGATGGGTGCTGCTTGTTATGGTGGGCCACATGGTGTACCAAGCTGAGAAGCTCTGCCCACCATCGCGATAATGCTGGGAAGCAGTAAGCAGATGATGGGTGGGCTTATAATGGCGTGCAATTTATATAGTGTACAAAGCTGGGATCTGTACACTACATGTTCTACCACCATGATTTCCACCAAAGGTTAAGCCTACTGACCGAGCCCGTACAATTGTGTTATCCGTGCTTCCGGGTTTCAGAATACATGATTACGACGATTAAGTATGACAATACAGCGCAGCCATATGGCATCAATTAACCTAATTGAAGCATTTTTCATTGTGTATGGTGTCTGCTCAAGAAGCAACAAACATCGATGCGACGCGATTAAATCACTCCCAGAGAACGTAATTAAGTGTCTTCTCACCGACAGCCGCCGGTCACACTCGCCGGCACTTCTCTAGCTTTTGTACGAGATCTCAGACGTGGCAATTCGTGTGCTTGGTGAACCAACATGATAGCGTAATGTTTCCGGCACACTGCATTCGTTTTGGCCAAGCCGTTATGTAGTTGTTGCTTTAGCGAAAGAGCTACAGCATTGCGCTGGCGCGACCACCCTCTACATTGCGCGAAAAGCATCCCAATACTCAATCAAATAAATTAGGCGGGCGTATCTGTGGAATGAGCCTAGAAGCGTCATAAAGCGTGAGCAGATGTCGCCCTTTAGAACGAGCGCGAAATGGATATTAAACTTGGCAAACCCCGCCGGTAAACTGTTGCTGCTCCCCAGTCCACTTGGTTTTTTTTTTTCTTGAAGTTGTGAATTGCAAAAAATAGCACTAGTGTCATTAACATAGTGGCAATCGTTACAGGCCGCAGTTGCTTGTGTTTAATAAATGTGCAATATTTAGTAGCAGGTGTACATCTTGTCTATGTTGTGTACACGACAAACATAACCAAGTTGAACCTTAAGTTTGTATGCCAACTAAGTATTTAACACGCAATGAACGTCATGTTGGTGTGGCGCAGTGTGTGGTCTGTGGGAAAGAAAAAACTGTACAAAGATTTATGTGACACGATGCTCCCCATCCCACTGTACAGAGCGCTATATACAGCACGCAAGGGTCAGAATGTACTTAAACGAGTTAAAAAAATGCCAGCAGCTCCAAGTGCGAAAACGTTCTTTTTCAAATTACACACTGGAACACTTCCTGTAAGAACCTTCCTAGAGGAGCGGGGGTTTTATATGCCTTGGGGATTTCACTGTCTAATCTGTAAGAAACCGGAAACTATTGACCATGTTTTTCTGCACTGTTGGGAAGGAGCTTAGTTTTGGGACGTATTACAAAGGACAATCAAAAAAGAGTTCCCGTTAGACCCTCATGGGATCAGAGATTTGCCAATAGAGAATGAGGATGGACTACCTTTCGATTTTATCATGATGACTGCCTTGCACAGTATATGGCGCTCTAGAATGGCTGGATTTCATTGTGACCCAGACAGAAGACCAGCAAGAGAGCATTTCAAAGAAAGCATCTTGTACCGAAGCATAGTGGCGCCAGCTCTGTGCCAGCGTGAAAGAAGACGTTGACGTCCGTGTGTGGCTCGTGCTTGCCGGGTTCCTGCCTGTACCAGCTTGTTGCGGCTAACGTTTCTGGAATAATAACCTGTGTTTTTACGCAACCTTGCTCGTTGCATTTAGTGGAAACGTGCTGGGTAACGTCCTGGAGCTCCGCAGCCGTAAGCTACCATCTCAGTCCACGATGACCGAGCG
This sequence comes from Rhipicephalus microplus, assembly GCF_043290135.1. Taxonomy (NCBI): domain Eukaryota; kingdom Metazoa; phylum Arthropoda; class Arachnida; order Ixodida; family Ixodidae; genus Rhipicephalus; species Rhipicephalus microplus. The sequence goes on from NC_134708.1 coordinate 46,028,910, forward strand.
CGTCGATCCCCTACAAGGCTCTTCCACGCTGCCACCCGTCATGTGTTCTGGTGTACTTCGTCTGCGTGACCCACCAGTATACAACGGCGCTGAAGATCAAGATGTCGAGGACTGGCTGGCAGAGTACGAGCATGCCAGCGCGATTAACAAGTGGGATGACCCTGCGAAGCTGATTCACGTCATCTTCTACTTGACGGATTTGGCCAACCTATGGTTCACCAACCACCAAGCCGACATCCCCACCTGGTCGGTTTTCAAAGAGGCCGTCACCTCGTTTTTCGGTCGTCCAGCCATGCGTAAGCTTCGCGCTGAACTGGGACTGCGGGGACGATTTCAGCGAAATGGTGAGAGCTTCACAAGCTACATTGAGGATGTGATCAGCCTCTGTAGGCGAGTTGATGACAGGATGACGGAGGCTGACAGAATAAAGAACATAATGAAAGGCATTGATGACGACGCTTTTCATATGCTTGTGGCCAAAGACCCACAGACCGTCACGGCCTTGATTCAGTTGTGTCAAAGTTTCGATGAGCTGCGCAAGCAACGAGTTTCTACACGTCGCGCTAATACGCAGACAGCTGATATTTCGGCCTTGGAGTGCAAAAGCAGTGGCCCCGACTACAGCGTGTTAATGCCTCAAATTCAACAGTACATCCGGGAGGAAGTTGCTCGACAGCTCTCTCTTGTCGCCACCATCAACGAGACCCCCACAACACTGGAACACTCACTTCGCCGTGCTATTCAGACGCAAGTTGCCGAGGCTCTCCCTTCGCCCACATCCCCAATATCAGTGGCTGCACCGCTGACTTATGCAGAAGCCGTCCGCCGACCTTCTGCCCAACCGCCGCTCCCTTCATACAGTCCATCCACCAACTACTACAGGTCACCAGTTTCAGTTTATCCGGTAAATCGGCCCATTCCATCACCTCGAGCACCTGCCAACTCTTGGCGTACTCCGGATAACCGGCCCATCTGCTACAACTGTGGTATTCCAGGACATGTCGCGCGCTACTGTCGTCGCCGTGGATTCTATTTTAATGATGTGCAGCATTCCGGCAATATATCTCGGCCATCAGAATCGCATGTGACACCTGATTCGCATGACCCCCGCTCACGTTGACCAGACTTCAGCCGGCGTCGATCTCCTTCACCCCGTCTTCGGTCTCCTTCCCCCATGCTTCGCCGTTCCAACCACGCCCAGGAGGAAAACTGACAGTCGCAGTTCCTGAGGCAAGAGCTGCGCCACCGACGAAATTTCCAAGGCCTCATCTATCGCCCCCTAACGAGATTGCCGTGTTTGTGGACGGTTTCGCCACAACTGCTCTTGTCGACACGGGTGCCGCTATTTGTATAATCAGTGAAGTGTTATGCCGCAAACTGAACAAAGTGACGACTCCACTGGTTGAAATTTCTTTACGCACGGCGAGTTCGCAACACGTCCAACCTTCTGCCACATGCACTGCTCGTGTTGTGATTCAAGGAGTGCTTTACATCGTAGAATTTGTCGTCCTTCCGCATGCGTCGCATGAAATCATCCTGGGATGGAACTTTCTTTCCGCTAATCATGCGGTTGTCGACTGCGCTCGTGCTCAACTCGTTTTGTTTCCATTCAGCACGACATTCATAGATCTCCCTCGCTCACCCAAAAAGGTGATCGTCGCCGCTGACGTCGTCATTTCTGCTTTTTCGGTCACCGCGGTATCTCTTTTGTGCAACTCCGTTTCCGATTCAACTGCCCTATTTATGCCGTCACAAGAATGCGCTCGTCGCCGGAACCTTGTCGTCCCGTTTGCCGTCATAACACTTGCCGATGGCTCCAGTGCCGTGTACGTGTGCAATCCGTTCCCTTGTCCCGCTACCTTATTGCATGGCGAATGCATTGGAAGTCTTGACACTTATGATGACATCTTTCCTTTCGATGCCCGTTCTGATACGACACCGATGTCCGTGGATGCTGTCACAGCTGGCACCGCGCCCTCACTACCTGACGAAGACGTTTTGTTGCGCAGCGTAGACACCGGCCTTACGCAAGACCAGCGCAATCAGCTCATTCAACTACTTGACCGTTTCCGCGCCTCCTTCGACCACGGACAACCTCCCTTGGGACGCACGTCAGTTGTCGCTCACCATATCGACACCGGTCATCATACTCCACTTCGTCAGCGCCCCTACCGCGTCTCGCAGGCCGAGCGTGACGTCATCACTCAACACGTCGACGAGATGCTGCAACGTGGTGTTATTCAGCACTCACACAGTCCTTGGGCTTCGCCAGTGGTCCTCGTGCGAAAAAAGGATGGCTCCATCAGGTTTTGCGTGGATTATCGTCGACTAAACAACATCACACGCAAGGATGTTTATCCCCTGCCACGCATTGATGACGCCTTGGATTGCCTTCAAGGTGCGGAGTTTTTCTCTTCACTGGATCTGCGCTCTGGATATTGGCAAGTACCAATGGCTGAACCAGACCGTCCAAAAACGGCGTTTGTGACCCCTGACGGCTTATATGAATTTAATGTAATGCCCTTCGGTCTTTGCAATGCGCCTGCGACTTTTGAAAGAATGATGGACAGTGTCCTCAGGGGACTTAAATGGCACATCTGTCTTTGCTATTTAGACGACATAGTTGTATTCTCGGCGAATTTCGAAACTCATCTTTCCCGTCTGGAACAAGTTCTCCAGTGCCTTACGGCAGCCGGGTTGCAACTTAACTTCAAGAAATGTCGTTTTGGCGCCCGCAAACTCACAATTCTCGGCCACGTCGTTTCAAAAGAAGGAATATCGCCAGATCCTGCCAAACTGCGTGCCGTTGCTGAGTACCCCAAGCCTACTACCCTAAAGGAGCTTCGTAGTTTCATAGGCTTGTGTTCCTATTTTCGGCGTTTCATTCGCAATTTTGCCTCTATAATTGCCCCTCTGACTCAGCTTCTCTCCCGTAGCACGGACCTCTCTGGCTGGAATTCTTACTGCGATGAGGCATTCACGGCGCTACGCCGGCTACTCATCTCTCCGCCAGTTCTCCGCCACTTCGATCCCAATGCACCCACTGAAATTCACACGGATGCAAGCGGTGTCGGCCTCGGTGCCATTCTCGCTCAACGCAAGGATGGCTGCGACGAGTACGTTGTCGCCTATGCCAGCCGTACACTAACGAAGGCAGAGTCCAACTATTCCGTCACGGAAAAGGAGTGCTTGGCTATCATTTGGGCTATAGGAAAATTTCGCACCTACCTTTACGGACGCCAGTTTGATGTTGTCACAGATCACCATGCCTTATGCTGGTTAGCGTCCATGAAAGATCCTACTGGCCGCCTAGCTCGTTGGGCTTTACGCCTTCAGGAATACGATATCCGTGTTGTTTATCGCTCAGGACGCAGACATTCAGACGCCGATGCATTATCCCGTTCTCCACTGCCTCCTGACCTTGCCTGCTTATCAACTGCCATTTGCGATTCGTCATCGTTGAGCATCACTGACATGCCATCCGAACAGCGCAAGGATCCCTGGATCAATTCTTTGCTCGACGTCCTCTCTCACAGTTCGTCAGAAACGACTTCACGCTCCCTCTCTCGTCAAGCAAGACACTTTGCTGTCCGTGAAGGCTTGTTGTATCGCCGCAATTACGTGACGGATGGCCGTAGGTGGCTCCTTGTCATCCCTCGTCATTTGCGTTCGGACATCTGCGCTGCCTTTCACGATGACCCCCAGTGTGGCCACGCTGGAGTATTTAAGACTTACTCTCGCCTTCGTCTAAGATACTACTGGCGCGGCATGTATCGGCACGTTCGCCAGTACGTTCGGTCATGCACCACGTGTCAACGACGCAAGACGCCTTCTCACAGCACTGCTGGCCCTTTGCAACCCTTACCCTGCCCAGCGAGACCATTCGACCGCGTCGGAATTGATATTTATGGTCCTCTACCCAACTCTCTTCGAGGCAACCGGTATATTATCGTCGCCGTGGATCATTTAACACGCTACGCTGAAACATCTGCGCTGCCTGCTACCACTGCGAAAGACGTTGCGTCCTTTCTTCTTCACCATCTCATTTTGCGACACGGTGCACCTCGTGAATTACTCAGTGACCGTGGACGCGTGTTTCTCTCGAACGCCGTCGACGAGCTACTCAAGGCATGTCGCACTGTCCATAGGAAATCCTCGGCATACCATCCCCAAACCAATGGCATGACAGAACGCTTTAACCGTACCCTTGGAGATATGCTTGCCATGTACGCCTCTGACGACCACACTAATTGGGACCAAGTGATCCCTTTTGTCACGTACGCGTACAACTCTGCGCCACAAACAACCACTGGCTTTTCTCCTTTCTTCCTTCTGTACGGACGTGAGCCATCATGCTCCATGGACACCATTCTCCCTTACAAGCCTGATGTTTCCGAAGCGACGCCTGTTTCCGAAGCAGCTGCTTATGCCGAAGAGTGTCGTCAACTCGCTCGCTCATTTACCGCACAAGACCAATGGCGCCAGAAAACTGACCACGATTCCTCTGCGTCTACTGTACACTATAACCCAGGAATGCTGGTTTGGCTCTGGGTCCCGTCTACCCCTCCCGGTCCTCCCCCGAAGCTTTCGTCGAAATACCATGGCCCCTACCGTGTGGTGCGGCAAACATCTCCTGTCAACTATGAAGTTGAGCCCATTGATCCACCCTCGGACCAACGCTGCCGTGGGCGTGAAACAGTACACGTATCACGCCTCAAACCGTGCTATGACCCCCTTGTCGTGTCCTTTCCCTAGGTCGCCAGGTTGGCTCCTTTCTGCGCGGGGAGTAATTGTACCGAAGCATAGTGGCGCCAGCTCTGTGCCAGCGTGAAAGAAGACGTTGACGTCCGTGTGTGGCTCGTGCTTGCCGGGTTCCTGCCTGTACCAGCTTGTTGCGGCTAACGTTTCTGGAATAATAACCTGTGTTTTTACGCAACCTTGCTCGTTGCAATCTCAAGATTACTCGAGGTAGTAAGAACAGACGAATGTGTACCTTCATGGGTAGAAAGGGTAGAAGCCCTACTGACCATGACGGAATTCTAGGACGTGATGTGTTATAGTAATGCTTGACGGGCTTAGTTATTTTTAAGTTTATTGTATTGTTCGTTGTGAATTGTAATATATTTATCTTAGCAACCCGTTTGTGATGTTGAACCGGAAATAGAGAAAAAAAATTGGTGTGGCGCAGTGGTTAGCGTCTTCGAATGGGAATCCGCAGGTTGCACGTTCGATCCTCCGTGGCGCCTTGTTTTTTTTTTTTACGGGACGGGTGTTTTTTATACCGTTTTTATAGAATTCTTTTTTTATTTTTTTGGCAGCTCGTCACGGTGATTCTGACGTCATTTCGCGCTCAAGTGTTGCCGGCACTGCAGCACCCACCATACCCACCATGCGCCATGGTGGGCGTTTCCCACCATTCACCCACTACATTAATCCACTATAATGGTGGGTGGTGGTTTCCACCATGCCCACCATTCGTTTCTTTCCGATAGGGACTCAGCTTCAACTTTTGTCGAGAGGCTTGACCTTTTGTCCATCATCCGGTAGATTCAATGAATTTGAACTGTACCAAGACCTCGATAACTTTGCGCGTAATCTCCGCCTCCGTGAATACTTTCATGATCGCGGGGACTGTGCGGACGAGAATAGAGTGATTGGTGGTGACAAATCATGGTGTCCGAGTGAGCAGAGGGACAAACACCTCGATATGTATATATCAGCAGTTCAAAAAGATATCATCAGAGCGTATGAAAAAAATCGACCATTTCGAAACAACATATCAAAGTCAGAACGAAGGGCACTCGATGAACTACGAAAAAACACTGGAATTACTATCAAACCGGCTGATAAAGGGGGCTGCATAGTAATTCTAAACACGTCGGACTACTTAAAAGAAGGGGAACGACAGCTATCAGACACAAAATTCTACAAAGAACTTCCAACGGACCCGACTCCCGAATTTGAAAGGAAGATAAAAGTAACTCTAAACAATCTCCGCCGAGACGAGAAAATTACCGGCAAAATGTTAAAAGCAATGTTACCGGCCCATTCTAATCCCGGTTGATTCTATTTGCTCCCCAAAATACACAAGGCAGGTAATTCGGGACGTCCGATAGTATCCAGTAACAGCACATCAACAGAAAATATATCAGAATTAATCAATTCCTTAATAAAAAACATCCCCCCGAATTTTCCCTATTACCTAAAGGACACAAACCACTTAATCTGCGAAACTTCAAGTCTCGACATCCCAGGTGGCAGTTTTCTGGTGGCCATGGACGTCTGCTCACTGTACACCAACATACCATACCCCACCATGACGGAATAGCGGCTATGGTTTCTGAATATGTAAAATCTGACTCATCAACTAGTGTAAATGGCGAGGTACTGTTTACACTTGAACTTGTACTAAATTATAACCATTTTGAGTTCAACGGCAAGCATTTCCTTCAGGTCAGTGGCCCTGCAATGGGCACGAAAATGGCCCCAAACTTCGCGAGCACCTTTATGGCTTCATTTGAAATCCCATTCATTGAGGGACGCACCTTGAAACCTTTCTACTACAGAAGATACTTAGACGATATTTTTATGATGTGGAACCATGATGAGGGAAGTCTTCTCCGCTTCATAGAGGATTTTAACAAATGCCACCCGTCAAGAAAATTCACGCACAAAATTTCCAAAACTAGCATTAACTTTTTGGGCGTCACTGCACGGTCGAAAATGACCGCTTGTCAACAACCCTTTACAAAAAGCCTACAGACCGTCAAATGTACCTACATTTCAACAGCAGCCACCCAAAGCATTGCAAAACGGGTATTCCATATTCTCAGGCCTACCGGTACCGAAGAATATGCACCGATATGCGGGAATTTGACAGACACGCGGAACACCTAAAGCACTCCTTATTGAAACAAAATTATCTGGAGGATATTATTGACGATACCATACTACGTGCTCGCAACGTGAACAGGAATGATATATCTAAGGGACCAAACAGATTATCTAAAACGACTTCCCAAACGAACCTTGTACTAACTTACTCCTCATGAGCGCCACGAATCAACAACATACTTTCCCGCCATTTCAACATAATCAGGCAAAGCAAACGACTAACTTCTATTTTCGCGAAGCCACCTCACGTGGTGTACCACCGGGATAAAAATCTGAAGGACATTCTTGTCAGAGCAAAAACAAACACCCCCAAATTTCTATCAGGGTGCCATCCCTGCGGAAAAGCTCGATGCAAGGTATGCCCACAGATGGTCACAACACGTGAATCCAAAGCGAACTTCTCGGATTTCAAATTCTGCATAACTGAAAGCCTTAACTGTGACTCCAGTAACGTAATATACTTGCTACATTGCAACATCTGTGGACAAGAATATATCGGCCAAACAGACACGCCATTTCGACTGCGGTTCAATAATCACCGGTACCACGCCACTTCACTGCCGAAGCTACCTTTATCTAGACATCTGCGCCTGCCAAACAACAGTTTTGAAAATATCAGCGTAACTCTTTTGCAGTCCGGTTTCTCAAACAGACGCGAGCGCGAACAGCGTGAGGCATATTTTATTTTCAAATTTCGTGCAGTAGTAGCCGGCATCAACGAGGACCCCGGAAAACTCAACTGCCTCCGAGAAGTAAGCCAGGAGAAAATTGGTGACAAAGATTGATAGCTGGAGACCATGCTTTTTTCTGACTGACTCGTACGTGTACACTGTCCTTTTTTTGTGTGTGTTTTTTTTACATGCACATACAAAGTGCTTACCTTCGCCTACCACTTGATGACCATTGAAGGGAAACGGACGAAGATTAAAGGTAAATAGCCGACCGACCCATTAACGGGAATTCCTTCCTTACGCACGCCGCCCGCCGACCGACCCATTACGGAGAAACCCCTTTCTTTATGCACGCCGTCACGGACCCTCCCGGCACCGCGGCGACAATCTTGGGTGGCCCGACACACGTCAAAAACTGAACAGCACGTGATATGAACCGTATGTGGATGTAGACGGACAGTTGGCTTCGTTCTCAGTGTTGACAGTGGTTCTTCCTCTTTTTTACTTTCTTTCTTTTTCTTTTTCGTCTTTTTTCTCCTCCTTTTTTGTTTTTTTTTTCCTTTTTCTAGTTCCCTCTCACTCTCGCAAACATTTTTCAAGGCGAGAGGGACGCGGCAACAACGAAGTTTGAAAGCTCATGTCAGTATAACTCATCCCCTGATGAATGGAGGACCCCTTTCGAAACTGTTGGGAAATAAATATATTTATCCTTGTTGACAACGCTCCCGTTGTGCCATATCTCATACCTACACGAAGACTAACTGGCACATTGAATTATTACTCCCACTATATATATATATATATATATATATATTACAATTCGGTCTCTATAATATTGTGTAAAAACACGGAAAAACGAGCCCATAGGTATACACTTCGTTCCATATATATATATATATATATATATATATATATATATATATATATATATATATATATATATATATATATATATATATATATATATATATATATATATATATATAAGGAACACTTGTTTCCCTTATATATAATGGAAACAAGTGTATACTTAAGGGCTCGTTTTTCGTGTTTTACACAATATTATTGAGATTTAACAGATAATAATGCGAAGGAAAGTATAAGGGAAGTTATTAGACCAATTGTAATGTAAATGAGAAGAAAGAAAAGTGGGTGAAAAGATAACTTGCAGTGGGCAGGATCCGAACCTGCGACCTTCGAATAACGCGTTCGATGCTCTACCACTGAGCTACCACGACATCCCCCCAGCCACTTTATTGGGTATCTATGTTAATTTAAACGTGGGAGAGTCAGTCAGTGCCACTAGTAGCCATGGTGGCAAGTGTGGTACTCTCTTTATGAGCCTGTTTGCGTCACATAGCACGTGAACTTATTACTAACTGGCAGCTGACCAATAGTCCCCGGTATACAACCTAGAGGCACCAAGTCTGCCAGGGCGAGGCCCTCGTTAATAAATAAATAAATAAATAAATAAATAATATATATATATATATATATATATATATATATATATATATATATATATATATATATATATATATATATATATATATATATATATATATATATATATATATATATATATATATATATATATATATTGTGGGCATTTGTAACTTACATCGTCCTCATCCCTGCATAATCACAATCACCATCATCCGCTTGTCTCTTTGCCCTCATTGCCACTCTGGTTCATCATCATCGTCATCGTCTGTGTGCTGACTCTGCCCGTTCGTTTTGCGAGGTCTTTCCTCAAATAAACGCTGTCGCAGCCAAGACTACCAAGACTTCATACGTGGTGGAGGTGGATTTTCGGTCCTCTGACCTCCCGCAGCCCGCTATACCCCCTGGAGCTTCGTTCAGGCCGCCGCTTGCTCCCACAGTCAGGCAGCATGTCTCAGACCGAGCCTGCCGGCACTGATGTCATCAACCACGCACCGCCGCAAGCTGCCCCTCCTACTTACATACACGGACATCAGCGGGAACCCCCGCTCTTCGCTGGTAGTCGTGGAGAAGACGTAGAAGACTGGATCGACGACTACGACCGCGTAAGTGTCGCTAATCGGTGGGACGAGGCCGCCAAACTGCGTTACGTCCCATTTTATTTGACCGGAGTCGCAAAGACATGGTATTTTAACCACGTCATTGACTTACCCGACTGGGCTACCTTCCAGCAGCAGCTGCGGCACGTCTTTGGGACACTAGACATTCGATCCGCCGTCGCGAAGAGGACACTCGATACTCGCCGACAACATCGCGGTGAATCGTACACTTCATACATCGAGGATGTCCTCGCACTCTGCCGGCGTGTCAATAAATCCATGCCGGAATCGGACAAAGTGCGCCACATATTGAAAGGCATTGGGCCTGTTGCCTTTAATGCCCTCGCTGTGCAAAACCCAGCTACCATCGCTGATGTCGTTGCGACATGCCAGCGCCTTGATGCGCTGGACTCCGTCCGCCTTCAACCAGACATCGGCGACCACCACTCCACGTCAGATGGCCATCTGCGTGACCTCATCCGGGACGTTATACGCGAAGAATTGCGGTCCATGGGCTTCACACCTCCTACACCGCGACCTACTCAGCCTTCGGGAATGCCCTTACGTGACATCATCAGGGAGGAACTTACATCCCTGACTGGCTCTGCACCCGTACAGCCACCTGCTTCTCACCCTTTAGCCACGTACCCTCAAGTTGCTGCCGTGCCTCCCAGCGACGCCCACGCGACATTGCCACGTCCATCCTACGCGTCAGTTGCTGCCGCTACCCCTGTGAACTACCATTCCGTGCCCCCTGACCCTTCGGCCCACCTGACCGCGCTATCTCCAAGTGCCCCGAATGCCTTCTATTCTCCACCGTGGCGCTCGTCTCGCCCTGTATGCTTCTACTGTGGCTATCGCGGCCACATATCCCGTTTCTGCCGGAAGCGCCAGCAAGATGAGCGTCGGAACGATGTGCGTGAACGGGATTTGTACAACGGGGCGTCTTATCAAGGTCGGCGTTATTCGTCTCCCCCGCACCGGTCTCCATCTCCTCCTGCATCGACTGCACCACGAAACAGCCGAAACACGAGACGCCGCTCGCCTTCGCCCTTCCGCCGTTCCACTTCTCCACTTCGGCCCGCCTCATTCGCCTCTGATATTCGTTCGGAAAACTAAGTGATGCAGTTTGTGGAGGAAAAACTGCATTCGGAATTAGAACTGAAATTCCTCCATTAGGCCCGTGTATTATGGTTTCTGTGGAAGTGGAAGGAGTGCGAGTCGATGCTTTGGTGGACACAGGTGCGACATTGTCTGTGATACGTGCTGATTTGTGTGAACATTTAAGGAAAGTAATGACGCCTTACGATGGTCCCACGTTAGTTGCTGCCCAGGGGAACATCATTCGCCCTTCCGCGCTTTGTACTGTGCGTGTTTTCATCGACGGCATCCGCCATCATGTCCAGTTTGCTGTCCTGTCCCGCTGCTCTCACCAACTAATTTTAGGGTGGGATTTTCTATCATCTGCTTCCGCGGCGATTTGTTGTGGACAACGCGTCGTTCACCTCGCTGACACCGACTACATGCTTGACGACGATAATCAGAAGCCACTTCGTCTGGTCGCTGCGAAAGACATCGAACTCCCGCCACTACAAGAGCAAATTGTCACCATTACGTCCAACGGCATCTATCACGGGGATGTATTGGTCTCACCGTCACCACTTTGCGATCGCAAAGGTATAGTTCTTCCGTCCGGTGTCGTTCGTTTTTGCAATGGCTCGGCACTTGTCACCGCTGTCAACTCTACACCGGAGAAGATCTTACTGCCACAGGGCACTACTGTGGCCCGTGTTGCTGACTTCGAGCCTGTACTTGTCACGCCACTTCAGGCCATCGCATCTAAAGAACCTTGCCTCGGTGAGCATGTTTCTTCCTCCGCCTTTACCACCACTATCAGCAGCGAATTGACATATTCACAGAGGCAGCAGTTGCTCGCATTGTTACAGAAACATGCAAATTCTTTCGATATTTGCTCGTCTAAGCTGGGCCGCACTAATACTACAGCACATCGAATTCAAACTGTTGGGACATCTATTGTACACCGCCGACCCTACCGCGTGTCTCTAACTGAAAGAAAAATTATAGAAGGAAACGTTGCGGACATGCTTAAACGGGAAGTCATCCGTCCCTCATCTAGCCCTTGGTCGTCTCCTATTGTTTTGGTCCATAAAAAGGATGGCTCTGTGCGGTTTTGCGTGGACTACCGGGCGCTCAATAAGATCACACGCAAGGACGTGTACCCTATGCCACGCATTGACGACGCCCTTGATTCCCTACAAGGCGCGGAATTCTTTTCAAGCATCGACTTGCGTTCTGGGTACTGGCAGATCCCCATGCATGAAGACGATAAAGAGAAAACGGCATTCGCAACCCCCGACGGGCTATATGAATTCAACGTGATGCCTTTCGGGCTCTGCAACGCACCCGCGACTTTTGAGCGCATGATAGATACCGTGCTGCGTGGCCTGAAATGGAAAAGTTGCCTTTGCTACCTGGACGACATTATTATCTTTTCGTCAACGTTTCCTGAGCACCTAGAACGATTGGATCAAGTTTTGACGTGCCTTGCCGGCGCCGGGCTTCAAATAAACACGAAGAAATGCTCTTTCGCTAGCAAATCTATCAAGGTCTTAGGACACGTCGTTAGCAAAGATGGCATCCGGCCCGACCCTGACAAGATTTCTGCAGTCCTTCACTTTCCGCGCCCCGAAAAACCAAAGGAGCTTCGCAGTTTTCTTGGCCTTGCCTCCTATTTTCGCCGGTTTATCCAGAACTTCGCTTCTATTGCTGCTCCATTACACCAACTACTTGCTTCCAACGTCCCCTTTCTGTGGTCTCAAGAATGCCAAACAGCATTCGACCTGTTGAAGCGGGCACTCACGTCTGAACCTCTGCTCTGCCACTTTGACGAAGCCGCACCAACTATCCTCCATACCGACGCTAGCGGCCTTGGTATAGGAGCCGTACTTCTACAACGCGACAAGTCTTCCCTAGAGAAAGTTATTGCATATGCCAGTCGCGTACTCACCGCTGCTGAAAAGAACTACACTATAACTGAGCAAGAGTGTTTGGCTGTGGTTTGGTCGGTTCAGAAGTTCCGTCCCTATCTCCACGGGCGTCACTTCACAATCGTTACGGACCACCATGCCTTATGCTGGCTTTCTACACTGAAGAACTTGTCCGGACGCTTGGGTCGGTGGATACTACGCTTGCAGGAGTACGACTTTGATATAACTTACAAGTCAGGCAGAAAACATCAAGACGCCGATGCTTTATCTCGTTGCCCGCTTCCAACTACCCATATGAGCGTTGGTGAGAACTCAACCACCACATCTACCAAAGTTCATACGCTCGCATCAATAACGCAACCCTTTTCGGATGACGAGCCAACATTTATCTCCCGCCAGCGGTCCGATTCATACTGCAGACGCATCATGGACCACCTTTTGGGAGTTTCTCATCCACCAAACGCGCGACTCCGTCGTCAACTCCTGCACTTTAGGCTGGACAATGGGGTTCTCCACCGCCACGTCTACCACCCTGACGGTCAGCGCTGGGTTCCTGTACTGCCACGCTCTCTCCGACTTCAGGTGCTCGAAGCCTTCCACGACGACTTGACTGCTGGTCATCTTGGTTTTAAAAAAACTCTTGACCGCATTCGATGTCGTTATTACTGGCCTGGCCTTTCTTCTAGTGTAGCTCGGTACGTCGGTTCCTGCTACCCATGCCAGCGTCGTAAACTCCCCACGTCGGCACCTGCTGGACCTCTACAGCCACTTCCGTGCCCTTCAATGCCGTTCGAGGTTGTAGGTGTTGACCTTTACGGGCCTCTCCCCGTCACATCTGCTGGCAAACGATGGATAGTGACTGCCGTGGACCACCTGACACGCTACGCTGAGACTTCCTCTGTTATTACAGGCTCAGCTGTGGAAGTTGCAGACTTTATTCTTCACGCAATAATATTGCGTCATGGGGCTCCTCGTGTACTGCTTAGTGACCGCGGCAAAGTGTTCCTGTCACAAGTTGTAAATGAAGTACTGCGCGCATCTGGAACTACTCACAAGACAGCTTCAAGCTACCACCCTCAGACAAATGGTCTCACAGAAAGATTTCACCGAACCCTTGCAGACATGATAGCCGTTTACGTCCAACCCGACCACAAAAACTGGGACACTCTTTTACCATTCCTGACATTCGCTTACAACACCGCCGTTCAGCGAACAACTTGCTACTCACCGTTTTACCTCGTGTACGGACGCACCCCGACTACCTTTCTCGACGTCTCCTTCTTTAGCAGCCATGGGAATTCATGTCAGTCTTCTAGCGAAGAATACATTTCCCGCCTGGCCCAGTCTCGCCATCAGGCTCGCATCAATACTGAAGCGAGACAGCACGAGCGGAAGATCATCTATGACGAATCCAACCGCGTTGTGTCTTTCCAACCTGGTGACGAAGTGCTGCTTTTGACACCTATTCGCACTCCTGGTCTCTGTGACAAATTCCAACCACGCTTCATCGGGCCATACATTGTTTTAGAACAGACTTCGCCGGTTAATTATCGTGTGACACCACTCGTCGCCCCAACAGACCGCCGCTACCGCAGCACAGAGATTGTACACGTTTGTCGCATGAAACCTTTCACGCGACGTTCCCCATCACTTTGACTTACGGCGGCCAGGGTGTCCGCTTTCAAGTGGGGGGGAATTAGTGTGGGCATTTGTAACTTACATCGTCCTCATCCCTGCATAATCACAAACACCATCATCCGCTTGTCTCTTTGCCCTCATTGCCACTCTGGTTCATCATCATCGTCATCGTCTGTGTGCTGGCTCTGCCCGTTCGTTTTGCGAGGTCTTTCCTCAAATAAACGCTGTCGCAGCCAAGACTACCAAGACTTCATAATATATATATATATATATATATATATATATATATATATATATATATATATATATATATATATATATATATATATATATATATATATATATATATATATATATATAGATGAAATAGATGATCAGAGTTTCTTCCGGCTACCGTAATAAAAGTTATAAACTTCGAGAATAGTGCAGTATAGGAAACAAAACAATAAAATATTTATTTAATCCTAACAGTTTCGGCTGGTGGACCAGCCTTCCTCGGAGGATGTAAGTAAAATGATACAAGTTCCCGTAGCAGAGCGTCACCCTCACAGTTTAAAGACCCTCCAAAAAAAAAGAAAAAGACAAGCGGGCGAACGAGGTAGCAACAGACAACAAGAAGCAGAAGAAGGAGAAGAACTAGAAAGGAGCGACGGAGAGCCGCCGGAAACGAGCGGGTAATTCTGGCATATATATATATATATATATATATATATATATATATATATATATATATATATATATATATATATATATATATATATATATATATATATGGGTGGGAGGGCTCAGCTTCCCCTCCCTACCCGGCTGATATGCCTATGTGCACGGCGGCACCTTTCTTCGAGCTCGGATTAAGTTAACACTGTGAGAGATCTTCAGTACGCCCTTGTTTGTGATACGCTATCATAAACAAACAGGGAAATTTGGAATCGCCAAATACGAGTGAAGATCAGAAGAGCCAGCGGTACAAAGGCTAGAGCTGCTGTGCAGCCAGTCAGGCAGCATAAAGCTTCCTACAATACCTATGAAAAACTTTATGTCAAGCAGACCAGGGTTGTTAGATATATTATCTAAAAACGTTGAGGCAGACAACGTGAGAAGATAATAACCTAGCGCAACCTTGCGTTCACTCAGGGAAACAAACCACCAGGCGCGGATCATTCGGAACTGGCGCGACGCAACAGGCACAGAAAAAAATAGAGGAGGCGCTGGAGTGGATAGGTGTTCTGCGGCGCCGGTTCGTTTCAACCACTTCGGGTGCTTCGTTCTATAGTGAACTAGAAGACTTCTAGTGGAGCGAGCAGCGAGGCGTGAGCAAGCCGGTTTCATATTGACGCCACGAGGTGGCGTCACTGCAACTTTTGATAGGACGAGATCTTGCGGCATTTTTTAAGAATTTTGCTTGTTATTTCGCATTTTCAGCTCATTTATCGACTCCATTCGAAAAATACATCCTTCTCACTGGTGAAAGCCCACACGTTTTGATGGCTAGCGTTGTTAAACATTTCAAAGACGTGTACGAAGGCCGCGTCACTATTAAAGCGCGAAGAATACCGCATTCCGATTTTCGTGCTGTCAGCGAAACTTTGACTTCGAGAGCAATTTTTTTTTTTGTTATAAATGTTACCAAACAAGGGTGTACCATTGTGATGACGTGCAAAGCTAACTGTTCGCATGACTATAGGCGTGTGCACGAGTCCCCCCTGCCGCCGCTAATGACCTAAAGGGCGCAAAGTTTTCCCCATACTTTTACTCAGTCGAACCTTTTCCATCATTGTTTAAACGACACGGTTATGGGGACGAAAGTTTTTGACGATTATGGCGGTTTTATTTAGGCGTAATTATGGAAAATGACATCACAGCCATGTTAATATGAAACCACACTTCAAGAATTTATTGGCAACTTACTTCACTACAAAAATAGTAACAGGAAACATCTTGACCGTGATGATCAACAGCTTTCATGTACACACTCATTTAGCACCTGCTCAACTTCAAATGCTTCGATGTCTGCCGCCTTTTTTCATTAGCTCGATTGATACTTTTCGTAAAGAAATGCAGGTGTGTCGTTAAGTAAAATGCAGTTACGTCAGCAGCTATGGCTTCAGCATGTTCTGGGCATCCAAGCGTAGTTTGCTGCTTTTTTTGACAATGTCTAACACATCAAGCACGCTTTCAGAGTGCAGCTCTAAAAGGCTAAAGCAGGTTGTGAATGACTCCTCGAGGTCGGCCACAAATTTGCACAGCTTGCCTGCAGAATAAAGTAACCCGCCATTGTCCTTCAAACGGACAAGCTCAGCCATATTCAAATCATCAGCTGCCTCCTTGGTGAGCAAAAGAAGGTTAATGCACTCTTCACAACCTGTTTTGAGAATGCACTTTCTTGAGTCATAACCGGCAATGTAAAAGATTAGTCTGCGATCGCTTGATGCCACAACAACAGGAGAATGATCTGGCGCAGCCTTAGTGAGTAAGGCATCTGCGGCATCTAGGTTTCCATCATCGAGAAACCTGTCAATCAGCTTCTGCCTCTCAGTGCAAGTGTTCTGCTCACCAGCATCTGCATTCAAGAGTGAACTGAGAACAGCAGGCTCACAGTTCTCCCTTGAAACAGAGTGCGCAAGATTGCTGAAGCTGAGACAGTTCACTGTAGCAATGAACTGCTGAGGTGTCGGGTGGGTATTGTACCCCGACGACTGTCTAACGATGCCAAAGAGATGTTCGACAGGGTCGTGGCTCAACCTGCTCGTCATCAAATACTTGAAACCTACATTTTCAGTCAAATACTTCAACAGCGACAAGGTACTTGATAGTGTTACTCGCAGTCCAGTTGCTGTGGACTGACTGAGAAAGCCCCTTTGCCCATTTGTGTGGCGTTCCCACTCTGACAAAAAGGTTAGAAAAGAGTTTAGCTTCTCAGCTGATCGAGAGTTGGGGCGGAGTGCTTGAGCTGAAAGCGCGATGTCATGACTTCTATAACACCATGTATGGTCCTGCAAAAGAATGTTTCAGTGAGCTTTATGCGCAGCTAAGAAAGCTGCAAAGAGTTACCGTAGCACAAAATTAGGTAAATATAAACTTTTGCAATGCTTACTCAAAAAAGTGAATTGTTGCTGCTATGCTAGCGCACACATGTTCCAGCCTGGGTTTGTGCAGCTAAAGCCCATGTGTTACTTTTTCACTGAACAGCTGGACTGCGAAGCCAACTCGCATTTTTTCGAAGTTGTTAGGGTTTGTATGGCTGGATGTGATGCCATGCATAACCTGCAGGGTAACTTTGCTGCCATCCAGTTCCAAAGCCTTGCGAATAGCTCGCATAGTCACCTGCATATAACCAAGGCAGTGATAATCCACTGAAAGTTAGAGCGACTGGAAGAAAATCTGTGGTAGGTTAAATAGCACGTTATTTGGATTGATTAAAGTATTTACTTGATCCTTCGGTGTTTGAAAATCCAAGCATACCAACCGGTTTCGAAGGCACTTGAGGAGTTGAGGGAAATCTGATATGAAATAGAGCTGACGGTGCTCGTCTACTGGATGTGGTGCACTGCACTTGATCTCATTCAAGGAGGCCTTGACACCCATTAGCGTCCACATGCATCTGTTCCAACTTGCACCGTCTGATGTGATGAAGTCCACCTTCAGGCCTGCTTTTTCGGCCAAAATTATGGCTTCAAGCATGATCTTGGTCAGGGTACTTCCATTGACGTTTCCTCTTGTTGCAAACGCTGCCAGAATTTGAGTCCATTTCCCAATTAACGGTACGGAAATTGAAACTATTCCATGGTCACGCGGTGTGTGCTTATCTTTAGGAGACGTAAAGCTACCTAGATCCACAAAACCATCTGTGTGGCCTGTTGTTGTTACAGAAAGATGCTCAGAAAGGTGCATTTCGTCTACAATAATTCCACCGTGGCATGCGTATTCCTCCATTGTGGCTGTTTTTTCACTCACCACATTGAAAATCTTTGGGCAGAAGCCAAATCCTGTTTTGTACGACTTCAAATATTTGCGCAATGTTGTTTTACTTGGCAGTGACAGAATATTTTCTTTCGTCCGGTGCTCATAAAGCTTGGCGCTCTTCATTTTCATTATAAGACATTCCAAAACCCATCCATTGGAATATCTCATGCCTTTTGCGCTTTTTCGTGATGCCGGTTTAAACATGTTAAGTGTTGCTTCATGCTGTTTCGGAGGAAGGGCTTCTATTCAAGAAGTAAATTCCTCTTCAGTGATGGCTTTGTTTTTAGCTGACATTGCTTTCAGTTGATTTTTCAATGCAGTGGCGCTATTCTTCAAACACCTGGTTTTTTTGCCTCTGAAGCTTCAGGCGCTGGGCAAGGGCTCCTTTCTTAAGCACAGGAGCTTTTTGGCACGACTTTCTGGTCAACAATAGCTTTCGATGCGACTTGCACTCTGGCAAATAAGTTCTGTACACGAAAGAAAAACAATTGTTTAAATACCCGAACAATAAATACATGCGGCGCTTGTAGATCAAAGCACTTGAATGCACTTACCATCGGACAAGACCTTCCCGGAGCACATAGCACTGAAGACGTCGAGTCCGTTGGTGTATGTTGCTGCTTGCTGCTTCACCGTCAAAACCGGCAACATTTGCCTGAATTTGTTGTCCGACATTGCACCCTTGCAAACACACATTGCCATGGCATCATTCAGTACAGCTGCAGCGTCGCCAACGGAGGCGATTGTTTTTTCTGAGCGCAGAACGCCTTGGCAATAAATGGCAGCACAAACTTCGTCTCCCGAGGACTTCTTGAAAATGACAGCTCGCTCATGACCACGACCGGCTTTATAAATATTATAAAGCCGATCGTGCTCATGACAAACAACAAGCCTTCCTTGCTTCTTCAACGAAGACGTCGTGAAAGCCAAGCCGACACTATTAGATTCAGTTTCGGTTTTTACTTTGTGTTATTTCACCCCCAGGGGGCGCGTCTGTCCTTTAAGTATATATTCGATGTGTTGCGTACAACAAAGGTCTTTTTGTACGGTGGTGTTGCCGGTGCTTCTTACGACTTTCCCAAACACCACATTGGCGACGAGGATGGGCTAAACACGTCAAGCTACCTTCCGCATCCAGTGTCGTCCGGGTGCGTCCCGCCATGACTTTCTCCGGCCTTGCTCCGCCGCTGCCGTTCCTCCCGACGCCCGGCCGGCCGTCACTTCCATGGGATGAGTGGGAGCAGACGTTAACAGTCTACCTTCTAGCGTCCGGAGCAGGTGAGTTCCCACCAGCGCGACGCAAGGCCATTCTTCTGCATTGTTTGTGGGCGGAATGGCAGCGTGTTTACCGGACTTAACCTGCAGGGTCAAATGCCGCAGCACCGGAAGTACGAGAGAAGCCTCCCGCGGCCGCTACTGACGAGTACGAGGCTGCACTCATCACCTTACGGCAGCAGTTTTCCACGTCGGGTAACGTCGTCGTCGAGCGCCATCGTTTCCACCGCCGCAGCTAACACGCAGGCGAGTCCGTTCATGACTTTGTTGCTGCTTTACGGGAGCTCGTTTCGCATAGTTCGTTCGCTTCACAAGATGATGCTCTGCGGGACCGATTTGTTGCCGGCGTTGTTTCCAACCGCGTACGTGAACGGTTGCTGCTCGAGGGTTCCTCCCTTTCGTTCGAGAACGCAGTGCGGATCGCTCTTCAGTTTGAGCAAACAGCTGAAGAGCTGAAGGAATTTTCTGCTTCGGTCGGGCCTGTTTCTGTACGGCGTCGTTCCCAGTATTCGCATTCTTCGCGAAACTTCAATTTCCAGCCAAAAGCGCATTTTCAGCAAAACTCTCCAAGCGCTAGCGGTTCGCGTGCGCCGCAGGGGCCCCGCCCCCCTCGGCGAGACAGAGATAGCCGGTCCGTTTCACCACACTGTTTCCGATGCGGCTCGCGGAATCACCGCGCATCAGCGTCACAGTGCCCTGCGCAGGGAAAGAAGTGTTTGCTTTGCGGTATCAAGGGCCACTTTCAGAAAGTATGCAACCGCAAGCGTCAAATGCAAGGCAGGATTCGTGAAGTTGGCATCGATGACGATGCTTTGTCAGGGGGAAGTTCTGAGCAAGTTTTGACTGTGCAGCATCCCGCTCGCAGCGCAATTTACATATAAGTACGCGTAGCGGATGTCAAGTTGTCAGTCCTTGTTGACTCGGGGTCGTCTGTTTCAATCCTATCAGAGCAAGAATTTCACCAACATTTTCAAAGCGGTTTGCTCCTCCCAGCTCCGCATGTCACTTTGTTTGACTATTCGAAGCGACCAATTTCCGTGCTAGGCTGTTTCCAGGCAGACGTTCAGTTTAAAGGGCGCTCTGCACCACTTTTCTACATCGTTCGCCAAGGAACTTGTCTGATCGGCCTCGACGGCATTAAGGCCCTAAATCTTCGAATACAGGGCTCCACTCTTGAGTGCCTGCACACGTCCGTTGGCCCGCCGCCACGTGTTAATGACCCGACACCTTGTAACATTCCGATGCAGTCAATAGAGCAACCCAGGCAAGCAAACCTTCCGCCAGCCTTGGAGCACGACTTCGGTTCACTTTTCAGTCCCGAGTTGGGTCTTGCGAAGCGGTTCACGCATCGTGTCAAGATTCGGCAAGGCGTGCAGCCGGTATCTTCGAAGCTGCGCCGTCTTCCATATTCACTTTGGGAACCAGTGTCAAATGAACTTCACAGGTTGCTGAGCCTTGACATCATCGAACGCATCGATGCTTCTGAATGGGTTTCGCCCATTGTTGTCGTTGACAAGAAAGACGGCACCATCAGAATTTGTGTTGACCTCCGGGAGCCTAACAAGGCTATTGTACCCGACAGCTTCCCGTTGCCTCATACAGAGGAACTCCTTCATGCCTTGGTAGGCGCGACGCACTTCTCAAAACTTGACTCGGGTTCTGCCTACCATCAGGTTCTTTTGCACCCTGACAGCAGGGACCTGACAACCTTCATCACGCATGGACTTTTTTGGTTCAAAAGAGTTTGCTTTGGGTTAGCTTCCGCCCCAGCGGCATTTCAGAAGATGATGGCCACAATTCTGGACGGCTGGCCTGGTGTGTTGTTCTACATTGATGACGTGATAGTTTTTGGGAAAAGTGCAGAATAACATCTTTTGAACCTAACAAAGGTCTTGCAGAAAATCAAGTCTGCAGGCCTGAAATTGGACGACAAATGCCTCTTCGACGTTCTAGAACTTTCTTTCCTACGGCATAAGGTCACTGCACAAGGTATCTCGCTGCTTCCAGAGAAAGTAGACTCGGTAATTAACACTCCAGTGCCAACAGATGTTGCTGCCCTCCGTTCATTCCAGGGTCTTGTAGAATACTATTCCAAGTTTGTTGCCCGCTTGGCCCAGGTAGTCGAGCCTATGCGCGTTCTGCTTCGCAAGAATGAGCCATTCATCTGGTCAGCCGAAGCAGACAGCAGTTTCCGGAGGGTCAAGGAAATGCTTTCTTCAAGTACAGTTCTCCACATGTTCGATCCATCACTTCCAGTCATCGTGTCGACCGACGCTTCTGACTGTGGGCTGGGAGCCGTTCTGCAGCAGCAAAATGGCCATGAGCTCCGCACAGTGGCTTTCGCGTCTCGTACCTTGTCACCAGCGGAAAGAAAGTACTCGGTCGGCGAACGCGAAGCATTGCCATGCATTTGGGCGTGCGAACGATGGCACACTTACCTTTGGGGTCGCCATTTAAAGATTCGAACGGACCATCAGGCGTTGGTATCGGTGCTGTCCTCGCAAGGACGTGGCAGAAGGCCACTTCGAATTGCACGTTGGAATGCGAGACTCCTATGCTACAATTTCACTGTCGTGTACTGCAAGGGGTCTACCAACACGGTGGCAGATGCTCTTTCTCGGCTGCCAGCTCCTGCCGCGCAGGCACAGCTGGACAAGGATGAAGAAATTGTCGTTGGTGGAGTCGGCTTGCGTGACGAAGGAAGAATTCAAGCAAGCCGTCCTCAACGATGGTTGTCTGCAAACGGTCAAGTCATTCGTGCTCGGTTCTTGGCCACCACAAAAGTCCATACCAGAGGAGGCAAAACCTTTCTACTCTGTGCGCGAAGAACTTTCTGTTGTTGATGACCTTCTACTGCGCGCAGAACGCCTCGTTGTTCCGTCCTCACTCGCGGCTCAGTTCATCGCCGTTGCCCACGAGGCACATCCGGGCATCACGCGCACAAAGGCGCGACTTCGTGACCTATTCTGGTGGCCACGGATGGACAAGCAAGCTGAATCCGCCGTGAAAAATTGTCACATCTGCCTGGAGGCAGATAAGTCTGCCAAAACATCACCAGCGCCATTGCAGCCTATTGACTGGCCTGAAAGGCCATGGCAGAAACTGAGCCTAGACATTGTTGGCCCATTGGAACATGCACCTTACAATAGCCAATTTGCTATAACACTGGTCGATTACCATTCCAAATGGCCAGAGATATATTTCTGCAGCGAAGTGGCCACAAGCACCGTGAAAGACTTCTTAACCAGTGTTTTTGCCTGTGAAGGATACCCGGAAGAGATTGTTTGCGACAATGGGCCGCAGTTCACTTCGCGTGAATCTGTAACCTTTCTTCAAAACCGAGCCATCAAGCTGTCTCATTCGTCTGTATATTACCCCCAGGCGAATGGGCAAGTCGAGAGGTTCAATCGAACTCTGAAGAACTTCATCCAGGTTTCACTCCTCGAAAGAAGACCTATCCGACAAGCAGTTACGGACTACCTCTCTATTTACCGCTGTACTCCACAGGCTACCACTGGAGTTGCCCCAGCAGTTCTGCTGCATTGGCGAATGCCCCGAACCAGTTTGGATGTTGTAGGGTTTTCGGCACCAGTGTTTGCAAAAGACCCAGCAAATGAACTGGCGCGACTGCGCCAAAGGGTCCGCTTCAACAGCAAAGCAGTAAGGAGTACACGGACCGCAGGAGAGCTGCTAAGGAGCGAAAGATAGCTGTGGGTGATTTCATTCGTATCAAGAAGTCGTCCGTTCGCTTCAAGGGGGATCGCTCCTTTTCCTCACCAACGGAGGTGTTGGGGAAGAGGGGACCTGCCTCTTTCGGACTTGCAGACGGCCGCAATTGGAACGCCTCCAAGCTTTCCCGGGTTCCTGAGAGGGGCACGAGTCCACCATACCAACGTTTGGAGCTACCTGCGCCACAGCTTTCGGTTCAAGTGCCGCAGCCTGCCCTGCCGCCGCCGCCTTCTCCCGGGTCGCAGCCGCCGCCTCCTGGCGTACTGAAGTCTGCTGTACCGCAGTCGCCTGCTCCTGATCCGCAGCTGCCTGTACCGCAGCCTGCCATGCTGCAGCCGCCTTCTCCTGGGCCGCAATCGCGGTCTCCTGGCGTACTACAGAGCTCTACAAGCTCATTAGTCTCCGGCCGTGCAGCATCCCCATCGGCCGTCCCGAGAGCGCCGGCCACCGGTCCGGCTCAAGGACTATCAGACCCACTAGTTGCCTGTGTGTATAGCACAGTGTGTATGTAGTGTAAATATGTATGTGTATACAGAGTGTAAAATGTACAGTGCATGCATAGGGCTTTCTTACTAACACTTACTAACAACTAATCACTACATATAAGGGAGGGAGTATGTTATATTCAGTTTCGGTTTTTACTTTGTGTTATTTCACCCCCAGGGGGCGCGTCTGTCTTTTATGTATATATTCGATGTGTTGCGTACAATAAAGATCTTTTTGTACGGTGGTGCTGCCGGTGCTTCTTACGACTTTCGCAAACACCACAACTATCATCTTCAATGTGGCACCACCTCACTGATGGTGCTAGTGAACGTAGGGTCTGAAACTTGAAAGGCGAGGATTCTGCAGATTCAGGTTCTTCAAGCACCTCATGTTCGTTGTTGATGTAGTCGGCGCTTCTGACGTCTTGGCGCGGCTTCTTTCCTCGAAGTGGAACTGAACGTGCAGGTCTCTTCCTTTCCGTTCTCTGTTGCGGGGTTTTAACGGAGAGGTAAGCTGGGCACTGAG
The DNA here is from genome assembly GCF_043290135.1 of Rhipicephalus microplus. Taxonomy (NCBI): domain Eukaryota; kingdom Metazoa; phylum Arthropoda; class Arachnida; order Ixodida; family Ixodidae; genus Rhipicephalus; species Rhipicephalus microplus. The sequence continues at coordinate 46,053,141 of NC_134708.1, forward strand.
GCAACAGCGTAGGAATGGCATCGGGAGCTAAAGACGGCTTGCCTCTCGGAATGCGCACTTCCACGCCATTGACCACATGAACGTAATCACGCAATATGCAATGCGCTTCGAAATTATGTTCACACACAGCTTATGATTCCGTCAGGCTCTTGTCTGCTCTTCTTAGGTTTCGCTCCCATTTACTTCGAAGCGAGTCGTCTCTTGGTGCGGCGAACAGCGATGCTTTCGGCGCGCCCGGATAGCCGGTGCGGAAGCCTGGTGCAAAACAGTGGGAATCTGTTCTTTTCGCCATGTCATCGCGAAATTCCCAGTCGCTGGTACAATATAGATACGCCAAGATACGCAAGATAATGTCAAGTTATCCGAGTAACATTGCGCGCACAAAACGAGCAAAACCACAGCCCTCCCAGCCATGTGCCACCAACTGCCAACGAGCGCGCCAGAGCAGCCGGAGGCTAGGAAAAGGTGCAGTGGCGCCCTCGCTTGCTTCACCCGAGCCGGCCGCAGCCGCCGCCGGTCGCACCACTAGAAAAGTGTTCTAGTTCACTATACTGCGTTCCATAGAGTTTCCTAAAGTTTTAAAAAATTATATGCTGTGTTCCTCGTGAAAGTCTGGTATGCTGCTTAGTGCTCGGAGAATGTGATCAGGGCATCCAAGCTCGAGTTCTCCTGTCCTTGAATTCTTGCACAACCGACATCAAGTTGTCTGCTTCTTTTTCTCAGTGTAAATGTTTTTGGTGTGTTCGATGAACGTGTTTTGTGAAAGCTGCGGATCCACTGCGCAGATAAGTGTTTTTGCATGCCTCGAGCTTGATTTTATTCGTTAATAAGGCAGCAGTGTAAACCCTTATAGCACCTATTACATTGTATGGCTGTTGCAAAGGGGGGGGGGGGGGGGTGTCAGTTACCTAGTATTTTTCTTGTTTTGTGTTTTTCTCTTGTCACGACGTGCTTGGGGTGCAACTAGAGATGGGCGAAGCGGCTAATTTTAGTGAGCGGCTCTGAACGGCTCAGCTCACCGAAATGAACCGGCCCAATAACGGCTCACCAGTTCACTAAAGGCCATTTACTTCGTGTCGGAATCAAAATTTGGAAGCTCGCGTTTAAATGACACACCAATAACAGATGTAGCCGCAAGATTCGGGGACGAAGTAACAAAACTAAATATGGGAAGTATATTTAGAGAACAAACCATCGTGCAGAAATTCGTCGAGGCAGAAATTTATGGTGAAAGTGAACACTGCATGACAGAAATTCGCGAAAATAAAAGGCCTCGCCTAAAATATTTAGGAGCCGCCTAAAAGCACTATGTAGGAAGTCCGTCACAAGGCAGCAACATATAGTAGATAAAGGAGTCAATAAATTGGAAAGCTACGAAGCACTAGGTTATATTCGAAAAGTAACAGCGAATTCACTTGAAATGGTCGCCCATGGGACTTCCCCGATCAGTAACAGTATGGAAAAGAGAACAACCGAAGAAGTAGTACTTGAGAATTTCAATTGGAAGAAGGCAGAAAAAAAAATTTATTATAAGCGCGCTACTCTGGGCTTAGATAGGGTTCCCGTGTGCTTCATTAATTAACCAACTTTGACATAGCACTATAGAAGCACTGCTGAAATTTACGTAAAAGTGCTTACACAAGATGGAAATATCGGACACCTTGCAGAAAAGTAGCATGAACTTCATCTATAAAGGCAAGGGAGAAAAGGCTCATATAGATCGCTCACCATTACAACTGTACTATACAAGTTGGTGATGCAGGCAATGAATTAAAAATAGAAACGGGGACAGAGCAAAATGATATTTTGGGAGAACTTCAAATTGGATTCCGAATCTACAGGCGGTTAAACGATAACCTGCTTGTTCTTACTCGGTGTATAGAAGCATATAAAATAGAAAACAGGCCTTTATACATATTTTATCTGGACATCACTGGGGTGTATGACAATGTTAATCTGGGAATTTCGTGGGACACAATAAAGAAAGTGGGCATGGGTAATGGCGGTATAAAGCTTTTGAAAGAAATACACTGAGGAAACACAGTTTGGATAAAAGTAGAAGGAATACCGTGTTTGCTCGCAAAATTTGCACACTTTTTTTCCTAATTTTGGGGCCCCAGAGAAGGAGATGCGCAAATTACGTGGGGATATTGCCAGCGCATTCGAAATATTGTGCAATAGTCCTATAGCATGTGCAGTATATGCATTTATAAGAAAAGAAGAAATAAGTCGGAGCACGAACGCAGTGTACTAAATAATTTTGAAAGAATTAGGCCGTAATTTACTCAGTCAGAACTTGTCACGTGAGGTCTAGCGGGCTTCAATAGTTTTCTTGAAGCTCTTTCGACAATGTTGAGCAAAACTATTCCTCACGACACAGAATTACTGGAAGAACTAAGCATCCACACATAATTGAAAGGGCATCATTCAATGGCAGGAACTTGTATTAGAAGCGCGCACTTTCCTGCTTTCTAGCGCCGGTCGTCAAGTCCTCTTGAAGTACTTTCTGGCAGCATGCTTCATGTTTTCCTCAGCGAAATTCACAACAGCGAGCTTCAATTTCGCCGCATATATGGTTACTGCAGCACATCGCAAGGGAACCATCAAAACGCGTTGGCCAGATGGCGAAACCTAAACTTCCGAATTTGACCAAGTGTGCGTTGCAGCGCGAATACACAGAACGAAGGGAACAATTAGCGCGACAGGCCCTTGTACGCCTCAGATTCAGAAAGTCGTCCGTGCCGTGACGTGAGGGTGCATTCTCAGAATTATCGCGGTGGTAGAGATTGGAAGATAGGGGGAGGCAAACACTTGAACAGTTCCGGCAAACCGTCAACGGGTTCGTGTTCGGGTGCTGTATTCTTGGGACCCTAGTTCGGGAAAGTCCTCGGAAGCGGCGACTTCGCACAGGCAGCCTGTTTGACTGCGCTCGTCTGCTCGGCGAGGCGAGTACCCAGCCGAAGCATACAAATGTTCAAAGGTGCGCACACCGGCTGCAATATGTACGAAGTGCGTCGAGGTCTGGGGAAAGGCGTTATGGTTCCAGGGCTTACCTTTGGCAACTCAGTGGTGTGGGGCCAGAGGTGCATTCAGGAATAGATGTAAATCATAGGACTGTAGGACGCCTCGTGTTGGGCACTGACGGGAAGACGACAAATGAGGCTGTAAAGGGGGATAGGGGATGGACAGGCTTTGAAGTATGGGAAGCTCAGAGCAAAGTGAGAATTGGAGAGATGCTTAGGAAAACGAAAGACAGTAGATGAGCAGGAAATGTGTTCAGGTATTTGTGTAGGAAGAGCGTGGATGCAAAGTGAAGAAAAAGAACTAGGAGGCTCGCTAGTAAATAAAAAAGTGGCAGTGTTGGTGATATGGCAACAAGGAGCATTAAGCGAAAAGCCAGAGAGGTGGAGTGGATTTATTGGATGACACTGATGGTAAAGAAGCCACCTCTCAGTAACTACCGAAATGTTAAGAACAAAATAAGGCGGCAGATGTTTTATGGTAATTCAAAGGGAAGCGCTTTACTGTTCAAAGTGAGATTGGGTTGCCTTAGAATGTGTAGACAGGAAGCGAGGTTCAGTAAAAAGAGGGACAATGTACAGTGCTCAACTCTCATGTCTATAACAACGGTGCGTCGCGCGTGGAACAGCGCAAACGACATCTGCAGTCGCAAATGCGCCACATCTGAGCATCCGCGACGACAGTGATGTGCCTGCCTTGCATTTTCCACCCTCCTTTAGTTTAGGGGCCGCAATGACTGCTTTGGCCGTTGAAGCGCTGTCAACTTTGTAGAACCGAAGGGAAAAAAAAAGAAACCTGAAATTGCCCGGATAGGTGCCTTTTATGCTCTAAACTCATCCTCGCTTCATGATATCGTATCAGAGTGAGAACGGGTTGCTTCGCTCTTTTGTGTTCTTTTTGTTTTTTCGCTAAATCGTTCAGAGAGCTTTCGATGGCCAAAGCGATTGCTGCATCCGCAGTGATGAACAGGGATCAGTATTGCAAGGCAAGCACATCACTAGCGCTGTGCATACTCAGATGTGGCGTATTTACGACTGTAGATGTCGCCTGTGCTGTTCCGCGCGCAACGCTCCGTCGTTATAGGCATGAGAGTTCAGCACTGTGTATGCTGTCGGAGAGCTAAGGAAACGATGGAACATGTTCTGATTGAATGCGGCGATACGCGTGGGTACTAGCCTACAATGTGGCTTTGGATCTTAGGGACGAACATGAAAAGGTGAACACGACCACAATAGAAGCAAGTAAGAGACAGAGTATTGGTGGCAAAAAAGCAGAGAGAAAGGACAGAAATAGTGGGAAATAGTGCGAAGAAGTCATTCTGCCTAAAGAGGCAGAAAGGTGGAACATAAATTGACATTTTTTTTGTTATAATAAAATCAATTTAATGGAAGTAGATAAGGTATTAGGCCAACACAAAAGGAAAGTTTCATTTTTTCCTTGTGAGCCTGGTGACGCACATGTCACCGCCCCATTATAAAACTGACGCTCATAGCATCCATTCATTCATCCACGTGAGCTTTTGTTTACTTCTTGTCCGTGACTCCATGTGCTGGGCAGATGCACCACTTTTTGTGGACTCATCTGAGAAGTTCTGTTTGCCATCATCGAAGCACCAACGGGGCTTTGACGCTGCAGAGATTCGTCCACTTCGTTGAGCATACGCGCGAAGGTGTCATCTGAGACGTCATTGACGAGTGGAGTCGTGGTATCAATGGTATTGACACGGAACGTAAAACGCGCACAATGGACGGCGTGACGAACTGTGTGTATTTACCGTGATGGATGTAACATTTGCAGTTGATGTGCTGCCATTTATTTTCTTTCTCATGATTCTAAGCGAACTGATATGTGTTACTCATTTCTGAGTGAATGTATCTTCTTGCATGTAACGGGATCAAAATATACAGTATATTTTTAGCTGATGTCTGGGTGCCGGTTATACAAGAATTTTGGTGCGCTAGTTGACTTCATAGCGCGGCTTCACGGCAATGCAAAGAAGGGAGCCTTGCCTCAATAAGCGGCTAGTTTTTTCTTCCTGAAGCGATTTGCGGTCCTGGGCGCCGGTTATATGCAGGGGTGTGTCATACAGAAGAAAATGCGATCTTCAGACGACACTTGGGGCATGCTGAGTTCACAGCGCCGCAAATGAGCGTGCCAAAGCTTCGCTAGAGGCCAAGTGATACACTGAAAGTGACGAAGCTGCGCTCTACCATGGCCAAAAGTGAATGACAGGAAAGCCGTAACGCTTCACCTTGTTTTATGGCTTTATTATCTTTAATTATTGTTATCTTCAATTATTATCTGTTAGCTGCACTTCTTCGGACCGTATTCACTATCGATGAACAAGACGATAGCGACCTCGCTTTCCTGCGCAGCGCTTGCGGGAAACTGTAGTTCTGTTTTTAATCTGCGCGCGTTGCGGTGGCCGTGTGCGTAACTTTTGAACTTTGTTCTTTCTATCTTTGTTTGCATAGTTACGGCAAGAAAGATTGGGTTGAGTTGGCGCGTATTGACTGCATGCGTACTTTCGTGGTAGCCCATGACCTGCGTTCGACACAATGCGTACCTAAGGTCGGCTAGAAAAATTCAGAGGGAAAAAGTTTTCCCCCGGGGACAGATTCAGACCCACGTACATACCATCTAAGGGCAAGGGGCTAGAAGAGCACAAATAGCAAGCTGGTTGGGGAAGTTCAGGAGCGGAGTGCAGATGATAGCATGGGGAGAAGGAAAAGGACGAGAGAGTAAAACATGCTGTGGAAATAAAAAGAGGGATACAGAATAAGAGGCAAAAAGAAAAGGATGTTGAGAGAGAGAGAGCATCAAAGAAAGAGATCTTAAGATAGAAAGTGAGAGAAAGAGATAAAAAGTGGAAGCGAGATACAGACATAAAAAGAAAAATATAGGGGACCCTTGAGCTTTGCGTTCTAAGTGTTGAACGTGGTAATGATATCCTGTCCCTAGTGCGTACTTGAACCACTTGGTGCATGAAATTATTTCGAACATGCTATGCACCCGCCATGTAGGTTTAAGGGAATATGCTCACTAACTTGTGTACATTTTGTAGTGGGTGACCTGCACTAAACCATGATGTGATCAAGATAATCTCATATTCTGATAATAATCTCATATCCACACTAAATTTGGCTATAATCATTGATCGCACCAATGCATATTGAATTTACTTTTTCTGGGTGGTCTACTGGCAGTGTTTGAAGTATGCATTAGGGACAGCATATCGCTATCGCATTCAGCTCTTGAAGACAGAGCTTAAGCGTCCCCCAATTTTTTCACTGATCTTTGTTTTTCAAGATTCATTCTGATCACTCCTTTTTGAGCTTGGAAACTTTGGTAATCACACTGAAAATTCATTCCATGTGTCATGGTAGAGAGACACACTGCAGTTCCAGAGCATAGTACATGCAGTTGTTCTCGCTCGCTAGCTCAAGTCTCGCGTGTGTGTTGTCTTTGAAGCACAGCCTTTCATTATTATTACGACTCAAGAAAGACACATTCTAAACATCCCGCAGTGTCTAAAAGAAACTGTCTACACATTTGATTGCCTGGCATCAACAGTTGATGCACCCATCTTTATTTAGCTACAGGGCCTCAGTTTAATATAGCCTACCCACATATTTTGTGCTAAAATGAGGAAACAGACACTTAGCTCATTGGTTTGGTTCACGAAGCATTTGTTTCTTTCATATCTAATATGCTGCAACAACACACTGCCTCAATGTTCAATTTCATATTTTCTTTTTTTCCAAATTCAAGTGCTCAAATTAGTTATCCTTCTGTATAGAGGTTGTCTTAAAAAAAAAATAAGTAGTTTATCAAATAGGTACTGAAAAGTTGTCACTCAATTAAAATAATAAAAAAGTTTAATGAAACTCAGCTGACCTTGAGTGTAGTGTGTTGTTTATGCTGGCGTTAAGAGTTGTCTGTGTGCTTTCGCAGATGTGTCCATTACTTTGTAGAGAAACGAAGAAGTCTTATGCTTCAGATATTGCGAGAAAAACATTGCTCTAGTGTCCTCCTGGAAGTCGGTCATTATTTCACGAAAATGTGGCTGCTTAATATTTTGTGAACGTAGTATTGTGGTTGTGATGTGACCATGTCTGTGGACTGCTGCAAAGAATAGGTTTCATTGAAACGAGTGAAATTGACTATTCAACTTCTGCCCTTTTTGTCGATTGAAATTTGGAAGAATGTCATAGATTGTTCTGCGATGTTTATGTATTATCAGCGTGAAGCAGTATTGTCTGTTTTACAAAGCTCTGGTTTATTTTAGGCTCATGCAATTCTTCACACATCTGAATGTGCCGAGAGAAAGAAATTTGCATCTAAGCGAGGGCAACACTCGGTAGTGACATGTTGATTTTACACTGCAGAATGTACACGTGTAGTGACAAACTGGCGTTACTTTATTATGTATTTTACCTTTTAAAACATATGTGCATGTCTGTGTTTTGTTTTCTATACGACGAAATCTGTGATCTCGACAAGTGAACTTCTTTTTTTTTTTTTTTTTCAGTTCTGCTAACTGATCGACAACCGTGTCAATTCACTTAACATTCTTGATTCAACATTATTCTTGATTCGATCATTTGTATATTTATTTGTCTTTTCTCTCGGTGATGCTTAAAATGCAAGCAGTGCATTGAGTTGATTGCTCTGTTTTGTAATATGTCCAAGGAAGTACGACCATTCTAGTATATGAGGACAGTCTTATAAGTGTGATGAGTATTGTCTGCATTCAGTGTACAGTAAAAGCTCGATAATTCGAACATGTTTGTTGGTCCAGGGAGGAATCTACATTGTTCAATGGCATGACACTCTTGTAATTTGATCATATTCGACCTAAACCCAGTCAACGCGTCCGGTGATTGGAGAGTGCCGAGCACGAAGCGCAAGCCAAATTACCTGCGAAAAAACACGTGCACGTGGCGCAGGTAACAGTTGTGGCTGTAGGGAAGGTTGTGGTGCAGAACACCTTTCAGGCTTATTGAAACGGGTCTCGTGAAGCTTGGCTGCTTTGGAACAAAATATCAGGATGACAAAAGTTACGACTTTTTTACTTGTGAGAAATATTTAGCGCATTTATAGATTGATGAAGAATTGGTAAATGGTTTTATTTTTCAAATATTTTAAACAAATATTTTTGGTAGTTTGGCATTTTATCTATTTAAATGCATTGTCCAGTCTCGTCAAATCCGAGCTAATGAGCTTTGAATATACTTATTTGATAAATGGGAATTAGTGCTCGTATGTCTGTTTGAGTAAATGTCTGGAACTTTATATGTTGCATAGCTTACTTATGTTTCATGCAATCATAACATTGTCACTAAAGTAGTTCATAAGCAAGAATGGGAAATGCTAAATTGCACAGGTACACTGAAAAACATATTTTGGCAGTCCGCCTAAATGTGCCAGCTTTTCTGACAACCAAACTGTGATATCGTTTCTATCCGTTTTGAATTATTCATTTCCCATTTTGTTATATTTTGCTGTTTATTTCAGATTGACCTTGTACACTTATATATCATTTCTTATGCTTCGTGTGATGAAATATGAAGTTATTTGGTTAGTGTGCAGAATTTTAGGGATTTTTCTATGGAAACAAAAAAAAAATGTGCAATTAATGTTTTCTGGGCTAGGGCCTTATTTATTGGCGTATTACAAATAAACTTTGTCATTTAGGGATAGTATCAGAATTACATTGATAATGAATTCTTGCACATTCACTGGAGGTGTTTGCGCATATTAGACATAGTATTTACAAACAAATAGAAAAACTCTTTGTGACCTTTTTGTAGCTCAGTTGCGTTCCAGTAACATGTGGCTTGCTGATGCAAAGGTGATTAAGTACTTTATCTCATCATCATCACCATCAGCCTGACTACGTCCACTGCAGGACAAAGGCCTCTCCCATGTTCCGCCAGTTAACCCGGTCCTGTGCTTGCTGCTGCCAATTTATACCCGCAAACTTCTTAATCTCATCTGCCCACCTAATCTTCTGTCTCCCCCTAACCCGCTTCCCTTCTCTGGGAATCCAGTTAGTTACCCTTAATGACCAGCGGTCATCCTGTCTACGCGCTACATGCCCGGCCCATGTTCATTTCCTCTATTTCAACTATGATATCCTCAACCCCCGTTAGTCCCCTAATCCACTCTTCTCTCTTCTTGTCCTTAAGGTTACCCCTACCATTTTTCTTTCCATTGCTCGCTGCGCCGTCCTCAATTTAAGCTGAACCCTCTTTGTCAGTCTCCAGGTTTCTGCTCCGTAGCTAAGTACCGGCAAGATACAGCTGTTCTATACCTTCCTCTAGAGGGATAGTTGCAATCTACCTGTCATGATTTGAGAGTGCTTGCCAAATGTGCTCCACCTCATTGTTATTCTTCTAGTTACTTCAATCTCGTGGTTCGGCTCTGCGGTTATTACCTGCTCTAAGTAGACAGTCTTTTACAAATTGAAGTTTACTATTACCTATCTCGAAGCGCTGCTCTCTTCCGAGGTTGTTCTACATTACTTTCGTTTTCTGCAGATTAATTTTAAGACCCACCTTTCTGCTGTCCTTGTCCAACTCCGTAATCATGAGTTGCAATTCGTCCCCTGAGTTACTCAGCAATGCAATGTCATCGGCAAAGCGCAGGTTGCTAAGCTACTCTCCATTAACTCTTATTCCTAACTGTTCTCATTCTAGGCTTCTGAAAACTTCCTGTAAGCACGCGGTAAATAGCATTGAGGAGATTGTGTCCCCCTGCATTACACCTTTCTTGATTGGTATTCTGTTGCTTTCTTTATGAAGCACTACGGTAGCAGTTGATCCCCTGTAGATTTCTTCCAGGATGTTTATATATACTTCATCGACGCCCTGATTCCGCAGTGTCTGCATGACGGCTGATATTTCTACAAAAGAAATATGCAATAAATGTTTTCTGGGCTAGGGCCTTATTTATTGGCGTATTACAAATAAACTTTGTCATTTAGGGATAGTATCAGGATTACATTGATATTGAATTCTTGCACATTCACTGGAGGTGTTTGCACTTATTAGACATAGTATTTACAAGCAAATAGAAAAACTCTTTGTAACCATTTTGTAGCTCAGTTGCGTTCCAGTAACATGTGGCTTGCTGATGCAAAGGTGATTGTGTACTTCATCTACAAGTGCAGTAATTTTTTCATTTCCTCATGTTCTAGTGATGTTCCAGAGAGTGCTTGTCCATGGCTTCCAATGCTTTCGTCTTGTTTCTGTGGTTTTGCAGGCTCCTCGTCTTCCGCATCCCATGAGGAATACGATTTACTCGTGCCCGTAGAAGGCGGACTGTATTTGTGTAGTCAGTGCGGCTATGTGAACAAAAAAAGGGGGCTCATGCGAACACACCTTCGCAAACAAACGGGCGAGCGCCCCTTCCAGTGCCACCTTTGCCCAGCTGCATTCACTCAGAAAGGGAACCTCACTGCCCACATGCGCACCCACACAGGGGAGCGTCCCTTTTCCTGTGACTGCTGCAGTGCATCGTTCCCAGAGAAACACTCCCTTGTGTATCACTTGCGCACTCACACAGGCAATTGTGCATTTTCCTGTGACCAGTGCAATGCGTCGTTTGCAAAGAAGACCAGTCTCACTAGGCACATAAACACCCACACAAAATAGCGTCCATTCTTCTGTTGCCACTGCAATGCATCTATTTATGAAAACAACAGCTTGTAAACCACGTGTACCATCATCATACAAGAAAGTCAAGATAAAAAGTGAGTTGTGTACAGACCCTTTCTTTAAAGGGACATGCAAGTCAAGGTTTTTTTTTTAATTTATAAGACAGTGTAATGAACTTTTCGCTTTTTACATAACTTTTTATACTGATTTCAGATATGTAGTCAGTTTGTTATTGATTTGCACAACTTTGTTTTCCACCATGACAATCTCTAAAATATAACTTTTTTTGAACAATCTTTTTCTGCCACTAAACTTTTTTTATTATGTGCGATTAATGGCTGATATTGCTCGACAAGAACTATAGAATGCAAGTAAGTATTAGGAATGTAATAATCTTAAGAAGCTTGCCAAAATATCATCTTGGGGAAAATTCATTTTAAATGTAGAAATCAAACCTGATCTTTGTGGCAAAGAGGTGCTTTTTAAAATGATTTCACTATGAGACCTTGGGAATTATTGCCATCTTGGGCATGTGGCTTTCATGAACTACTCATGAGAAATTTAATGTCTTGTAGACAGGTGACAACTTCCAGGGAACTCTAGACATTGAGCATTTGGTTGTTGTTTTATAGCCACATTGTACTCTTTAAGGGCAATTTCAATCCACTTCTAGTTTAATTGATTTTTTTTTCATCATAAACGTCTCTCTGGTGAAAGGCTGCTAACGAAAAACTAGCATTGTGAAACACCTTGATCAAGTTATTAGTCAGAAAAGCGAAGGTGTTAAACGAAAGAGTGAAGTTCCTGAACTCCTTACCGATCTTGGTAAAATGGAGCTCGCATACAAGATCAAGCTTAGAGAAGGTGCTGCATCACTAGCATTGACCTCTCCATGAAAAGTTCTCGCATCGTTAATGTTGAAAGCCAAGGTAAAACTACAAGAGATGGTTGAGCTTTGAGTCATTAAGGCAGTGGAGGAGTCAACACAGCGGTGTTCTGGAGTGGTCATTGTGCAGAAGCGTTATCGAGGTGTGCATGGACCTGACCGAGCTTAACAAGTGTGCAGAGTGAGAGGTTTACCCTCTGCCTGTGAGTCAGCATGTATTTGCGCAACTTGTCGGAGCTCAGTGTTTGTCCGATGTTGACACCAATTCAGGATTTTCACGATAGTGAAGTTTTTTTTGGTTGGAATAGTGTACAAATAAAAAGGACATGAGACCACTGAACAAAAAACACCCCGCAACATTGTCTGTGTTGTCCTACTGTCAGGTGGCGTGTTTTTAGGGCTTGTTTTAATTACAACTGTGTCATAACCAATTGCCTAAGCTTCCAAACTGCTGTATGTTCATGGCTGCAGTAGCGCAAGTTAACATGATCAAGAGAAAAGGAAAGAACAGTACCCAACCTAGTCTTCCAAGTGATCTTTATTATAGATAAGTGGGTGGTTGACACAGGACAATAATGACGTGGTTACAATGTGTTCAGATGATGGTGCGCGTCGAGTGCTGCCTTGAAGCCAGAAGCTTAGACGGGTCCCGGATGTATGCGGTGGCGCTGCAGTCGCATGGGCTGTACGAATGTGTTGTGGCTGGTTACAGCATCCTTGCTGAGCTCTGGCTTGCAAAAACTTGGTATTTCTGTCACTTGTTAAGGGTATATATAATACCGTTTTTGTATATTCATCGACCTCTCGAAGCCAACATAAGTTGGAAAAATTTTTTTGTATTGCGACACCTGCGAATTCAACAGATATGTGCGTGCACGTGATGAACAATCCCGGGCAGCTGCCTTGTTACCATGCCGTTCCAATAACCGTACACGGAGCCTACGGGAACCTGTGCTTACCGATTCTGCAGTCTACGCTTGTGCGGTTAGGATTTAAAAAATGGGTAGCTGTACATACTGTCATTCATCATACTTGCTTTCCAAATACTATTTTATATTTGTCTTTGTGAAAGATTTTAGTTATTCACAAACCATGGATGACACAGAATGTATATCTGTCACTTCTTTGTTCATGTGCGTCTTTTCCACTTGGAATATTGTCCAAAGATTAGAGAATGTTTTCCTTTTTTTTTGACGGGAGCATTTGAAGGGGGGCAGGCTGTCGTGGCTTGGTGTAACTCAGGCAAAATCACATGTACCATAGCCAGCTGTAGCACTTTGAGGATGTAAAGATAAGTCTTTTTTCCTGTTCTTGACGTGCACCTTCTACATTGTATGGCACCTTTTACACATTGCAATATTGTTGCACTCATTTACTATCATTGCTGTAATTTCAGGCTCAGTGGCTAAAGGTGTTCTTTTTATTGCATATTTGAAAAGAGAGTACCTGTTTTAATAAGCACAAATTGTGTACGAATCTAGAGCCTTGTCATTACTGTCTTGGTTTTTACATCGGGCTTGGAGGAGGCATCACTTTATTTTTAAGTCTGTTGCTACATCCGAGTAGTATCTCAAGTGGCTTTTTCAGTTTTTGTTTCACTGCATACGCTGTATGTTCTGTCCTTAATCCACCTTAATGAGCTTAAGGGTTACAAGTTATTAGGGTATGAGACAATATTCACGGAAATTTTGAGCACTTGCCTGTTTTTGTTTGACAATTTTTGTGACTTCACAACTCACTAGGTAGCTGCAGCTGTCCTTGGTTCATATTTTTCTTCAAAAAACATGGTACCCATGCCAGTTCTTCAAACGAAAAGCCATATGCAATTTTAAGGGCAGATGCGAGTAAAAAAAAAATTGATTTTTTTCCAAAATTAGATATTTTTGTTTTTATGGGCTCCTGCAAGTTAGGTTTCTCTACTTTCACGGCAGAGGTTGTAACTAAACTCAAAGTATGTTAAAATCACTTTTAATGCGTTCAAGGTGGCTATTAAAAACTAAAAAGAGCTCAATGTCTAGACTCCCTTGGAAACTGTAACCTGGCTACTTATTATACAGTTTCGTATGAGGAGTTAACGAAAGCCACATGCTCGAAATAAGGATGATCCCCAAGCTCTACATGGTGGACAAATTATTAACAAAATAAAACATATAATTGCGACATAAATGAGCTCCAACTTATACCTTTAAAATGCTTTTTTCTCAACATCAACTTTTGGGCCAGCTTTAGAGTTTTGACGTGGTGTTTTTGGTACTTCTGATAGCTAGATCAAGATAAAATTTCGCCCCAATATTTCTTCAGATGTGAAGGGTACAAGTATCTCCTTTAAAACATAGTATCGCCTGTATAATTACTACATACCTAAAGCAAGCACGTATTATTTCATTTCATTTCATTTATTTTCTCTCAATGCACAAGGCGTTACAGAGAGGAGTGGTGGAAAAACAAGTAACAATCTGTACAAACAAATGGAGCATGTTTAAAAAGGGTATGCGTTTATGGTACTTTTGAAGTTGGCCGGGTCAGTGATGGATGCGATGGAAGCGGGAAGGTGATTCCAGTCCGTGCTTGTTTTGGGCACGAATGAATTAAAATGGAGGTTTGTACGGCTGCTTGTAATTCGAACTTTGAAGTGATCGCTGTTGGATGAAATGTAGGATGGCGGCAAAAAAAAAGCGAGTTACTCAGTGAGTGCATGGTATGGTACAACTTGTGGAAGAGGCACGAGCGCGAGATTTCGCGGCGAAATGATAGGCTAGGTAGATTTAAGGTTGACTTCATATGGGTTACGCTTGCTGTACGGGAATAGTTTGACAAAATGAAACGAGCGGCGCGATTTTGAATTGCTTCGATGCTACTGATATGGATGTTTACGTGGGGATCCCATGTAGATGATGAATATTCAAGCTTTGATCGGACTAATGTTTTATAGAGCAGAAGTTTCAGTTGCATCGGGGCAAGGGAGAAGTTACGTAAATAACCAAGTGTGCGGTTAGCATTGTTTTTAATGAGGTCAATGTGAGACTGCCAGGAAAGGTTGTCAGAAAGTGTAACGCCAAGGTACTTGTAAGAGCTAACTTTAGTAGTAAGGGGAGAATTATCAAGTACGTAGTTAGTAGAAATATTACATGTTCGACGTGAAACTCTCATTACCTTGCATTTAGTAACATTAAGGTTCATTAACCAAGTATCGCACCAAGATGAAACATTGTCTAAGTCGAGAAAAATACAGTCAACAAGGGAAGAAGCGTCAATGGCAAGAAAAAGGTCATTAGTAAAGCAGAGAAGTTGGGTCTCGCACGAGTACTGTTTCCGGAATCCATGCTGGTGATCACTAAGGAACGAGTTGTTTTCTAAAAAAGTGATTATGTGGGAGTAGATGCCGTGTTCCATGAGCTTACACGGTATACTTGTTAACGATATAGGCCTGTAATTGCGGGGGTTATGAACGTCGCCTGATTTGTGAAGAGGAACCACCTTTCCCGCTTTCCAGTCGCCCGGGAGGCAATGACATTCCAAAGACTGTGTGAAAAGCTTACATAAAATGACAGATGAGTAAACAGAGGTATTATGCAAAAACTTTGCACAGATACCGTCTTCACCTGGAGCACTGGCTAATTTCATGTTTTCTATCAATTTTGGTATGCCAACACAGCCAAATAAAAGGGGTTCCATGGGAACAAAGTTGTGGGTGAGGGTATCGGAAAAGGAAAGTGCTGTAGGTTTAACAAAGCACGATGAAAACGCAGAGCTTAAAATGACACAACACTCTTCTTTCGGTACACGGCTGTTATCATCATGGATTAATTCTATCGCCTTTTTTTCATTTCCCCTAGTCATCTGCCAAAATTTCTGTGGGTTAGTTGCAAGCAGGGAGGGAAGCGTTTGTTGATAATAATTTTCTTTTGCAACGGATAATGCGAGAGTGTACTCGTCAGCTGCGTGATGATAAGCGGACCATCTTTCCGCGTTGTTAGTTAGCTTTGTCCTTCGAAAAATTCATTTCTTTTTATTCAGTAGTCGTTTTAGTGTAAGCGTGAACCAAGGGGACTTTGCGTTTTGCCTAATTCTGCAGAGTGGAATAAAACGATTGGTAAGTTCTGCTACCTCCTGCTTAAACGAATTCCAGTTTTGTTGCACAGACCTTTCCAGAAATTGCGAAAGGTGATCGTTTAGGAAAAGCTGAAGCTCATTATTAATTGAAACATAGTCGGCTCTTTTGTACTCCCTAAAAACTTTTGAGCTATCATTTCTTTTAGTTGTTTTAGTCATGTTAAAATGTATAGCTAGATGGTCGCTTACGCCCGGAATAACTGATAGGGATTTAATTAGGTCGGGATGCGTGGTCAGCACCAAGTCTAGAACTGAGAAGGTGGACAAGGTAATGCGGGTTGAAGCGTTAACCAGCTGGGTAAGGTTAAAGTCTGAACACACATCAAGAAAGGCAGCACTGTCGGCAGAAGTTGATGAAATTATTGGGAAAGGGGGAGACCACGAAACATTAGGGAAGTTAAAGTCACCTAGGAGAAACATAGGCGCAGCCGGAAACCTTACTCGCAACTTATTTAGTACATCGTGTAATTCATTTGCGAAACGGTAGTAAGGTTAGGAGGCTGGTAGCAGCCACAAACGATATCTTTATGGTTAGTGCGAACACACGCGACAACAATTTCAAGCGGTGAAACAACAGGCACGCTGAACGAGCTACTCTCGTCACTAATGGCAATCAATACGCCGCCCCCGCACTTCGTACCCCGGTCACAGCGGTAGAATTTTAAACTTTTTTGAACAGTTAAACATTTCGTTATTTTCAATTTCCGCGGACAGCCAAGTTTCAGTTACTACGACGACATCAGCTAGACATGTATCTATAAGCCCAGATAGGGCATCACGCTTGTTAGTAACACTTCGAGAATTACATAGCAAAAAAGAAAATTCGTGAGCTCGAAAATGCTTATCTAGCTATCGATGTGAAGGAGCGCTGGCCCCTGCGCATTCTGCATTGCTTACTTCAGGAGCAATGTGGACGGGGTTATCATAAATAGGTCCTGCCTCAGTTACACGATCAGTGACTGGACAATAAACGTAGGCTTTCTTGTTGATTAGTATCTTGTTATACTTCAAGTAATATGGCTGCCCAGTGCTTTTCGCGAAGTTTAAAAGCTTTTTCTGGATGTGGCACGTGGCCTTGCAGAAATATTCGCTAACTGACACGGGGGTGCTGCGAAGCATCGATTTCTTCGTAAAGACACTTTCTCTTGTTTTGAACGAACTGAAGCGAACAATAACAGGTCGACATTTGTTCTGTACATATGTTCCAAGCCTGTTTGCACGGGAGATGGCCTCATTAGGAAGTTCCAGTTTAAGGGACGCAGACAGGATTTCACTAATTTTTAGCTCCGACTCGGCCCAGGTTTCTGAAGCAGAATCCAATATCCCATAAAAAATTAGGTTCTCCCTATGAGAGCGATCCTCGAAGTCATCAAGCCGTGAACCGAGAGCGACACTTTCGTGTCACACGGCAGCCGTTACAAGACCTTGTATCTGTGCATTGTCTGGAACGCTCTCGAGGGAAATAACCTTCTGTTCAAGTACAGTTAGTCGGGTGGTTAAATCTGTTACTTTGGAATCAAGTAGCCACTGGTTTTCTTTAACTTCGTTAATAGTCTTCTGCAAGTTGTCATGACGCTCATCCAAGTGTGCGGTTAGTTTGCTCATGGCGGCTAATACTTCGCTATTCGGACCAGGATTCTGTTCAATATCCCCGCAAAGAAGAAGTTCCTTTATAGCGACAAAACACTCTGCGACTATACCAAGCAACACATGTGGGCATGGAAGGAGCAGCAGACAATAGTTGCTAGATCGCTTAGCGCTATAATCTTGGGAGGCACCAACCTGTACGAAAAGCAAAAAGTGGTTGGATGAGACCATGGTGGCGGCCGCTCCGTTCCACTGCCCACTGAGGCGCGCGGTGCAAGGCTGGCTGTATTTGTAGTTTTCTGGGTGGCTTGACGATGTCAATGCGGTTGGCTTGGTGGCAGCGTAAGGGGTTACCGGAACGGGAGGTTGAAGTGGCACCGGGCAACAACGGCTCGGTTCGGGCTGGGGAGGGCACGTGCCGTATGGCGTGCCAGGCGCATGTGGTTCCACACAGTCTGGCGAGCTCGTGCTGATGACTGCGAACAACTGTACGAAAAGCAAAAAGTGGTTGGATGAGACCATGGTGGCGGCCGCTCCGTTCCACTGCCCACAGTGGACAGTGGAACGGAGCTGATGATTCTAATAATTATCACATCACCATTTTTCTTGTCCATAAAAATGTCTAATATGCACTTTCTTCATACTAATTTGCATTCTACAGTTATTGTGCAGCAATATGAGCCATTATTGGCTCAAAACCATGAAAGAATAAATGGCTTAAAAAGTTTGTCCAAGATGAACTTTATTTTACACATTGTCGTGGCACTCACCAAAACTGCTCAAATTCTTTAAAACTGATTACATATTTGAAATGGCAATAAAAGCCTTTATATACAGCAAAAAAAAAAATCCCGTTCCCGAGGCTCAACAATGACAAAATTTTTCTATTTTCATCTTACCTTAACTGCAATAAAATACATCGTTGTACGAAATTATAAAAAAGTAGTAGCATTTATGAATACACTGGGCAGTGCACGTACAGAGAGCACTGGCAAACTACATAAAAATAGAGACCTTAATGACCTTTAAAAGCACTTTGATAAGTTATATTGAGGTACTTCAAATAATAGTTTGCTGGGTGCCAGGTCATGTTGAGAGGCAGATCACAGGCACATGGGGATTAGTAGACAGCCAAAGACGCAGGCCTGACAAGGTCAATGTGCTATATCAAGATCTGTAAGTGCTTGTTCTCCACTTTCTGCTGTTGGCAGAGACAATATGGTACAGTGTAATTAATGACCTCCTTACTGGCTTGTACTTTTGTGGTATCAGTCATTTGTCAGTTTCTACCAAGATTGAGCCATTCGTTCTGAAGCCAACAATGTTTTTGTAGCTCTTGATTTACTGTGATCTTGTGTCCCTGCATTCTTTTTATTTCGTGTGTATTGTGTTTTCACTCGTGATGACATCTGTGTTACTATCAAATGAAGACAGGATTGATTTCTTAGACTAATATAGCAAATAATTTTTAAAGGGAGTTAGAATATCTGCTGTTTTTACGTAAACACTTTTAGCACCTGTGGTCATGAAATATGCCACTCAAAAGTACATGTTAAACATTGATTGCACACATGTCATTATAACTTTATAGGTATTTTAATATATTGTGCACTTTCTTTGCTCAGGAATTAAAGTGTCTTTTCAGCCATTACGTTTACATTTGGTCATATTCATTGATCAAACGAAGGCATGTACACCTTACTTTGATTTGATGCTTTATTTAGCTATTGGGTCATTAAACCCTATCACAAATAAAAAACAGTAAAAAATAATACATTGCTTTTGCATTATTTGTCCCCCAGCAATCACTTTGTAGCACTTGAGATGATCTGGACTCTCTCGGTAAATACTTTGCAGCCTTTCACGTGCTATTTATTTTTACTGACACATGTTTACACTCCAGTAACAACGCTGGAAATTTGTTCCATGTGCCAGTAGAAAGACAACCAGTGTTGTACGAAGTGTACAATATTGTCTTTACTCACTTGCTGAAGTCTTGCATGTGTCTTTTTGTTTGAAATACAACACCATTGCTAAAATTTGAGTAAGATGCCTTCTAAGCGGCCTACAAAATGTAAAAAAAGTTGGATACGCACTTCATTTCTAACGTCTACAGGTAATGCACACATCTTTATTTTGCCGAATTGGGAACATTCAATATAGCGTACGTGCATATAGTACTCCAAAATGAAGAAACGGGTACTGAGAGCATCAGTTGGGTTCACAGGGCATTTGCATGTTTCATATAATGTGCCCTACTACATGCACTTCAATGTTCAAGTGCTCACCAGTAGAGCTTGTGTTTAAAAAAAGATAGTTCAGATATTGACATACTGAAAAAGTAGCCACTCATTCTCAACACTCAGAAGTTTTGTTTATTATGGAATTTCTTACAATTAACTGGAGTTGAAGCTAACGGTGAAAATATGTTCTAAAGTAGTGTGTTCTGTCCATGTGCTTCTGCAGATATGTGCATCTGCCCTCTAATGAGATACGAAGTTGCATGCATTAGACAATGCTATAAATGTATTGCACCAGCCTCTTCTTGAAAATAATTTACCCTTTTTTTTGCTGATGAGGCAATGCTACGAAGGCGGGATTGTGATGGCGATGTGATCACGTCTATAGACTGCTGCTCGGTCATATTGGAATGAGAGAATTGGCTGTTCACTTGGATCACTTTCAGTCAATTGAAATGAGCATGTACGTAATAGATTTTATCGCTTTGTATATATATGTTTCAGTCGTCAATGTAATAATATTGTGCCCGTTTTACAAAACACTGGTTCAGTTTAGGTATTTTCAGTGCATATCGTAACATAAGAATCGCTGAAATAGTCTGCTATTGCCTTTATAACTGCAACACTTGGTAGTGACACTTTGATCTTACATAGCAGTATATAAAAAATGATTGTGCATCTTGCCCTTGAAAGCCTTTGTGAACGGTTGTGCTGCACTTTCATCAGAATAACAAAATCTAGAAACAAAATGAACAAAGAAACTTCTTTTTTTTTTTGTGGCAATGCCTGCTGAGTAACAACCATTTAAGTTTTCCAAAGTGTTTCTTTATTTTCTTCTGTTATAAAAGATTGCACCATTCTTAATTTGGTCATTGGTTTCTGCATTTGCCTCTCTCAATTGTGAAAAACGAAACAATTGGCATTTAGTTACTTGAGTTGCAGGCATTGCTTTACAATCCCGGCCGCCGTGCACATGGTGGTAAAAATGCCGAAGCAAGTGGTTTTGCAAAAATTGAGACCATCTCGAGGTCTGACTATAATTTTCCAATGCACAGAAGATAGCTCTGGCATGCACAATGCTGCGATCTCTCTCTTCCATTCCAAGCTCAGTCGTGCCGGCACTGCTCAAAGTGGCTGGCGTTTCCTGTTGCTAGGCTAGACTAGGCTTCAGTCGCGTAAAGTTGGAAGGACCCAAAAATGTCAAACTCGCGCAGCGATTACAATCTGCCCTGCCTCGGGATCAGGGGGATGAAACGCACTTGATGGAACAAAAGTCTGTATGAAAGTTGGCACATCAGAGATCGCAGAGATGCAAAAGGCTTTAGCGACGTGGAGGCATGTTAGCATGGCTTGGTGTTCTAATTGCTCCACAGAATGAGAGGCAAAGAGAAAAAGATGAGAGAGTGAAAATTAAAGCAAGACAGTTAAAGAGAGAAAGCGAAAAAAAAGAGATAAAAAGTGGAAGTGACATGCAGAGATAAAAAGCGAGATGCCTAGATAGAAAGAAAAGGTGTATCTGCTTGTGACAGCTGGGGGAGGAGAGAGAACTGTCTGTTTTGGATGTTCTGACTGAATGCACACAAATCGAGATACAGTGGAAGCCCCACTTTGCAAATTATTTTTGAAGGCCCATCCCACTTCATCTATCACTTTTTTTTTTATCAGACAGCCTCCTACTTCTGTTCATCAGGCTTCGTCTAAGCAGCAAAACACTTTATTCAGTGTCTGTTTTTGAGACATAAGTCTCAGCCTTACCATCATAGCTGAGGGTAAGTAACACTTGTATTCTGATGCTACTGGCTTGTTAGTTCCTGCAACCACGAGGTCACTTGATGTGTAGCCACTTCATTTGTTAGTAGCTCATGTTTTAATCTGGTTCTATATGCGACCGTATCATTAATAATGAGTTTTACCATCGCTACTGATCACATCCCCACTGCCATCACACGAGAACTAAATTGATGTGAAACACTAAGGTGGAAAATAAGTTACGTTGTGCTGTTGAAATGATTGCGGTTTTTATGCAAACATTCTTGGTATCTGTGCTCACAGTAAACGCATTTTGATAAGACATGTTTGACGTTCATTTTGTCACAGGTATTGAGAATGGGTGAGAAAGACAGATATCACACCTTTTGGGGTATTATTGTAATTTCGATATCTTTATTTCCACACATTTTGCACGCAGGATTTTTGCCATTTTTAAGTCCACACTACATTTAGACATAGTCTTTGATTGTGGCAATGCATATACATTTTGCTTTTGCTTGATGCTCTACTCCTTTTCATCATTAAACGCTGCTACCAAAAAAAAAAAAACAGTGGGGTGTGATAGATTGGCTTTGCATTATTTGTCGCCTAACCTTTACATTTCAGAACACAAAATCATCTGGCTTATCTCTCTGAATCCTGTGCAACCGTGCTCTTCCTTTTAATTTTTACTGACATTTGTTTTTCAACATTTGTGCTGATCCATGTTTCCATGGTAAAGAAGCACAGTGTTGTATGAAACCATAGTGCATGCCATTGTATTTACTGGTTGGCTCTTCCTCACGTGTGTGTTCTCTACGAAACACAGCACTACAACACAAGACACATTCTACATGTCTCACAATGTTTAAAAAAAATTTTTTACGCATTTGATTTCCAGACATCAACAGTTGATGCAGCCATTTTTATTCAGCCACAGGACTTGTGTTTGCTTTAACCTACCCAAATATTTCATATATTTTGTGCTAAGATGATAGAATTACCACTTAGCTCATTGATTTAGTTCACAGAGCATTTGAATCTTTCATATCTTATATGCAGCTACAACGCACTGCAGCAGATGCTAAGTTTTATATTTCCCACTGCATTCAAGTGCTCCATTTTTTATTGTCTTATGCGTAGAAGTCTTTTTAAAAAAGTGTCACTGTTTCACCTCGGGGACAATGCAACAAATGCCATAGCAACAACTTAGAATGTAACACTGAAAACGACAAGAAGATCAAAACGTGCAGTGCGCTGCTCGCGCACAAATGACTCACGGAAACAACTCAAACAGGACGAGAGCAAACTAACATTTACCACTCGACACAATGTGCTGTTGAAACGAAAACAACACACGATACCTAATCACAGAGACAGATGTGTGCAAACTAAGAAGTGTTCCGAATGTTACTTCGGTGTATATGAAAAGCACGCTCTTCTTGCAAACAGAGCCTGCACAGCATGTGAATAGAGCTTTGTGGGCCCGACATATAATAAAATTGTTCCGGTGAAAGCCCAAGGCACAATTCTCTCTCCGCAAAAGAATAAGGGTGCTTGCACACGCTTCTATCCCCCTTCCCAAATCCGTAGGGCCAAGTACACGTGGAAGATAAGCGCTTGTTGGCGCATCGCAACGACCTGAATACTGAGCATGGAGGGCTTTTTTTTCATTCTTGATTTTTCGTTCTTGATTATACATGTACGGTGCATGACGTCGACACCAGTGGCGAAAACCAGCTGAGAGTGTCCATATAATTTCTATCGCAATAAAAAGTAGTGACATCGAAGTGGTACTGAAAAAGTACTGGCTGAATTACAAGAAAAAAAGTTTGATGAAGCCCAGCTGATCTTGAGTGTATTGAGTGTATGTTGTTCGTGCTAGCTTGAACAGTTGTCTGTGTGCTTTTGCAGATGAGTCCATCCCTTCTGTGCAGAAGCATCGAAGTATCGATACTGCCAGAAAAGCATTGCTCCAGTGTCCTCTTAGAAGTTGCTCGCCTTTTTTTTCACAATAATGTTGCAGCTTAATACTCTGTGTACATCAGATAATGGTGGTGTTGTGACCATGTCTGTGGACTCCTCCAAAAAACAGGCTTTATCGAAACAAGTGAAATTGACTATTCAGTTTCTGTGATGTCTTTCAATTGATCCTGAGAAGTGTATAATAGATTTCATTGCATTGTATATGTATCATCAGTGTAAAGCAGTATTGACTGTCTTACAAATCACTGGTTTATATTAGGCATTTATTTATGAACTTCTTTACACATGTGTATGTGCCAAGAGAAAGAAATTTGCATCTAAGCAAGGACAACGCTCGGTAGGGACATTTTGATTTTACACTGCAGACTGTAAATGTGTAATGGCATCCTGGCGTTACTTTCTTATGCATTTTACCCTCCAAAACATTTGTGCATGTTTGTGTTGTGTTTTCTAGTCAACAAAATTTGTCATCTGGACAAAGGAACTTATTTTTTTGTAGTTCTGCTCATCGAGCAACAGCGTTGTAAATTTGCTTAAATCTTTCTGGTCCTCTTCTGTCATCGAACTTTGCATCATTCTTGATTTGATCATTTGTATATTTCTTTGTCTTTTCTCTCCGGTATGCTTAAGATGCAAGCAGTGCATTGAGTTGATCGCACTTTTTTGTGTTATATCCAAGGTTGTTTTACCACTCTAGTATATAAGGGCAGTCGTATAAGTGTAATAGTCATTGCCTTTATTCAGTGTAGAGTAAAATCTTGATAATTCGAACATGTTTATTAGCCGAGGCCATAATCTGCATTGTTTAATGTCATGAAGCTCTTGTAATTCGGTCATATTTAGCCTCAATCCACTTAACTCGACCAGTCATTGGAGAGTGCTGAGCATGAAATGTCACCCAATTTACCTGCGAAAAAACATGTGCACGTGGTGCAGGTAATGGTTGTAGCTGTAGGTAAGGATGTGGTGCAGAACACCTTTCAGGCCTAATAAAGAGGGGGTCTTGGAGCTTGGCTACATTGTGAACAGAGTTGCGGGATTACGAGACTTGCGACTTTTTCTCCTATTTTATGCGAAATAAGTATAGGATTTATTTACAAATTGATATAGAAATAGAAAATGTAATGGAAAATGTGTAAGCTGTGGAAATGCAAATAGAACAACATACTTTTTTTGCATTCCTTATAAATGTATCAGCATTTCAGACCATCACACCTGTGATGTCACTTTTATCCCTTCCTAGTGATTCTATCATATTTTGCCATTTATTTCTTATTAACCTCTTACTCTCATATATCATTTCTTGTGCTTTGTGTCTTGATTTAGGAAGGTATTTGGTGGGTGTGCAGCATTTCATAAATATTTCAATGGAGAAAAAAAAAGAAAGTGCAATAAATGTTTCAATGAGCTGGTGCATAAACTCTTAGCGTATTACGAAAAAGCTTTGGTATTTAGGTGTAGTATCAGAACTACATAAACTTGCATTCTTGTGCAAGTTTATTGGCAAAGGTGATTATGTACTTTGTCTGCAAGTACAGTAATCTTTCTTCATTGTCTGGTGCTGTAGTCTAGTTACAGACAATGCGTGTAAGATTTTCATTGCCTTCCTTTTGTCTCTGTGGTTTTGCAGGTTCCTTGTCTTCGGCATGCCATGACGAGTACCATGCGCTCGTGTCTGTACAAGGCGGACTGCATTCGTGTCGTATGTGTAGCTATGCAACCAAGAAAAAAAAACACATGCGAGATCACCTTCGCAAGCACACGGGGGAACGCCCTTTCCAGTGCCACCTATGCCCAGCTGCATTTCCTCTGAGAGCGACCCTCGTCGGTCACATTCGCACCCACACGGGAGAGCGTCCCTTTTCCTGTGACCGCTGCAGTGCGTCGTTTAAACTAAACCAGACCCTCGTGAATCACATGCGAACCCACACGGGAGAGCGTCCGTTTTCCTGTGACCATTGCTCTGCATCATTTTCACAGCAGGCAAACCTTATAAGGCACGTGCACAGCCACACAGGAAACCGTCCCTTTTCCTGTGACCAATGCAGTGCATCATTCACACAGAAACAGACCCTTCTGGACCATGTGCGCACCCACACAGGAGAGCGTCCTTTTGTGTGTGACCACTGCAGTGCATCTTTTGCACATAAAAATACCTTCGTGGACCATATGCGCATCCACACAAGAGAGGGTGCCTATTCTTGTGACCACTGCAATGCATCCTTCTCTCAGAAATACTGCCTGACGAACCACATGTCTCGTTATCATGAAGACAAGAAGCCATAAAATTTGAGTGCTTTACTGACCTTCTGTAACGAGGGAAGCATATCAGGGTGAAGAGAGCACATTGATCAGAAGTGACAGTGAAAGAGTAGTTCGAGGTTTGGAAAGTCTTTTAGTTTAGCAAATGATAATGGCGCGAATTCTTGGGAGGAAAGGCAAGTGGTAGAAAAGAGTGCAAAGGAGAGGCCACCTTCTTGATATAGTATTCACACTAGCGTGCACTACTTTTACGTAAGGGTTCCTTATGAGATCTGTTGAGCGGGTACAGGCTTTCGAACTATGTGCCGCCCGAAGGGTGGAAGAAAGATATCTCCCCATCCATAAAACTGGAAACTGCAATTTTCTAATTATGTGTCTGGTAATCCACATATTAAGCTATGGTGGCAGTGCTGATGGTTTTTCATCTTAATTTGTGTTCCTTGATGTCATGATACTGCATAATAAATATAAACTACAAGTAATGAATTATGAGGCATTTTATTGGCTAGCCTACTCTCACATTCGTCTTGCGAATCATTCGAATGTCTTGGAGCTTTAATGAACCCGAGGACAACAATATTTAGGTATTTGTATTCATGTATGTTTGACATACTGCAAACCTCATATTGAAAATATTTGTCAGGAAGGTGGAAAAATATATATATTAAAGTCACTACTGCAGAAGCATACTAGTACTCATTCAAAATACTAGTACAGACTTTTTGAGTAGGAGTGTGATGGCAAAAAATTTACATTTATAAATGAGAACACCTAAATATACATCACTCATACAGTCATATCATTCTTAGAGGTATAAGGATACGATCATACCCACATATGTTCTAGATTTACAAAAAAGAAGTTTGCTCATTCTAGGGGAATTTTGTGAAGCCTATGTGGCTTTTTTTTTTTTTTTTCAGCACAGCAGGGAACTGTAATGGCACACTCAGGACATTGCTATGTCGTCGAAGATTGGCCAATATAAAACAGCCATTACAAAGCACCATTTAATTTTCTATTCCGGAAGAACAGATTTCATTGCCAAGCTCTTCTGTAATCTTGTTGAAAAACCTTGAAATATCAGTGTCTTGAAAAACATGCTTTAAAATCAAATATTTAATAATATACTTCCTAAATTCAATAAATATTCAAATTATTTGAATAGCAACAAGATGGGGCCTAAGATAATTTTGGATACTTGAGCACACAGAGTGCACGCATTTTGTAACAGACAATTCCGTTACTCTGAGCCACCACAATAAGAACGTGCGGCTGAAGGAGAAGCTACACTCAAAAAGATATGAATACACTAAAGTAGTCGTGTATTTACAACCAAGTTGTAAGGCTGGTAAATGTTTTTCTTCTTATCTCATTTCTAGTTTTCTTTTCGGATGAAATTTTTCTAGTTACATTTTATTTCATATGCTTCATGTATCACCATATAGGTACTTCGATGCACATTAAAGTGTGATGATTAGCTTGATGGTCTAATGCTAAGTAGTGTGATGTCACAAATGAAAATAAATTTCGTGATTTAAGTGTTGTATATCTGGATTGCAACTTAGGCCTTTATGTATTGGCAGCAGTGCTTTGTATATGAAAGCATAGTATTTAAGCAGGGAATGTTGAGAACTTGCATAAAAAATGTAGTGTGTTGGCACACTGCACTGTCACTGCACTAACGTGAGGACCAAGGTTAATGTGTGTATTGGTGTAGCAGCTCCTGATTTCTTGTTGCTTAAGTGTGATTTCGTGTGTAGAGTATAACACGAGGTTTTCCTTGCCTCGCTGTATTTTTTCGGCTTTTCAGTTTCCTCGTCCTTGGTATCGTTAAAGCAGTACCGTTCACTGAAGCCGCACAAAGAAGACTGCATTCCTGCTAGCAGTGCTCATATGTTAGCTAGTACAAGATGCGAGGATTTGTGTCCACCTGGGCAAGCGTTACCTTTGAGTGCCACCTCTGTATAGCTGCATTCACTCAGAAGTTATCTGCAAGTTACCTTTTTGTTGACTTTACTTTCTTTACATTGGTATCATAACTAGTACATTCTTGTTTGTTACTTCAGTTAATGTCCTGTCTAACAAAGAAAAACCCCTTAAATTTCTCCTTTTTGACCGCGAGCTTTCTGGCCAAGAGGAAATTTCAACAATACAAAGTTCCCCATCCTGTGAAGCTACATTGTGAGGTCAGATAAGAAAAGTTTTTGGAACACGCCAGTTTTTTCGTATGAAGATTGCATTAATTCTAATAAGTGATATGTGTGTATTTTTTTAGAATGCCTCATTCGAGTTTTGCTATTTCACAAAAGTATTGTAGTGGTATTTCTTAATGGTAGTATTAATAATATTTGGGGTTTAACATCCCAAACTACTATATAGTTATGAGAGATGGCGTAGTGGAGGGTTCCAAAAATTTCAACTACCTGGATCATGCCCCCAAATCTGAGCACCAGGGCCTACATAATTTTTGTCTCCCTCGAAAATGCGGCCGCCGCATCCTGTAGTGGTAGTTCTGACTTCCAAGAAATTTCATGCAGGGCACCTCATTTTTAATACCACAAAACGGCCGAGACTTATCCACCATTCTAGCCGCTACATTGGGCTGTGAGATCTTGCTGGCAAAGTGCGGTTACACATGGTCCCAGTGGCTCGGTGCCACACTTCTTGGCTTCGGAAACAGTTCAGGTTAGAAAAACCATCTGAATGAAGTGCAGCAAAGGCTAATTCTTGTATATTTGATTGAGCGCAGAATTGAAGTTGGGACGGAATATGCAATTGTTTATTAAACTTTCTATTTTACCAAAACCCAAACTAGTCTTCATAAATTGCAACAACATATGCGTCGCCATGCAACTTGAACAATGAGGTTGTATCGGAAACGTGGACGTCATCATAAGTTTTTTTTGGTAGTAAAAGGGCATCCATAAAATATTTTCATAGCTTGACACATTCGTTGAAGCTACCCTTAATAACGAATAAGGAGGCTATCGTGAGGGAATGTTGGGTAACCTTATGTCATAGATGTAAGCCTTTGCAGGATTCTCCTTCAGGGAGGGGGGTGGGAGTTCACAGCCCTCCCCACCTATTAAGTCAATGTATGTGGCAACCTTTGCCTCCTTCCCTATCTCTGTGTGCACGCCTATAGTCCTACGTATATGAAAGTTTGAGGCTGTCTGCAGGAGGGCGAGATGTCACCATTTGAGATACTGCATAAAATATACATTTATGTGCACAAATATGTATTTTCTTACATACTAACACTATTGCATGTTAGTGTCTTTAAAGGTTTCGTTCGTAAATGTTGTGCTGGTTGAGGTTTGTATGTCGCCATTGCGCAGCTTTTCTACCTACTCAGCCGCCCCACATGTCCAACAATATTTCTCCCTTCCGACGCGATCCTAGGGTGACGGGCGAGTGGGGTGACCTTAGCTTCCCGCACCTAGCAGCCTAGCGCGGGATATCGATGGTAACGCAACATGTCGCCTTTCTCGTGTTGGAAGTCTTCTCAATGCTTTAGCGTGCTTAGGGCTTGATCACAAGCACCTGTTGCAGTGCGTCAGCGTGTGGCTTTGCTGATGTGGGTTCGCGTCCTCTCCCTGTGGAGAGAAAGGGTGTGCAGCTTGGCGTAGCTAAGTGCTTTCTCTCTCTCTCTCTCCAAGGAAAGCGGGTGCGAAGCCGTGTCAAAAAGCCACGCACTGACGCGCTGCAACAGGTGCGTGTGGTCAGGCCGAACAAGCGCCATCTCTGATGCCCGACAGAAAGAGGGGACGGCAGATGGCTTGTGGTTGCAATGTGTCGGATGGTATGTGAAGAGAGCCGTGCGAGGCTCGGGTCTCGGGTAGTACGGGAAGATTATAGGTGTTCTGTGGTATGGGTTTCCACTCACGGCCATTGGACGCTCGACTCGCGTTGCAGTATGACACGTATAGGGCGTTATCAAGCCGTGTAGTGCTAGAGCTTTTTAATTAAAACTAGTTTTATTAATCAATGATATGGTGCAGCTGTGAAACTTTGTCTCAGAGACGTGGTAGTGGCACTCGTGTATTTTTGCACAGAGATATTTTTTTATTTGAAGAGACGCTTTTTACCTAGCTTCAAATATACTGTCTTTTCGCAATTCATATTTCTTCATGCTTGTAAACTTCATTTCTTGTACTGTACCTTTTACATAATGCACATTTCTAGAAATGAATCACCATCATTACTGTAGTTTTTTGCAGAATTGCTAAAAAAATCTCTTTTCTTTAATCTTTGAAAGCAAGTATTCATTGTAGAAAGTACAATTTATGCGCAGATCTTTTAGATGTGATTGTTTTAGTTTTTACGTCTTCTATGCAGACTTCATTCCAGTGTCCATCTTAGTTGTACTTGAAATGGACTTTTCTGGTTCTGGCTTTTCAACTTACATTGAATGTATTATCTTTTAATTCGTCTTCATGAGCTTAGGGTTTGCAGCTATCCAGTGGATGAGGTCCAAGCTATGGATATTCCATCCTCTACCCTTTTTACGCCATGGTACGGTTCTTGGTAGCTGCAGCTGCCGTTGGGCCCGATACAGCATCTTTGCAAAGACTCGGCATGCGTGCTAGTATTTTTAATGTGGAGGCAAGTGCAATTTAATATGTCAGTAAAGAAATTGTGAGGCGAAATATTGAAGAAAAAAAACAGTTGTATTTACAGGTTCATGAAGTGTTGTGTGTACATTGTACACGGGCAAACCTCATAAAAATACGGCCCTGAATGGTCTTGAACAGTATTTGATTACAGTGTACAACAGTATTTGATTACAGTGTACCAAAGCACTTCTAATACTCTAGTCTGCAGAGTTGCAGGTCGCATTGGTATTGACAAGAATAAACAAGCATATGCTTCTGCAGCACTAGCCAACCGAAGAAGCAGTCATGACGAGATTAGTGTGTCACACTATGCAAGATCTGGAAGCGCTGTGCCACACATCAATACCTTCGTTTCATACTTATTTATGAGTGGAAACTTTGTAGACTAGTGATTGCATTATATAATTGGTGCATCTTTTCATGACAAGCCCATTGTTCTGACTACAAGTGCGTTGGTCAGTTTACTGCCATTTCTGTCTTGACAATGATTTTAAAAAGTGAAGAGAACTTTTTAGAGGAAAATAAGTATGAATACAGCAAACAAATGTGAATATACTTCAGTGACTCTGATAATGTTAAATTTAGTGAAAAGAGAATATGTTGGGTGTATTGGTGGATAATGTTGGGTGAAGAGAAAATTTTGCTATGATTTCAGGGGCACGTTTGTGAAAAAGTATTTTGTGTATGTTAGTATTTGTAGTGGTGCCCCGCACAAGCGTTTCGGATAAATTTGTAATTTCACCTGGTTGTGCGCCAAGAGAAAATGTTTGCTGTATAAGTAACTATATAAGTAATTTCAAAATCTAATGAGGGTGGCAGTTTGGGCTTGTTGGTATGGTAGGATGATAATATTTGGTAGCACAGACAAAACACACGGACAAGAGAAGGCACATTTGCGCTGTGTTGTCGTGAATGCGCCTTCTCTTGTCCGCGTTCTTTGTCTGCGCTACCATATATTATCTTTCAAAATCTAGCCAGATGTTGGTGGCTTCAATGTAAGCACGATATCATTAAAGACCTCGTTTCACAGAAATTCTGGCATCAGCGTCAATGTCGTTAGTTGTTTGCGAAAAAAATCTTGGCTTTGACTGAAAAATCGTCATGTATGCAAATAAAAAGAAATAATACAACTCTTTGGTACGAGTGAGCATCTATGTTAGGCCATCTGCGGCAAGCGGGTGCTCTCCCACAAAGCCAAGCTATCGCTCGCAATTGCTTCAGGAAAAAAGCACTATATAAATTCCATGCAGTAGAAGTAGTCTTGCCGCATGTAATAGTATTGTGTGGCAAAAGCATAGATTTGCACCAGGTATCAGAAGATGTAAACCGGGCAAAGAGCGGGTGTTCTGAATTCCCACCCATTACAAAGCTCTTAAAGACATCATGCATTGCTCCATCAGCAAAAGCATCGACAGAGCGAACCGCTGCGTTGGTTCGTGTATAGCCCTACGGACGCATAATAGACCCTTTGGGTATTCTAAAATAGAAGAAATTATGACATTGTGGGCACTTAACAAGTTTACTTGCAGTATACATTTTAAGATAGATTGAATTGACCAATGTTATGCACAGACTCTTTCGTTTGTTTACAGGCTGAGAACCGAAGCCAGGCTAGCAATTGAGAAGGTGATGCACACAGGGCCCACTTATGCCATAGTGTTCTACTGTTGAAGTAGAACCTGAAGCATTCTTCAAGTTTTCTGACCATTAAATTGGTTTGGTATAATCAGTTATACGTATTTAAAATTGGGAAATAGATCTGTTCATTTGTGTGTTTGTGCTAGTTACCCAAAGATCTTGGTAATAACCTACTTCTAGAAAGCAATATAAAAAGTGGGTGCTTTGATCCCTTAACTGCTCTTTTTTTTAAGTTCTGATCAAAAGAAGACCATTTTTTATCACTGATTTCGATTCTGATTCTACTAAAAAGTAGCTAGTCGATATTGAAAAAAATATATTTTGACGTCATATGTATTTAGTCAAATAAACAGAGCAAAGTTTATTTCTGAACGTTACATAGAAAACCAGCTACCTGGTGCTAATAAAACTAAAAACCTTATCAACAAAACCATTACAGGTGCCACATCTTTCTTCACTTGTGTAGCCCAAGCACTTTTGGGGTATTTCACTCGGGAAGCTTCAGTGCTCTGGGGGAAATTTAAAAACGTGGAGTAACACAAGGCGGCTTCACTGGCGGGCATTCGCAATGTTCACGTCCGAGCTGGCGTCACCATCACCGGAGGAGCTACGCACTCTCCATCATCGCTGTCTTCACCTTCGGACGCAGGACATAAATATGTGCACTCGGATCATCATCACTCGAAAGAGATGACGAACATGAATAGCTTCTTCTTCGTATTCACAGGCCAGCTATACATGCATGGGTCGCTGCCAAAGTACGCCGTCTTTCCATTCAAATACCATGCCCTGCTTCAGCAGAGAACTGAATCCTTGATCAAATGCTGCCATCTAGTGGAGAACAGACAATGTAACCTGTAAATGCCCGCCTTTCTGCGTAAACGCTACAAGGGAGTGCCTGTTCTGCTAGGACGAGTTCTGCTCGTTCAAAGCAGTTTTCTGACACAGTTTGGCCTGGAAGAGCTGTGCTCGTCCAAAGCATTTGAGGGGTTAATGAGGAATGGTCATACTACTATTGAGTAGTTCATTGTATCGGTGGGCTTTTATAAAAGCATGTTATGTACATAACTGTGCGTTTTTTAGCACCAATTGTTTATATGCAATACAACTTCATTATTACACTTGGAAAATAAATTGAAAAAAAAATGCACTATCTGGAAAGCATAATATATAAATTAACAAAAATGATCTGCAAGTTTACTTGATAACGAAATTTGAATTACTGGCATAGGGAAAGCATAATTAAAGAAGAGTATTAGTAAGGTATTGCTATACTGGCCCCTGATGAGTCTCTTAAATAATTTTTATGTATTGTCTAATTTATTTCGTGAAATGCTCTTTTGACTGTCAACTTAGTTCATGTCCACATATGTTAAAATACAAAGTTATTATTTTAGTGTCACATTGTGCACAAACTATAAATACAGTTCACTTAGCTAATTTTCAGGATAGCATTTGTGAACGGGTATGCTGTCATGACGCACTTATATTTATTGACAATTTCACTTGACTGCACTGTTACCTGTTCACTTTTTTTTTGCCTTGACACCAGTACTGCTGTGACATGGTGAAGCTTCATGCATGAGGTCAATTAAGATGGTTTGCCTTTAAGTTGTTTTAATATTTAAATCGCTGTGTATTAACTTTCGAATCACTTGCACATTTTTACCATTTACTTCACCTCAATTTTCATTTGATTTCATTATCTGTTACTTAACCCACCCATACCCCTTACATCTGCTGGCCCCTTTGATGCTTTCATCTAATAACCTGTGAGCAGTCTTGGGGAGCAATTTGTTACTAGTAGCTTATTACCGGTAACTTGTTATCTTTTTGAGTAACTTGCAATGTAAGTAGTTACTTTTAATTTTTAAGAACTTGTAACTAACATTGTTGCTTTTTTTACATAATTGCGGTAACAGAAAGTACCGTTACAGTTACTTGTGTTTTCATGTAAAATATTCGATAGCAACACTCGTCAGCCGATGTTAAACGCTTTTCGTATTTTCGAGCTTTCCTTTTTTGACCATGTTTTTTCGATCTTTCAGCCTTCCACAATAAGCCTGCCCTCGTAGTTGAGGAGAAGACAATGATAAAAGGAATGTCCCCCCTGCAGAAGACTGTGCTGGGAGTTTACTTGTAAACTATCTGTCGTAAACCAATCGTGTTGCGGTTTAACAGCTTACTAAGTTCAGGTCTTTTCATTTATATTGCGGGCATTCATTAGGCATATCTTTCTTCTTCATACATGTTCATCATCATGAGTGTTCGCCATCTTCGTCGGTTGTGGGAACTCGGCTTGCTTGTGATCTGTGCATGCCTTGAGTTTGGTCCCTTTATCATGCCTTCGGGACCTAATAAAGATCACTTTAGCCGTGATATTACAAGTTGTGGAGGCTGCTCATCGATCTTCTGTCCACTCGCCGCACTTTACCTCCCAGAACTCTGCTCAGGTCGCCGTTTGCACGAGGTGTCCGGTAACATGTCCCAGGACAAAGCCAACTCGTGCTCCTGCATCAATTTACATGGCCCCAACAACTGCGGCCTATCCACCGGGAATTAACACTGGGCACCAGCATGATCCGCCCACATTCGTCAGCCTTGGAGGTGAAGATGTGGAGAAAAGGTTCTTAGGTGCACTCACAACCGAGTGAGTGCAACTAATAACGGGGATGATACAGCTAAACTTCGCCGTGTTTCTTTCTATCGCAGAGGCGTCATTGAAACGTTTTTCAATCATGAGCCTGATATCACAAATCAAACACAATTCAAGCAGCAGCTTTGTCAAATTTTCGGCACTCCGGAAGTGCTTTCAGCTCTCGCAAAGACCCCGGATGCCGGAAAGCAACAATGCGGTGAATCTGACACCGCATCAGATGTAGCTAGTACTGGCCTTGTTTGTCCACCACTGTAGCGAAGTACGTAGCCTCGCGAGTCCTTTGTCAGTGTCGCAAGCTCCGAACATGAGCTCAAAGCGGACAATCACAACCACTTCCGTGTCCGCTAGAACCATTTGAGGTAGTTGGCGTTGACCTGTATGGCTTGCTTCCTGTGACTGTCATGGGATACCGATGGATAGTTACAGCTGTCGACCATTTGACACGCTGCTCTGAAACAGCTTTCGTGCCATGTGCATCAGCATCGGAAGTTACTGACTTCACTCCTCGTGCCATCCTGAGTGACCATGGAAAGGTATTAAATGCAAAGCGTTTATTAGTGAACTTTGGCAACTGGTCATATCTATCTATCTGTCATTTATCTATCTATCTAGCCCCTACGACCTTTAGCTCTCCTGGACGTTTCGATAATGGCATCTACACCAAAATTGGTATAGCATAACCTGATAACTCGACTGTATTGTTAGCATAAATACTAGTCATAACATGAACCTCATGACATGTATGTCTTGAATGTCATGGTCTTGTTACTCTTGTAGTGGTTTTGTTCACGCGACATTGCAAAACTAGTATGGTATCACATGACTGCATCACAAACCTTAAGTGACAGGCCCTAACTAGGAAATCGTGACATGCATGCTATGTAAGGCATTGCTATATGCCACGCTCAGGGTGTTCTAGTGGTCGTTTTGCTAGGTTCACTTATGCCAAATTTTGTATTACGTGACGTGAATAGACGAAGGTAAATGACACGTTCAAACATGATCAATATGATATGCGTGTCAGGTGAAACATTACTACACGCTACGCTCATAGTGTGCTCACGTCCGTTTCGCTAGTTTCGCATGTACCAAATTTTGTATTGTGTATACCATTTTTCGGCACTTCACCTTCTAGCTCTAATTACGGATTAGGATTCATTATGTAGCTGGAAGATCTAGCCTTGCGAATTCGCTGGCGATTGCCGTGCCCGGTTTCCTCTTACTGATTGTATCTATAATGTCCTTTTGTTTTTTCAACTAAGCACGAGTACAATCTTAAAAAGTTGCGCTTAGCGCGACGTAAGCCTGCATAAGTCGGCGGCCTCTGTGCTATTCCTACTTGCTTGCTTCATAGCATACGAACGGGATCAGCGCGTACACCAGCATGGCTCCACAAGGTCAGACTCTGCGACGCCATTGTGCTCGAATTGCAAAGAAAGTTGATATAGACCATTATTTGCTCAAGTGTCGTGAGCTTGGGAACGAATGGCAAGGTTTATTTGAACTGCAACGTTCTGGCCTGCCATGCGACAGCGTGACTAATATTGTGTTTCCGCATGGTCACTAGTTCTTCAGGAATTAAGCAGGTGTCGTGACTGCTCTTGATATTTTTGAATGCTACAGGCCTCACATCTGACCGGCGATTTGTGACAATTAAGGTTTGGGTATGGTGCAGTGAGATCGGAGTACCGGAACAATACTGAATGTGGAATAGCTTCTGGCTCTGTTCTTGGTGTCCCAGAGCATTCCTTTGATTGAGGCACCGCGCTAATCGTGCTGAGGTGTTCGACAGGTGGCTACAGAACTGTAGCGCGAATTGGTACTGTGAACTAGTGAACTAATTGAAACTTTTCTGTGACTAATATTCAGAAGTCTACGCAGACCTAATTCAAGTAATAAGAAAATGGCAGGTGTTTTGCCTCATACGCAGGTGACATTCTCTGCATACTCTGGCAATAATAATAAAAAAAAGAGGATGTCAATCAGTTCATTAGTTCCAAATCCTCACAAGCGTTTTATGGTCGGTAAAACTTGTAGCTGGGTGAGTTTGGTCATAATTATGGGTAAATTGGTGTGCGCAAATACAGACGACACAGAGAACTAGAAACAGGTTCAAGCGCAATCCCTGTCTCTTGTTTTCTGTGTATGTATTTGCGCACACCAGTTTACCCATAGTTTTATGGTAGGCAGTTGCTGTTGCGTCCTTGCTAATGAACCACGATTCCAGAAGATTCCCTTCCCTGTCGATTTCGTTTATGAGCCAGCATCGTCGTATTCTTCGGGCCAAAACTATTCCCTGTTGAGCAGTGTTCAACAAGCTCAGTATAAGAATGCATTGCATGGTCGAAATCTGCAAGCTTTTGTTTCGTAGTCCTCCTGCCGTTTCACCATCAAAATTATGTCGCTTCGCAATCCCTGCATGGTACTTGTAAGCGATACCGCCCTTATCATCTACAGGTGTGTGGTCTTCAAATTGCAGACACGTCTTAGAGTGTATACAACAAATAGCACGGCTCAAAGAAGGTTT
The DNA here is from genome assembly GCF_043290135.1 of Rhipicephalus microplus. Taxonomy (NCBI): domain Eukaryota; kingdom Metazoa; phylum Arthropoda; class Arachnida; order Ixodida; family Ixodidae; genus Rhipicephalus; species Rhipicephalus microplus. Next base: position 46,090,086 of record NC_134708.1, read on the forward strand.
GTATGCACAGTGGACTCAAAGCTACTGCTTGAAGAATATCGGGTGTAGACTCAAAGATAGGTATGTACGAATAATCAACTTTAGAAAAGACTCGAATATATATCGCATAGTGATTAGTGCAATTGAAATGCAGTTCTTACCGTATAAAAGACAATAGTCGCAAAGTAGAATAAATCATTATTATTGGCATTCACCGATGGTATTCCTGACAAAAAATTACTGCCGTGGGTCGCTTGAGCCGTGTTCGGAGTCTTATACTTTGCTATGTGCAAGTTTGTATAATGAGTGCTTACCACAGGTGGGATAATTTTAATGAAAGTAAAAGAAAACACAGGAACATGTTACCGAATATTTTACAGTGCAATGAGATTCAGTGTCCATCACTAAAGCTCATAATTAGCTTCGGCACACACTACAAATTACATGACCGGGACAGGTCATATAATGCGAAAGACAAGCTTTGTTTATAGGAGTGCCGGAATATATATCAAGGTATCGAAAACCTGGCCGTGGGCAGTGATGGGTCAAAGGCAGCTACATAATCAAGAAATTGGGAGGCCGTCATGGGGCAGAGTGAATAAGAGATAATTCCAATATATCTTTGTCCTGAAGTGCACATAAAACGCAAACTGATCATCCTGATGTGGCAATGAAAATTATATCCTACATTATTGTTTGCTCTTATATTGTTATTCAATCAAAATTAATGTCTCCAGTAATACGAACAGTACTGATTGTTCATTTAGCTTGGGAGTATTGTGACGTACCTGACCAACGTGATAAAACGAACACTGAGGAAACAAAATGATAATAACACGCATTTGTCCTTGGGCCAATTTTTTTTTTCCTGTACGTGTTTCTCTTTTTTTAAGCGGCATTATGCCTCTCTTCGCACATTAAAAGATTGCGCAAACCCTGACTAAGTCGGGGCCACCGGTCGAGACCATTGGTTATAATATTAAGACAACCGCCAAGTTGTGTTTATTCTCTTCCCAAGTACGTTTGGCCCATTGGAAATATATATATATATATATATATATATATATATATATATATATATATATATATATATATATATATATATATATATATATATATATATATATATATATATATATATATATATATATATATATATATAGGGAAAGCAAGAGTGCTTACTACTAATTATAGTTATTCAAGAAATGCAACATAGCCACAGGTGAGTGTATTTATTAAAACAGAACTATCTTATAGGACTCGGAGACGAACGTTCACAAGTCATCTTCACGCGAAGCGGCAGCCACGAAAGATAAATTGTGCTGATCGAAGGCCGCGCTGTCCACGTGCTGTGTTTTTGCATGGAGTGGCGAGCCGCATCCAGCAGCAAATAACGCCTGCAGGCTGTGCTTGATATTGTCACCTTTGCGATCTGTAGGCCTCTGCGTCACTAGCTTCATCGAGTAGCAGTGGGCATCCAGCAACCGATCGACTGAGCTTGCACTGATTTGTACTCCTGGCATTTCTTCCTCCAGGGCCTCCTTTAGTTGCTTTATTGTAAATGCGCAGTTTTTGTCGACAATTCGTCTCAAAGTACTCACGACGTCATGTCCAAACTTCCTTTTGGAACCCCCACCATGCTTTGATGTTTCTCTGTCTGTAGCAGTAATCGATCTTGCTGTTCTAATATTGATGCCTAGAGCGTCGGCCACTTGCTTTAGGTCACCGCCACGCCTGTAGACGCCCACAATTCTATAGCCCTGTCGACCAGCGATACTCGGCTGTTTTTTTTTTCTTTTTGACGAGGTTTGTCGGTGTTTCAAAGTGTGGTCATCGTTTGCGTCCAGCCATAACTTCAAGCAAAGCTCTCTTCTCGTCTGCAATGTGCCCGTATGAAAACGCACGTGTTTCAAGCAAACGAGCTTCAGCAACACTAAGTGTCGTCTGTTACATGAAAACCGGAGTATCTCCCTTGATGCTTTTATAACAACTTGATTCCACATAAATCCGATTAAATGCAAATTTAGTATTTTTAAGTGGTTACTTCTGATTTTGAGAACAAATGAATGCCATCTGTCGGTCACTGTTCTCATTGGGCTGAGCACACGACTGCGAAAGCCTCAGCGAATAAGCAGCCAAATGCCGTCTGCTGAGCATACGAGGCGAATCTATGCATATGCGATGGTGTACATGGTTAGCCGGAATAATGCAGTAGCGATGAAATATACGTAGACTAACATGGACCCTATGAGCAAATACATTTAGTACCCACAAATGCAATAACTATTCACTGTTTTTTTTTTAATTTTGAATCTATGACACCAAAACATTAAGAAGAAGTAGCACTGCGCTCTTCATTTCATAAGCGCTAGCATGTATAGGCGAGAGAAAAGTTCTTCCTGTGACGTCATGTTTGCGTTATTTTTACATTTATAATATATAAAGTGGCAAACTATGTGTTTCTTGTGCATGGATTAAACTGACTGGCACCTGAATTAAAGTCATTGGCAATTGGATTAAACACGGTGGCACTTGGATTAAACTCACTGGCATGCGGCCTCATTGAGTTGGCGCTTGGATTAAATGTTTGGCACATAGATTAAATAGCTCGGCGTTCAGATTATTTCAATGGCATGCAGATTATTTAGGCTGGCACTTGGATTAAAGTGAGCAGGAAAACCTGTAGTTCACTGTATCTGCCAATGGACGTGCAACAACGGCTAATGCATTTTTTTTTCTTTTTTTTCGTAGTGCACGGGGGCAGACTTGACGAAGGGTGCAGACTTGAGTCATTTTTGCAGTTTCCCACAAAATGTCTGCTACAAATCATTGCCCAAGCTTTTGGCAACCACACACTTACGTAGGCGCTGCGTAGATATAAATATATTTAACAACACATCACCAATACCATATGCGTACACAGCTTCAACTACTACGTCTCCAAAAATATCGAATAATAGTAGCGGAATAAAATATTTCTTCGCAATTTTTTAACAGTGCTCTTAAGACGGATGTTGAAAATTTATACTTTTAAGCTGGGGACTTGCATCTCCCAGTAACTCGATAGGTTAGAGGAAAGGAGACGCAGGAATTAACACCAGTTATGTTGAATGCATTGTGTGCGTGCTAATTTTTATTAAAAGATTGTTTTCTTACTTTTTTCGGCGCACTGCTTTAATCCATTCTTGTCGTCTGCTTGTTTCGTACCATCGGTTTGGGAATCGATGGAATTTCACTGGTGAAGTCGACCCTTCGTATTTGCATGGCTATTGTGACAGTTGACGACGCAGCAATAGTTCCCCTCTTTCTGTTGGGGTGACATCGCGGAACGAGGGACGTTTCACGTGCAGCGCGCGCGCTTCGAAAATGCGTGGCAGCCAAAGGGAGCGGAAGGGTCGCTACACGCTACTGTTGTGCGTTTTTTCTGGCAGGGGAAATGCAAGCGCTGGCGTCGGCGGGCAAACTTGAGCGGTCGCGTTTTGCTAACGTAGCATCGCTGTGCCCAGCGTTCACGTGCGTCAACGCTACATTGGAGTATATTGGGCCCTTCATGATGTGCTCACGGCCGTTTTGCTTGCTCCACATAAACCGAATTTGGTATTACGTGACGTCAATGAATGACGAAATATGTTACTGCTGCAAATATGATAATCCTGACACGCGTGCATGTAAAAACATGACGACATATCGCGCTCATAGCGTGCTCGCGGTCGTTTCGCTAGCTCCACATATACTAAATTTGGTATCACGTGACGTGAATAGATGACGATGGTAAACGTCACATCCAAACATGATAATCATGACACATAAGTCATGCACGGCATCAGTTATCTCCACCTCGTAATATTCCGCAGTTTTTAGAGTGACATATCAGCCTTCCTCATTCGTGCTTCGCATATAATCGATTGCCACTGTGGGGTCAGCCATATTTTTTAAAAAACATGTCATTGTTTTTTCAGGTATTTATTTGTGCATATAGACAGCCATTAATGAGAAAAAACTCATCGCTGAGTACCACAATACCTCTGAAGAGATTACTAATGGTTGCAGTGCAAAAACTTCAAATAGTGAAGAGAGTTCAACACTCCGTAGCGGTGGTCAAATCCATGGTTCAACGAAAGGATGTATTTTCAAAGTACATATACTAAGAAAACAATGATACAGAGTAATCAGCATGGCCCCTGAGCAAGGATTACACGCAAAATTGTGAAACATTCCAGATTTTTTTCCTAATTATTTCGCTCACGGTCTACATGGTTAAAGAAAACATAGACACAGTCCGGAGGACTTATGCATAAGAACCAATAACCTTTAAAAACATTTTATTCCAATCCAATCAAGGACAATGTTCCATCATTTGGTATTTCCTTCGCGTATGTGGGTATTGCACTAAAGTATTTGCTATATGTGTGAGTACGTTGATAAGTTTGGTCGAAAACGCAGTGCGTGATTTGTGGGACTTTTATTATTATTATTATTATTATTATTATTATTATTATTATTATTATTATTATTATTAGTAGTAGTAGTAGTAGTAGTAGTAGTAGTAGTAGTAGTAGTAGTAGTAGTAGTAGTAGTAGTAGTAGTAGTAGTAGTAGTAGTAGTAGTTATTTGACTTCAACCGAAGCTAGTCTTGTTTTGAATTACGCGCCATCTTGGGCGAACTAGCGCTTAAGCCACGAGATGGCGGGACTGAGCCAATGCCTTCGTTTTGTTCTAAAGACAAATAACTTAATCTAACAACTTCTATCTGTGCAAGTAAATAGTAGTAATATAAAAGGCACTTGCGAAGTATTGTGCTACTTTCAAGAAGTTGCACCATCTACAAAATGCTGACGGTTGTAATTTAATATATGTGTGGGTAAAACAAGCCTCACGGCTTTGGAACTGCCTCCCATTTCCTGGCTATATGTAGTTGAGCGAAAGGCAATAGGATGTACTTCCAAAGTACATATACTAAAATTGGAACGATACAGAGAAGATTAGCATGGCCCCTGCGCAAGGATGACACGCAAAATCGTGAAGCGTTCCACATTTTTTTTTTTTTTTTTGCAGTTTCTTTTTGTTAGGGGGAAGGTATGCTAGCTTGTGCTGGAGTCTTCATGTGTCTTAGAAGTGTGGCAGCGCTCGTGTCTTTCGTGTCCTTCTTGTCTCTTTGTCGTCGTTTTGTTCTCGCGCTATAACTATCGTCTTCATGTGACTCATGTTACTATGGCATTCTTTTTTTTTTTTAATTCCATTTTTGGCAAAGCGCTTGCAATGTTTGTACGAAAGTTACACTGGTGTAATTTTGTGCCCTGTAGCAAAATTTCATTTCGAGAAGTCACACCAGCAAGCTTCAGTTGAATGCAGTGCTAAAATAGCTACAGTTAAGTAGAGTACACTGAAGTTAAGAGCTTTTAAAATGATGTATATGTATTCAATTTGTCGGCTGATTTTCTCCCTGATCCGGCGCATGCGTAACGGATGAAATAGTCTTTGAAATTTGTATGGAATGTGCCCTTCATAAACAAAGAACAAGTGTTGCTAAATAATTTGAAATGGAGATATACCGCATCTAAGGAAAAAAAATGTAATAATGCGAAGCAAAAGAATCCGGTCAAATACTCCCGTCGAGATGTAATTCAACGGATTCCTATATCGTGACAAAGAACGTGACGGAGAAGCAGCTCACGGGATCCGGACCGGACCTCTGTGGAGTCAACGTTGTGAAGCAAATTTATAGCCCAGAAAGACAAAGCCACTGAGCTTTAACGTTAGTGAATATACTTCAGTCAACTTCTTAAAATAGCGCTAAAACTTTAAAAACTTTTATGCTCTTTGCAATAAAACAACACAGCACATGTATCTGTTTATGCAAAAACCTGCAATATTGCATAACTTTGTAAATACAAATGTTTTAAATACACTCAAAGAGGCTCGCGCGCGTGAACTATGTTTAGTGAGTCAATACTCTGTTTTTCTCCCCTTCCCGTCGTCTCCCCTCTTTTTTTGGGGTAAATAACAATAATGTTTGATATTGTATTAGGCTCATGTTCCGAAATTGAAAGTAATCACGGAGTACAGATACATTTTGGAATTTTAAAAATGCACAGAAATTAATGAACTTCCTTTTTTAGGCAGAGACTGCTGCGCCGCTCGAGCCACCCCCACACAAAAACGGCTGCTGCGCCGCACGTAAGTGATGTCACGCACTTTTGGTTAGGCGCCTTGTTTTAATAGTCGGGAGTGTCTAGTGGTACGTCTAGACGTTACGATAAAAGCCGTTAAAGTTACGTGCAAACGTAAAAGTAAACAAAATATGTTAGTTAGGTCCAGCGTAACAACAATACAAAACTGGCTGATCGGCAGTTGTGGCGTAGTCATTCTGCTTTCGGCCACGGTAGTGAACGGACGCAGGATGCAGGACTCCGTTGGAGCGGCTTCAGCGGCCCTTGAGGGCCGCGGTAACAGGTCAACTGAAGAGTACCAAGTGATTCTGCCTCATTTGCCAACAAGACGCGTTGCCTTAATTACTGTGTTTTTGCACAGACGTTCGAGCGAGATCCTACAGGGTTGAAGACTTCAGAGACGCTTTGGGCCCCACTGCAGTGCTAACGGACATCATTGCACTCGGAGCGTACCAGATTAATCACGTCTGGGCGGTTACACTGAACGGAGAAGACGTGACGAAGAAACTGCTGGCCTTCAAGGAACTTCAGGTGAAGGGACATCGGTGTCTCATCGCTGATCCCCAGGATCGGCAGATAGAACTGCGGCTTCATTGGCTGCTTTACGGAGTCACCGATGAGGATGTGCGGACGGCTTTCGCGGCCTTCGGCAATATTGTCGAAGTGAATCGTGAGCCCTGGTTTGTCGACGGCGTCAGCGACAAAGCGTCGACGACGAGAACCGTGCTACTCAAGTTAAAGAGTGAAGTTACGGTGGAGGACCTTTCGCACCAAGTGCGCGTTGCAGGGGAATTGGCCCTAGTTGTGGCGCCGGGCAGGCCTATGCAATGCTTGCGGTGCAAAGAGACTGGTCATGTACGGCGAGACTGCATGGTGCCACGGTGTTTAATTTGTCAGTGATTTGGACATCGAGACGCTCAGTGCGTCCGGTTATATGCAGCAGTTACGAGCGCTGCAACGTGCGATCACATCGAAGAGCAGACAATGGACGCCGCTGAGGCGGAAGACGCGGCTAAGGGGGCAGGAGACGCGGCTAGTTCTCTGGTTGAACGTGGGCCGGTTTCGCCTGAAGATTACGATACAGCGTCGGAAACCGAGGAGAAAGAAACGGCTAAGGCAGACACCAGCCAAGAGAATTCCACTGAAGACGCACAAAGCCAACTGGTGGGCATGTTGACGCAAGCGGGGACATGCCAGCGCACGGAATGACCCGCGGGATCAACACGAGCTCGGCGGTCAAGCGTTCGCTGGAGCAATCTGCGGGCACTGCTCACGAGAGCAAAGTTGAGGGACCACCAGCGAAGCCGACACCGGGGCGGCGCTCGGACCTCAGAGCAAGGTCCAATCTACTTGTGGACCGACCGGTTGGCACTCCAAGGGACCAGCAGCTAACTGATGCCGGACGACCAAATGGCCCCGGAGACGTCTAGCAGGGAGCTAGACGTACACGGTAAGCATCCGGGCCTACCCCCTCCTTTGCTTTGAACGTGGAGGCAGACCGAGAAACTTTTTTCGTTAATTAAGCAACATTTACGGACACCAGAACAGCTTGCTTTATTGGGGGATTTGAATTGTGTATTGAGCGCAAAGGATAGAATTAATAACCCCTATGTGCGAGACAAATATGTTAAAGTGCTCTATGACTTGCTGAATGAATCTGACCTGGATGATGTTGCGGAGTGCCTCAAAGCAGGTGGCAAAGTTCAATTTACGCATTTTCAGGGAGCCAGTCACGCACGTCTTGATAGGGTATACATGGCAGGGGAGACGCTGGCTAAAAGCATTAATTACACAGTTACCTGTCTCTTTCTCTGATCATTGTCTTGTACAATGCAACGTGGGACTTAAACAAAAAGAAAAGAAATTTAGTTGGGATTTATGGAAGTTTAACGCTAAACAGCTTTGGGATGACATTTTTAATAATTTTGTAATTGAGGAAATTAAGAACATTAAAGTGATCGGAGCCTGTAATGTTGGCGAGGAATGGGAGCTTTTGAAGCAAAGCGTTAAAATGAAAGCCATATCGAGATCTAGTTCTTTAAAATATCACAAAAGAATGAAAGAAAATGAACTCAGAACAACGCTTAAGAAATTGATAGCATTAGAAAGCAAGGAGCCCAGTGCATATAAAGAAGATATTCGAACGGTGAAACGACAAACTGAGCTAGTAGAGCAGGAACGCTACAGAGGAGCCCTTATTCGAGCGAGAGCAGAGGCGTGGGCTATGGGGGAGACTTCAACAGAGCGCGCACTTGGAATCGAGAAATCACGAGCGCGTCGTAATCACATCGACGAAAGAGAGGAAAATGGAATTATGCTAAATACTCACAGCACTATCACTGAGGTTTCTTTCGGTATTACAAGGGTCTCTTCGCGGCCGCATTAGTCGATGTTACGAAGTTCAAGGACACTTTCTTGAGCCGGATGCCGCAATTATCCCTCGAAATGAAAGAAGTGTTAGAGAGGCCTATAACCGTTTCTGAAATTGAATATGCAATAGACAGTCTCGCCGCTGGGAAGTCGCCGGGGCCTGACGGTCTCGGTGCGATGTGGTATGAAGCTTTTAAAACAAAAGTTTCACCAGTGTTACAAGCTGTGTTCAAGGAAGCCTACGCAATCAAAGCGTTACCACCTTCATTTGCCGAGACGCACACTATTCTAATACCTAAGACAGATGACAAAGCAAAATTAAAACTAGTTCCGTCATATAGGCCCGTTTCGCTAACCAACACTGACTACAAAATACTCATGAAAGTATTGGCAGGTAGATTGCAGTCCATGATCACCGGAATAGTTGGGGAACACCAAACGTGTGGCATCAAGGGGCGCTCAATATTGATGAACACACACACAATGCATTGTGTCCTTGAGAGTTGCAATGCTTTTAATTCTCATGTTGCGATCCTCCAGCTTTATTTAGAAAAGGCCTTTGACTGCGTCCCGCAAGATGTGTTATTCTCCATACTTGAACATGTCAATGTCGGATTGGTGATTACAGAGGGCACAGTTTTGGCGTATAAGAACTCTACTACACGACTAATTATTAACAAGATCCCGGGGTTTCCCATTAGGCTGGAACGTTCTGTATGCCAGGGATGTCCGGCAAGTCCACTCTTGTTTGCATTGTACATAGAGAGCTTATGCTTGGCCATAATAAAAAACGAGACCATCCGTGGTTTCAGACTGCTTGACGCCGAGGTAAAGGTTTCGGCATACGCTGATGATGTAGCAGTGTGTTGCACCACCAAAGAGAATGTACAAGAGACAGTTGCCGTTGTTAAAACTTTTGGAGAAAGTACAGGAAGTTGGGTTAATTGAAGAAAGTGTCTGGGGTTTTGGCACGGGGACTGGACATCAACCCCAGATACTTATGCTAACGTTCACTGGTTTAATACTCAAGTAAAATATCTAGGCGTGCCTTTCCAGAACTACAAAGACATCAATGATTACTGAACTGAACAAATGAAAGAAACGCGCGAAAGGACAGCGCAGTGGAATGGCAACTGTCTCTCAATGTTTGCCAGAGCCACTGTATGCTATATATTTTTAATGAGCAAATTATGGTATGTGATGTAGGTTTTGTGTTGCTCACGGGTGCATGTGCAAAAGCTGCATAGGATATTTGTGGTGTTTATATGGGGGTCTACTTGGGAAAAATGTAGTGGGACAAATCTGTTCCGAAGAGTAAACCAGGGGGGACTAAGCCTGTCGCATCTCTTCGTGCGACAACTAGTTAATCGTTTTATTTTGTTTCGAGATGTTCAACACCCCTTCTTAAGAACGGTATGCCAGTTATGCCTTTGTCGTGTTCTGCCTAACTTTGTGGTTTGCACCGTAAGCATGCCGGGAGCTACGCGAGGTTTCTTTAAGGAAATTGCGGAAAGTGTCCGGTTCTTGTCAGTTCGGTTTTCCAATGAATACCTTTTTTAGGTCGGGCGAAAAAATTGCATAAAGACATATGCGACATGTTTTTTCCAGTTCCTATGTATAGGTTAATTAATAGTGGGGGAGAAGGCAATGATGTTCTTAAGCGTGTTGAGAAAATGCAAATTCAGCCTAGTACAAAAAGCTTTTTCTTTAAATTACACTCCGGAACACTACCGGTTAAGACTTTTTTTTAGAAGATAGAGGAGTTTATATGCCATGCGGTTCGAACTGTTTGATCTGCCGAAAGCGGGAGACAATAGATCACGTTTTTCTGCATTGTTGGGAAGGTGTTTACTTCTGGGATGTTTTACAGAGAACTCTAAAAAAGGAACTTTCCTTACATTCACTGGGTATCAGGTTTTTAACAGTAGAAAAGGAGGAGGGACTGCCTTTTGATCTTATAATGCTGCTCGGCCTCCATTGTCTATGGCGGGCAAGAATGGCCGGTTACTACTGTGACCCTGACAGGCGTCCGGCCCGTATGCTTTTTCGCGAAAGCATTGCTCAGTACATTGATGTACTCAAACAAAAAGATTTTGTTCCGGAAGGGCTCTCCAGGGTCGAACCGCTGTTGAACCTGAAGGAATTTTAGCACTTTAATCACCAATGGTTCCGCGACTGTTTTGTCATCACTTCTGTTGTGTATGTTACTGTTTACAGCGACTTATATTGATGTGTGTACCTTGTGCAAAACCGGTAATAAAGGAAAAAAAAAAGGAGTAGTGGCGTAGTTGGTTAAAGCAGCACATCCGAAACTGGTGATGTCAATGGTTCAAGTCCCATTGCAGTTATCGCTCTTTTTTTTTTCGTGCATGTATTGTTAAACATTTGCGCCTCCTCGTCAGCCCAACTTGCTGCTGGTGGTGGTCCCGTCCACAGGCCCTTTCATATTGGATCTTCGATGACGCTTGCAGGATTGACTATATTTATTATGATAAAGTGTTTTGCGAATTAGTGCTCTTAATCGGCGAGACGCAAAAAGCCACAAAAACTGGAATGCAGCTGGCTGCATTGGTTTCTTCGGCACAGGTGTCAGGAATGTTGATTTCCACGGTTTATCAAAGTCTTGATGACAGAAAGGTGCACTGCAACGTAGCTTTGGGCAACTTTTTTTATGTCGCTCAGTGTACCATCACCTGACGAGGTGACCGGCAGGCCGCTTCAAAATACTGACGTGTCACCGCAATGTTCTAGGCGATCAGCACTTGATTAACGATGCCCAAGAGCAAGTGCCGACGGCGTTAGCCCACCTAACTACAAAACAGCTTGTCTGCCTTGCTGAATAGCATGCACGGCCTGTGACAGCACGGGAGCATTTACGTAGCATCGGATGAGAACGGCCATACGTGTTCGCACTTGACAAAATAGCTGACAATGCAGTAGCTCTGGCCTTCAGAGATCACAGGCTTCGGTAGACCACTACAATAAAGTTGTCTCCATTCATTGTATGAACACTTCGCCGACGCACTGGGGTTTCATGCATGTGCGTCCGGTCAGGCACACGTGAACTGTGCATTTATTTCATCGTCGACCTTGCCCTTCGCGACAAGCAAAACTCGACAGCAAGAACACTTTCACCTTTGACAGCACCAGGCATTGCAATCTAGAAAATGTAGTACGTCCAACAACAATAATCCGCACTTCATACTGAGAAACTTTATGGCGCACATACTCAGTTGAAGCTGCGGCGATGTGGACGGCCGCGCAAGCTCCTACCACCATGTTCAACTGGGCATCGAGCAATCACATGAAGCAGCGCCGACACAGGGCCTCCAGTCCTCCTTGGGGGCAGGCTAGGCCACAGAACACCTACGGCCACGATTTCATCGGAATTTTCACCACCTACACACATCGCAGGCAGCTACTATCTCGCAATGTTTATTTTTTTGCAGCCACAGCGCCCATGGCGCCCCCTGTATTTAAAATACTTGTAATATGTGTTTGATTAACAAACCTAGGCTGATTGACTCATTAAACACCTGTTAAAAAATTTTGTCGGTTTACCGCATTCTTGCGTGAATTAACTTTACTTCGAACAACTTGCAATACATTCCAGGTTTCGTCTCAACTATTTCAAACTTTCTAAATGAGAATATTTACTCCTCTGACAGTTTAAGGCCATGTGTCAGCGCTGTGCTTTGTTAAAGAAATGTGAAAAAGCAACCGGTAAGTTCACAGCTCGCATGTTTTTTTGCTTTGTTTGTCAACTTTGCTTTGCACAACGGTGACTGTGATACGTGCAATTTTCGCAATAACAGTGCGTGACTGAAACCTGTGCTGCCTGCGTGGAAGATTTCTCCCGAAAATCAGTCACCGCGAGCATAGTCTCAGTGGCATCGACAACAAGTACGCCACCAAAATTGTAAAGTTAATTTTCTCGGTTAGGGTGGCTAGCTCGGTCATAGAACACCTAGCTTGGTCTAGCAGCTGGCTGGTTTCGCAAACTGATTTTCGCAATCTGTCGTTGCGGTGGTTCTCGATCAGGACGGTATGTCTACTTTACACTCAAAACTGCGCTACTAACCAAACCTTGCGAATGACGACTACGCTTGAAGCAGCATTATTGATTCCATTCATTCACAGAGTCATTCATTCGAGTGTCCGATAAGAGCCGCGGGTATGTCGAGGGTTGCGAAGGCAAGGATCTCGTGAAAAAAAAACTACTCGTCATAGCGGCCGTTCCACACCTCATCTACTTTCCGCTTCGCTACTTCGCGACCAGACGTCAAGAACCGCCGAAGGTTGATGCCGCCGCCTTTGGAGACTTGGACGCTCATCCGATGGTGCAGCGATAAGCTCGGAGCATGCTGTTCAAGGTCGATATACTCATAGGAGCCAGTCATATGCGGCCATTCTCCGCTGTTGTCACGTTGCTTGAATGTTTGGCCGACGGACAACAACTCATTGCGTGTTGCGTAGAGATCCTGTTTATCGAAACTGTTTACCTTATAAAAACGAACTTGTTGATATTTACGAACAATGTTGCAAGTTGACCCCGCGTTACCTCCAGTTGTCATGTTACGGAGTGTGAAAGTTTTGTTCGGCTTTTACACTCGTTTTTTTTTTTCTATTGACAGCGCTATAGAAATGTGCATGTAGCCATCTAGGTGCAATATACACACGACTGCTCTTGTTTTGAAATGCTCAGTTTTGAAATCTCGTCCACATTATCCGGCTATTTTGTGCGTGTGTGTTTATCTAGATAAGAATCAGTTGTATCTATTCTCTTCTCGACTTTTGAAGGATTGATTTGAAAACACATATCATGTTCAATGAGGGACTTCACTTGGCTGCAATCACGCCATTCTGTCTTCGGAAGGCATGTACACATTTTGTTTACATGCAAATCGCTAATTAGAGCAATTTCTTGCTGACATAAATATATGTTTTAACAACCATTCATAACCATCGAGTTATTCGCAAGTTCAAAGTTGTCTGTGCACACTGTTGAAGATCTGAAATTTATCAACCTTGCAATCGAATTAATAAATTAGTCTCGCAACAATTACTAGATGGAACTGCGGTAATCACTAGTGAATTAGCACAGTTCGTCGCAATGCCTAAGAAGGGGTAGTAGCATGGGATCATCTGACGCTCCTTGATTCATCGCTTTGTGGTCATTTCAATTACCTTGATTCTGGCCTTGTAACTTTATAAATTTTCAACAAATATTTTTGTAGTAAATGCAACAATACACAATTATTGTGCAGATGTGCTAAATAGCATGTGCTTCATGCAAAAAAACAAAACACAATGCATCAAAGTTTAGAAAGACAGAGTGTATGCCCGGCCCATATCTGTTTCTTCTTAATATCAACTATGATTTCCTAAACACCCTTTTGTTCCCTAATCAACTCTGCTCTCTTCTTGTCTCTTCAGGTTGCACCTATCATTTTCCTTTCCATAGGTCGCTGCGTGGTCCTCAACTTAAGTTCAACCATCTTTGTAATCTTACAGGTTTATGCTCCGTAGGTAAGCACCTCTAGGATTCAGCTCTTATATACCTTCCTCTTGAGGAATAGTAGCAGTCTACCATCCATGATTTGAGAATACTAGCCAAATGTGCTCCACCCCATTCTTGTTCCACATTGATGCATCTCAGTTACTAAACTATTTCTACATGGCAGCTTAGTCTGATAGGTCTGAAACTACTGATATCTTGCCCCAGCATGTCATGTAATATAAATGCTTGTAGAATGGTCGATTCCAGCAAGGGCTATAAGGCGAGTTAATTGGTTTTGAAGCAGCCTGCACCTTGCAACAGGAAAAGCATCACTGCAAGCAATTCGGGACAGGACAAGTTCTTCAAAGCCTCCCCCTCCCCCCCCCCCCCAAAAAAAAAAACATCACAAGAAATGTCAAATTAGTACTTAACTGAGTGTCTCGCAGAGCACATGGCATGAATTTTCTTCATAGAATGCCGGGAAAAAAAAGGCATTATCAACATGACATCTGATTTACCTCAACACACAGGCAGATTTGTGGCCACAGTAGATTTTGATAACCTTGTATGGTGTTTATACATATACAATAGATTCATCATTTTCCCAATTTGTTCCTCGAACAGCTCTGGCGGTATGCATGAGTTCATCACTGCAGCTAAGCTGCTTCTGCTAAGTTGTGTGATAATGAAAAGAAGTGGGTTTTGAGCACCTTGACAGAATCTGAATACATAACTTGTCGGTGCTGAAGCTTCCTTGTGTTTGAAAACAAATAACACATGAAACTCTCAATAAAAACAGGTTTTAATTATGTTGTTATAAACGGATGTGCCACCATTTGGTTTCAGGAGTCTAAAATTTGACTTTTGCAGAACAACAGTTGATTTGAATTGTCAAACAAACAGTTCAGACTAAACTGTCAAACAAATCAAATCGAGTTCATTACCGCACAGATGCACCACAGTGATGTATACTGATAGTAGAAGCTTCTCCTGTATGGCCTGGCTGTTCCTGACCAAAGTTAGGTCATCTATGCTACGACAGACTGACTAAAGCAAAACTAGAGAACGCCGTGAACTAGAGAAGGTGACGTTTGGCGACATCACACACACCTGAAACGGGCAAGTTTAGAGTGACCTAGAATATTTCTAAGACACTCTAGGCACGTACAATGTCAGCCGGTATTAAAAGCAACAGCAAAGCAACCAGCTGTTCAAAAATGTGGAAAATAAACTCTGTTTGTTGGAACAGTGGCATCGTCCGAGTTGAATTTCGAAGTTTCGTCTGTTTTTCTGATTTTTGTTCATTATCCCTTTGAGGAACCGCAAATGCATTACCCAGCCATGGCATTACTTACGTGAAGCTTATTATCTAAAGAAAATACGTGAAGTTTAGCTGTAATTAGAAAAAAAAAACTGCAGCGAGAAAAGTATTACTCTCAGTAAAAGGCCAAAAGAGCACGCTGTCATGTATGTGTGGTCATTATGCAAGAAGAAAAACATCGTGGTCATTGAGACCCAATGTCCATTATTCTCAAAAGCTTCTTTTGCTCGATCTGTACAGGTTGTGTCTTTACTTGTTCTGTCATCTTTATTACTTTCTTTTGCATTTGCCTTTTGTATATATAAAATTGCTCAGTTTTGTATTACTACTTCAACCTATATATATACATATATATATATATATATATATATATATATATATATATATATATATATATATATATATATATATATATATATATATATATATATATATATATATATATATATATATATATATATATATATATAGCGCAGGTCCCGAATTCGATTCCCGGCTGTGGCGGCTGCATTTCCGATGGAGGTGTAAACGTTGTAGGCCCGTGTGCTCAGATTTGTACGCACGTTAAAGAACCCCAGGTGGTCAAAATTTCCGGAGCCCTCCACTACGGCGTCTCTCATAATCATATGGTGGTTTTGGGACGTTAAACCCCACAAATCAATCAATCATATATATATTGTAGTAAGCGAGACAGACACAACACCCGTCATTAGGCAAGCTGTTCTATTCTGCCTCTTCTTCCTCTCTTTCCAGTCCATGGTCCACAGCTGCCGCCCCGCTCTTCGTTACATTCTGGCACATTGCGGACCTGACAAAGAAAAAAAAGAAATTACAGTTAATTGCACCTGCACAGATCTGGCTGCTTTTTTCATGCGCAACACATGCACGGCAAAGTTGTTTCTTTTGCGTTTATCGAGAGTGAAGTTCGCATCTGAGTTGTTCACACGCCAGGTATTTTCTCCTACACGCCGAGTAATTATGAATGGCCCGTCGAACTTACGGAGTAGCTTCTTGCCAGGCCCGCTGGTGCCCCTTTGCACCCAGACCTCGTCACCGATGTTGTAAGCAGGAGCGGGCCTACGGCGTCTGTCATAGTGGCGCTTTTGATTTTCTTGTGCGAGGGTGGCTTTCTAGATCGCCTTAGTTCAGATCTTCTGACAGGCCGCTTTGCGATCGTTAACACGCGGAATTATAATGGGAACATCCAGACTGAGGACCGCTTTCAGCTGTGGCAGTTTCCCATAAACAATTTCGTAGGGCATTTCCTCGGTAGACGTCTGCAGTGCCGTGTTAATCGCAAAAGCGGCTGACGGAAGGTGGACGTCTCAGTCATCCTCTGCTCTTTTCCCTGCCTTCATATATGGAGCGAGTCATGCCTGGATGCTCTGGTTGGTTCTCTCAGTAAGGCCGTTTGCTTGAGGATGAAACGCAGCTGCGAAGTGGTGCTGCACGCCTGCCGTGCAAAGGTACTTTTTCAGTTCCCCGCTACGAAACGTTGTAGCCCAAACAGATATTAACTTTTTTGGTAAGCCATGCCTCCATTCAAATCGGTGCTTGAGGAAGTCGATTAGGTAAGTAGATGCAAGAGATGGCACAGTCTCTACTTCCACATATTTTGACAGGTAGTCTACTGCTACAATGACGGAACGTTTCCCGCAGTGGTGGTGGGTAGAGGTCTCGTGTAATCAATGCCAATCGTGTGGAAAATCGTTTCGGGTATCTGGATTGGTGTTAGTAATCCAGGTTGACACCCAGGCAGTCGCTTAAACTGCTGGCAGATTTTGCAACTGGCGACATAAGAACGGACGCTACTTTGCATCTTCGGCCACCAAAAACGTTCTTGTAGTTTCTGGTGCGTGGCTCGTTGGCCGGCGTGTCCGCCTTCTGGGGAGTCATGAATGGCTTGTAATATTTGTGACCTGTGGGATTTCGGCATCACCACGAGGTAACGTTCTTCGGATCGGTCCGCTTGCCAGTGACGCCGGTACAATGCGGCATTGCGCACCACAAAAGTACTGTGATTTCCCTCGTCAGTGATAGATGCAATAATGGATGCCAAATCTTTATCCTCCTGTTGGGCTCGGGATATATCCATTTGGGCGAAATAAATGTGGGTTTGCCTGGTTTGTTGCGCACAGTCGAGGGGGTTCCGTGAGAGTGCATCGACGACGTTGTTTAGCCCGCCGGCGGGGCGCGGTGGCGCACGTCAAAATCGTATTCTTGCAGCGTGATTATCCACCGGGAAAATTTGTGCTTAAGTTGCTGCTTGGAGAACATCCATGCTATAGCAGCATTATCAGTCACAACAGTGAATTTACGCCCGAAAAGATAATGTCGAAACTTATCATGACGCTCCATACCACTGCAAGACATTCAAGCTCGTTGGAGTGATAGTGGCGCTCTGTGTCTGAAAGTTTTCGGCTGGCATAAGCGACCACGTGTTCCACGCCATCTCGATCACGCTGCACTAACACAGCTCCTAGGCCGACTTGGCTGGCATCAGTGTGCACTTCGGTGGACCAGTCTTCATTGAAGTGACTTAGTATGGGGCAACAAGTGAGCTTTTGTTTTATAGCTCGAAAAGCATTTTCTTGTGAGACGCCCCATTCAAACCGCACGTCTTTTTTAAGAAGACCGCTCAAAGGAGCTGTGATCGAAGCGAAGTGGGGAATAAACCTTCGCAAATACGACGCCATACCCAAAAATGACTGAACCTGCTTCAAGCAGGTTGGTGTGGGATACTGCGACATGGCAGCTATTCGCTCCCAAAGTGGCTGAATGCCGACAGGAGATATATTATGTCCCAGGTACGAAATCTTGGACACACCAAACTGGCATTTCTCTTGGTTCAAACGAAACCCTGCTGCATAGAGTCTGTGTACTACTTCGTCCAAATTGCGAAGGTGTTCATCTTCCGTCCTGCCAACGAACAAGATGCTGTCTAAGTACACCACACAGGCGTGGTTTTTCAATGGTCCGAGCACTGAATTCATCGCACACTGAAAAGTGCTAGGAGCCGTTCTTAGTCCAAACGGCATGCGGTCGAATTCATACAAACCGAAAGGTGTGCGGTAGTCCGTTTTACAACTATCTTCCTCCGCGACGTTAATCTGCCAGTACCCTGCGCGTAAATCAAGCGACGAAAAGAACTTGCAGTGACGTACTGTATCAACAGCGTCGTCAATGCGGGGTAAAGGGTAGGAGTCAGGCATTGTACACCTATTGAGCCGCCTGTAGTCCACGCAGAAGCGTAGTGATCCATTTTTCTTGCGAACAAGGACGACTGGCGCTGCCCACGGACTCAATGACGGCCTAATAATGCCTGCGGCAAGCATTTCATCTACTTGTTCTGCGATCACTGCCCGTTCTCGTTCAGTGTATCGTCGCAGTGGTACACATATTGGCGGATGATCTCCCGTTGGTATGCGATGAAGCAGCAAATTAGTGCCTGGCAGTTTTGCTGTATTGCTAGCGAATACTGGCTGATGGCGAGCCAATATAGAAGATAAGGTAGGCGGAGTGGACGGCTCACCTGTCGGTGGTGGCAGGGTTGTGGCGGTAGTCCCAGCTGTCGAAGACCAGAGCTTGACGTGGCCGCGATGTATGGTGAGCTCAATGTCATCAGATAGCAAGAAGTCAGCACCAAGGATCATGTCGGCAGGGAGGTCTTCAAAGACGGGAATGACTGGAAGAACTTTAGTGCCCACTGCCGTACGGACTGAAATGTCGAGCATTCCGACTGGCATAGCACTTCCTCCAAGTCCGCAGAGGGCAGGTTGCGTCCACGGTCAAATAGTGTCCGGAGCATGACGTCGTTGTAGTGCCATTCGTTCTGCACCGGTATCCAATGTCAGCACCAGAGCAGATAGGTCACCTATTCCCTCAACATGAATGGTCATCCGAGGAGTTTGACAAGCTTGGTAGTGGATTCGGGTCTGGAAAGGTTGACGACACTCCTTGGCGTTGTGGCCAATGCGACCGCACTTGAAGCATCTGTGTCGTGTGGAGGCGTAAGTTGAACGGACAGTCGGTAATGTGTCCAAGCTTAGCCGACGACGAGAGTTCTCCTGAAGTTCGGCTGCCTTTTCAGCGAAAACCTGGGGTGACGCTTCAGGTGACTGGCAAGATAAGATGGCAGCATGGGTAGGGTCAGCCAAGCCATCATCGCCATACAGGCGGGCAGCCGGAGAGATCCATGTAATGCCACATTTGTCGAGAAGCCGGAGCTTCTCGTAGCCGTATTTACGGGCGTCTTTCGATGGAGCCTGCCGACGCGATCGCATGCGCATGAAATGGTTGTGTATGCGGATGGAAGTGGTGGGAAGGCCGTGACGAATGCTGTATAGTCCAGTCACTCCAGGATTTGTACTTGCAGCCATCGTATTGATGCCACACTTTGGCGGACTTGCGCAGTCCGCTTACGGCTAGCGATAGCGTCACGTCATCATTCTATGCATGTCGACGGGCCAACGAATGGTTTTCATCCAGCCAGACAGCTGGGTCTTGATCAACCCCAGTAAAGTCAGAAATTTCTGCCATAGACGGAGGAGGCAACATGGTGCGTGCACAGGCTGCTGAGAAGGTGACGGTGGCGTCTGCAAGACGCTGGCTCGAAGTAGCGATAGCCTGCAGAACCGTGCAAAGTTCGCTGGCGGCTACAGGCGAATAATTACGCCTGTCTTCTGGCGACGGTACTGACGTTGCTCTTGGGATGGTACCTGAGGCGAAGGCCAAGGGAGCGTGTACGGCGTCCCTGGGCAAGGAGGCGGTTTGCGAAGCCAAGTCAGTGGAGTCACCTTGCGGTTTGGCAAGGACGCCTGTAGGCAGCGTGCTGGCTTTGGTACCCACGTTGGCCAGGTCGGATGTCATGGCCACGGTAGCAGGAGCTGTGGGCCGCTGGAGAGTGCGTCCGCTCCGTAGGACGGTTTCTTCACGCAGGTCGCCGCACCCAGGTTGGTTGAACGGCTGCGCCATTGTAATAAGGTAGACAGACACAACACCCGTATATGTGTGTGTGTGTGTGTGTGTGTGTGTGTGTGTTTGTTTGTGTGTGAGGAAAGAAGTGTATACCTAAGGGCTTGTTTTTCCGTGTTTTTACACAATTACTATTAATGAGATCTAACAGACAATAATGCCAAGGAAAGTATAGGGAAAGATATTCGTCCGAATCGTAATGTAAATATGAAGAAAAGTGGGTGAAAAGATAACTTGCCGTGGGCAGGATCCGAACCTGCGACCTTCGAATAACGCGTTCGATGCTCTACCACTGAGCTATCACGACAGCTATCCCCCCAGCCACTTTATTGGGTATCTATGTCAATTTAAACGTGGCAGTGTCAGTCAGCGCCACTAGTAGCCATGGCGGCGAGTGTGGTACACTCTTTATGAGCCTGTTTGGCGTCACGTAGCACGTGAACTTATTACTAACTGGCAGCTTACCAATCGTCCCCCGTATAGAACCTAGAGGCACCAAGTGTGCCAGTACGAGACCCTCGTTAATATATATATATATATATATATATATATATATATATATATATATATATATATATATATATATATTTATATATATATATATATATATATATATATATATATATATATATATATATATATATATATATAGTCCGGTAGATCCTCCGTGAGCCGTCAGAACGTGGTTTATTTCGACGTTTCGGCCTAGAGTCTGGCCTTCATCAAGATTCGTATATAAATAAATAAATAAATAAATAAATAAATAAATAAATATATATATATATATATATATATATATATATATATATATATATATATATATATATATATATATATATATATATATATATATATATATATATATATATATATATATATATATATATATATATATATATTGTTGAGACGTTTATTGGCGGACACTTGTCGACGATGCTTGACAGCGACAGTCAATGCGGGTACCGACTCTCTGCACGAGCTGCTCTTCCTTTTGATAAAAAGGGCAACCCACTAGAAGCCGCTGAAGAGGACGACCCACTGTTCGAAGGCTTCGCCACAACTACCCCGGGTACGAAGAGGGAGCCGCCTGGCGACCTAACAGCTGGTTACTATGAGCGGGTCATGGTAGGCTTTGAGGCGCTCCACGTTGACAATGTCGCGCCCTCGACGGCGCATGTCCGAAGATGGTTCGATGGGTTCGATCAAGTAATTTACAGGGGAAGTGCGTTCGACGACACGGTAGGGGCCTTCGTATTTGGGCAATAGTTTTGAAGATAGGCCAGTTGAAGTGGTAGGGATCGAGAGCCAGACGAGCGCTCCAGGGAGGAACGTGGGCGCAGTAGTGCTGGTGTCAGCGCGAATGCCTTTTTGCCGCTCTTGATCATGCGCTGTAAAGGTCCTTGCAAGCTCTCGACACTCTTCAGCAAGCTTGGCTGTAGCAGAAATAGGCGCCCACTCTGACGGATCTGGCTTGTACGGAAGTATAGTGTCGATGGTGTGCGACGGGTGCCTTCCATATAATAAAAAGAAAGGAGAAAAGCCAGTAGTGCTCTGAGGGGCGGTATTATATGCGTAGGTGACGAAGGGTAGAATGGAATCCCAATTTGTGTGATCGGCGGCGACGTACTTGGAGAGCATGTCGCCGAGCGTACGGTTGAAGCGTTCAGTGAGGCCATTCGTCTGCGGGTGGTAAGCAGCAGTTTTGCGGTGAACAACGTTGCACTCTTTGAGAATGGCTTCGACGACTTCAGACAGGAAGACGTGGCCTCAAACACTGAGCAGTTCCTGAGGTGGACCGTGTCCCAGCATGAATCGTTGGAGCAGGAAGGAGGCCACATCGCTCGCTGTAGCCGCGGGGAGAGCGGCAGTTTCGGCGTATCGCGTGAGGTGGTCCACAGCAACAATGGCCCAGCGGTTACCAGCCGACGTTAGTGGAAGTGGCCCATACAAATGGATGCCAACGCGCCCAAACGGCCTGGCAGGGCAAGGTAGAGGTTGCAGACCTACCGGCGACAGGTGCGTTGAAGTTTTGCGGCGCTGACATTCTATGCAGGAGCGAACGAATTTCTGCACATAGCGGTACATGCCGCGCCAAAAGTACCGTTGGCGAATGCGCTGGTAAGTCTTCGATACCCCGGAGTGCGCACATTGCGGTTCAGTATGAAAGAGTTCGCATATGTCAGAGCGCAGACTGCGGGGTATGACTGGTAGCCACTGGCGGCCGTCACCGTTGTAATTGCGTCGGTGGAGAAGGTCGTCGCGAACGGCGAAATGGTGGGCTTGACGACGCAACGCGCGAGTGGATGGAGTGGATGGATCAGTCAGCAAGTCTATCAGTGAGGCAATCCATTGATCCTTGCGCTGTTCAGTAGCAATGGCATGAATGCTAATGGAAGAAACGGCAAGGTGAGACGCTGAGTCGTGGGCATTGTCGTCAGGCAAGGGAGAGCGCGACAGGGCGTCGGCGTCAGCATGTTGCCTTCCGTTGCGGTACAGCACGCGGATGTCGTAGTCTTGCAGGCGAAGTGGCCACCGGGCGAGACGGCCTGAGGGATCTTTCAAAGATGACAACCAGCATAGCGCGTGATGGTCGGCGACTACATCAAATGGGCGACCATATAAATAAGGTCGGAACTTGGTAAGGGCCCAGACGATTGCCAGACATTCTTTCTCAGTGACGGTGTAATTAGTCTCGGCTTTTGTAAGCGTACGGCTTGCATACGCCACGACATATTCCGGGAACCCTGGTTTGCGCTGCGCAAGGACAGCGCCGAGACCGACACCACTGGCGTCCGTGTGCACCTCTGTAGGGGCAGTAGGGTCGTAGTGGCGGAGTATGGGAGGCGACGTCAACAAACGACGGAGCGTTGTGAATGCGTCGTCACACTGTGATGACCACGAATGGAGAGGCCCGTTACTACCGAGGAGCTTTGTCAGCGGCGATACGATAGACGCGAAGTTTCGGATGAAGCGCCGAAAGTAGGAACACAGTCCTATGAAACTGCGCAGTTCCATGACGGATGTCGGCTTGGGGAACTCGGTCACGGCCCGAAGCTTGGCTGGATCGGGGCGAATTCCGTCCTTGGACACGACGTAGCCGAGTATTGTCAACTGCCGAGCTGCAAATCGGCATTTCTTTAGGTTAAGTTGCAGACTGGCGTCACTCAGACGCGTTAAAACATGCCGCAGGCGTTGAAGGTGCGTAGAGAAGTCCGGAGCGAAAACGACGACGTCATCGAGGTGGCACAGGCACGTGTGCCATTTCAGGTCACGCAGAACGGTATCCATCATGCGCTCAAAGGTGGCGGGCGCATTGCACAGCCCAAACGGCATGACGTTGAATTCGTACAAGCCGTCGGGAGTGACGAAAGCGGTCTTCGGTCGAGCGTCCTCAGCCATAGGTACTTGCCAGTACCCTGAGCGCAAATCTAGAGATGAAAAGAATTCGGCTCCTTGCAGGCTGTCAATCGCGTCATCCACTCGCGGTAGTGGGTACACGTCCTTACGAGTGATCTTGTTGAGACGTCGGTAGTCCACACAGAACCGCACAGAACCGTCCTTCTTCGCGACGAGAACGACAGGAGACGCCCAGGGGCTGTTAGAGGGTCGAATAACATCACGGCGTAGCATGTCGTCCACTTGCTCGTTGATTACACGGCGTTCTGTGGGAGATACGCGATATGGACGTTGCCGTAGTGGTGGTTGTGCGCCTGTGTCAATGCGATGCGTAACAGTAGATGTGCGGCCGAGAGAAGGTTGAGCGACATCGAAAGAAAAGCGGAATTCTTCCAACAGGGCCAGAAGCTGGGAGCGCTGGACCGACGTAAGGTTGTCGGCAATGGAAGGACCGAATACATCAGCGGATGATGAAACAGATGTAGAAACAGCACTAAGCGTATTGGAGCTTCGGCAGTGCGTGTCATCAGGTTGATCCATGACTTGTGCGTCTTCGATGGGTTCCACGCTGCCGAGACATTCCCCTCGCACCAACGTAACACTACGGGGATGAGTTCAGAACAAAAATGGTGGTGTTGCCGCGAGTTAGTTGCACGGTCGCGAAAGGAACCAGCAAACCTTTTCTGGTGAAAACACGATGAGATGGTGAGAGGAGTGCAGCGGTGTCGGAAAGACTTGCGCAGTAGACCGACACCGCCGCGGACGAGTTTGCAGGCACTTGCGTGTCGTCCCTGACGAGTAACTTGCTTGCAGCAGATGGACTGTCGGCCGGCGTCAAAGAAGAGAATGGTGACAGCTCTATTTCTGCTGGTGCGCAATGAATGACGGCGTCGTGGCGGGAGAGAAAATCCCATCCTAGGATGACGTCGTGAGAGCATGAAGGAATGATGATGAATTCGACGGCATACATCACGTCCTGAATCATGAGGCGGGCTGTACACATCGCTGTAGGGTGAATGCTTTGGGCGCTGGCTGTACGGAGGGAGAGCCCGGAAAGTGGCGTGGTCACTTTGCGCAGTATTCGGCTAAGCTTTGCGTCCATGACGGATACGGCGGCTCCAGTATCTACAAGGGCAGATGCACGAACACCATCCACAAGCACGTCTATCACGTTCGATGGTCTTTGCTGAGGGCTTCCGCAGTTCGACAGCGTCGCAGCCCTTGCCTCGTGGACTGCGACGACTAGTTTTCCTGGTCACCCTCTAGTGGACGTGGCCGCATCGGCGACAGTGAGCGACGTCGCGGAGAATGTGAACGGTGGGTAGATGGAGCTGGGCGGGACGACGGTGACGTAGGTGGCGGTTGGTCATAAAAGCGGCTCGATTGGCTGGGTTAATTGGAGGCGACCTGTGGTCGCTGCACACGATTGCAGTAGCGTACTACGTGACCGACGCAACCACAAGCGAAGCAGATGGGGCGATTGTCCGCAGTGCGCCATCGGTTCGCGGGTCCCATCCATGTCGAAGAACGCGATGGGCGAGCCGGCTGCTGATATAACTGCATAGTGGGCGGCACACGGGGCACGTGGATGACGTCGGTATATGTAGGCGGCACAGTTTCTCCGAAGGCCTGGGGTCTGGCGATGGTTTCGGTGTAACCAAGGGGGCCAGTCACAGGAATTGGTGGGGGTGGCCTGGCGACAACTTGGGCGTAACTGAGTGGTGTAGATACTTGAGGCGGCTGGTGATATTCTGGAACGACCTCCGCGATTTCCTGCTGAATGGCTCGGTGGAGGGGAGGCAGAAGTGTGCTTGACGACTGTTCAGCACGTTGCGGGGAAGCAAAGGCTAGTAAAGAGACCTGGCGGGCAACTTCCTCACGCACGAATGACTTGATTTCAGCAAGCAAGGCGGTGTGGTCAGGAAGTATTGACAAGGCCGAGAGATCAGCGTCACGTGAGGGTGGTCGACGGGTCATCGAGCGCTGTCGTCGCAGCTCCTCGTAACTTTGGCAAAGTGTAATGATCTCTGCCACAGTGCGAGGGTTCTTGGCCAGGAGCATGGTGAAGGCATCGTCGGCGATGCCTTTTAGAACATGGGTAATTCTGTCGGCCTCTGACATGCTCGCGTCCACTTTCTTGCACAAGTCAAGGATGTCCTCTATGTAGCTTGTGAAGGACTCACCGGTCAGCTTTGCTCGTTCACGTAACCGTTGTTCGGCTTGGAGCTTACGAACGGCAGGACGGCCGAACACGTCGACGACGGCGGTTTTAAAAGCGGACCAAGTGGGGAAATCGGATGCGTGGTTGTTGTACCACATGCCGGCCACACCCGCGAGGTAGAAAACCAGGTTGCCAAGTTTACCTGCCTCGTCCCAATGATTGGGGACGCTGACGCGTTCGTACATAGCAAGCCAGTCCTCGACGTCGGTGCCATCCGCGCCGGTGAAGACAGGAGGGTCGCGGATGCGGGGGACACCGGAACATGGCGTCGGCGCAGGAGGAAGCGTTTGCTGTGCGGCGTCTTGGTGCATGGTAGAAGGCAAGGTGCTGGATCGAAGCTCCAGGGGCATCAAATGCTAACCGAAGGTGCTAGAAGGGCACAGCACTCTCCACCAAATTGTTGAGACGTTTATTGGCGGACACTTGTCGACGATGCTTGACAGCGACAGTCAATGCGGGTACCGACTCTCTGCACGAGCTGCTCTTCCTTTTGATAAAAAGGGCAACCCGCTAGAAGGCGCTGAAGAGGACGACCTACTGTTCGAAGGCTTCGCCACAATATATATATATATATATATATATATATATATATATATATATATATATATATAAGGGAAAGAAGTGTATACCTAAGGGCTCGTTTTTCCGTGTTTTAACACAATAATAATGAGATCTAACAGACAGCAGACAGTAATGCCAAGGAATGTACAGGGGAAGTTATTAGAACCAATGGTATGTAAATAAGAAAAAAGAAAAGTGGATGAAAAAATAACCAGCCGTGAGCAGGCTCACAGGCTCACGGCAGGATCCTGCTCACGGCTGGTTATTTTTTCATCCACTTTTCTTTCTTCTTATTTACATTCCATTGGTTCTAATAACTTCCTCTGTACATTCCTTGGCATTACTGTCTGTTAGATCTCATTGATATTATATATATATATATATATATATATATATATATATATATATATATATATATATATATATATATATATATATATATATACCATCACCTCATCTCCCAGTAGATTTCGGCGTACCGCAGGGTAGTGTTCTAGGTCCGCTGCTGTTTATAATTTATTGCAATGATATTGTTAATGCTATTACTGATCCGGTTAAAATAAGACTTTTTGCAGACGACTGCATTATTTTCACAGAGGTACACTCGCCAGATGACCAGGTTGCTCTCGACACTGCCCTTAACAATATTCTTTCGTGGTGTAACAAATGGGGCATGGTGCCCAATTTTGATAAATCTGTTTGCCTTCGAATTTCTAACAAGAAAAATCCCCTTCAGTTTTCCTATTCCTCCAAAAGCCAACCCTTAAAAGAAGTCAGTCAATACAAATACCTAGGTATAACGATAACGAATAAGTTGTCCTGGAATGCACACATTGCCGATGTTTCGTCATCGGCTTTCCGTAAACTGTGTCTTTTAAGGCACAAACTCAGAGACGCCCCGTCGCAAGTGAAACTATTAGCTTATAACACTTTATTACGTCCAAAGCTTGAATACGCTTGTATTGTATGGGATCCGCATACTAAGTCTAACATATATTCCCTCGAAAAGATTCAAAGACGAGCAGTGCGTTTTATTTACTCAAAGTATGGTCGTGGTACATCAGTTGCTGAACTAATGCGAGATAACGAATTCCAGACGCTACAATCGCGGCACCAGCTTCTCCGTCTAAAATTCTTGGACTCACTAATTAACAATAAACTTGGGCTAGACCCATCACATTACGTTACCCCAGTTTCGACCAGGCAAACTCGTCTTTCTCATGTCCGATCTTTAACTCCGTATTTTGCGCGGACAGATTTATTTAAGTTTTCCTTTTTTCCGAGAACTGTAACAGAATGGAATAACTTGCCTTCTGATTTCCTCCAAACCTTCGATCTTGATGAACCCAATGTTTAATTCTGTGAATCTTGACCCCCCCCACCCCCCCTCCCAATATCGCTTGATTTTTTTTTATGTTTCTCTTCTACTCGCTCTTCTCCTACACAGATGTAGTTTAGTCAAGCTGTGTTACTCATGTACTGATCGCGTGCTTTCTTTGTTTTGATGTTTCTCTTCTACTCGCTCTCCTCTTACACAGATGTATTTTAGTGAAGCTGTGTCACTCATGTACTGATATTGTGTTTGTGTTTGTGCCCCTCCTGCTTGGGCCTTTTTGGCCTGCAGTATTTCACAAATAAAATAAAATAAATAAATAAATATATGTAGGTGGGAGAGCTCAGTTCCACCCCCCCCCCCCCGCCCGATATGCCTATGTGCACGGCACCTTTCTTCGAGCTCGGATTAGGTTAAAGGCAGTTAAAACGGTGAGACATCTTCAGTACGCCCCTATCATAAACAAACAGGGAAATTTGGAATCACCGAATACGAGTGAAGATCAGAAGAGCCAGCGGTACAGGGGCTAGAGCTGCTGTGCAGGCAGTCAGGCAGCATAGAGCTTCCTACAATACCTATGAGAAACTTTATGTCAAGCATACCAGCGTGGTTAGATATATTATCTAAAAACGTTGAGGCAGACCACGTGAGAGGATAATAACCTAGCGCAACCTTGCGTTCACTCAGGGAAACAAACCACTAGGCGCGGAGCATTCGGAACTGGCGCGACGCAACAAGCACAGAAAAAATAGAGGAGGCGCTGGAGTGTATACATCCGGTCCGTGTGCTGCGTTCCATAGAGTTTCCTAAAGTTTTAGGAAATTATATGCTGTGTTCCTCGTGAAAGTCTGGGATGCTGTTTAGTGCTCGGAGAATGTGATCGGGGCATCCAAGCTCGAGTTCTCCTGTCCTTGAATTCTTGCGCAACCGACGTCAAGTTGTCTGCTGCTTTTGCTCGGTGTAAATGTTTACGTGTGTTCATGAACGTGTTTTGTGAGGGCTGCGGATCCACTGCGCAGGTAAGTGTTTTTGCATGCCTCGAGCTTGATTTTATTCGTTAATAAGGCAGCCGTATAAACCCTTATAGCACCTATGACATTGTATGGCTGTTAAGAAAGGGGGGGGGGGGGCGGGGTTCAGTTACCTAGTATTTTTCTTGTTTTGTGTTTTTCTCCTGCCACGACATGCTTGGGGTGCAACTAGAGATGGGCAAAGCGGCTAATTTCAGTGAGCGGCTCTGAACGGCTCAGCTCACTGAGATGAACCGGCCCAATAACGTCTCACCGGTTCACCAGGGGCCATTTACTCCGTGTCAGAATCAAAATTTGGAAGCTCGCATTTAAATGACACACCAATAACAGATGTAGCCGCAAGATTCGGGGACGAAGTAGGAAAACTACCAGGCAAAGACTGGGAGTATAGTAAGCTGTTACATGCAATAACGAGGGAGATGGAAAAAGAGAACTACTTGCTGGAAAGACAAAGCGAAAAAGTTTGTGGAACAGAGAAATCCGGGAAGCGATCGAGAAGCTACGTGAGACATCACGGGAGCACAGGCAGACAATAAGGGAGAAGTGACCACAGCATAAAGTCAATCAAATATGAAAAGTATATTTAGAGAACAAACCGTTGTGCAGAAATTGGTCGAGGCAGAAATTTATGGTGAAAGTGAACACTGCATGACAGAAATTCACGAAAAGAAAAGGCCTCGCCTAAAATATTTTGGAGCCGCCTAAAAGCACTAGGTAGGAAGTCTGTCACAATGCAGCAACATATAGTAGATAAAGGAGTCAATAAATTGGAAGGTTACGAAGCACTTTGTTATATTCGAAAGGTAACAGCGAATTCATTTAATATGGTCGCCCATGGGACTTCCCCGATCAGTAAACGTATGGAAAAGAGTACAACCGAGGAAGAAGTAGTACTTGAGAATTTCAATTGGAAGAAGGCGGAAGGAAAAATTTATTATAAGCGCGCTATTCTGGGCTTGGATGGGGTTCCCGTGTGCTTCATTAACCAACTTGGTCATAGCACTATAGAAGCACTGCTGAAATTTACGTAAAAGTGCTTACAGAAGACGGAAATATCAGACACTTTGCAGAAATGTAGAATGAACTTAATCTATAATGGCAAGGGAGAAAAGGCTCCTATAGACCGCTAACCGTTTTATCTGTACTATTCAGGTTGGCGATGCAGGCAATGAATTAAAGATAGAAACGTGGACAGAGCAAAATGATATTTTGGGAGAACTTCAAATTGGATTCCGAATCTACAGGTGGTTAAACGATAACCTGCTTGTTCTTACTCGGTGTATAGAAGCATATAAAATAGAAAACAGGTCCTTATACCTATCTTATCTGGACATCACTGGGGTGTATGACAATGTTAATCTGAAAATTTCGTGGGACATATTAAAGGAAGTGGGCATGGGTGATGACCGTATAAAGCTTTTGAGAGAAATATACTGAGGAAACACAGTTTGCATAAAAGTAGGAGGAATACCGTGTTTGCTCGCAAAATTTGCACACTTTTTTTCCTAATTTTGGGGCCCAGAGAAGGAGATGCGCAAATTACGTGGGGATTTTGCCAGCGCATTCGAAATATTGTGCAATAGTACTATAGCATGTGCAGTATATACATTTATAAAAAAAGAAGAAATAAGTCGGAGCACGAACGAACTGTACTTAATAATTTTGAAAGAATAAGGGCGTAGTTTACTGAGTCAGAATTTGTCACGTGAGGTCTAGCGGGCTTCAATAGTTTTCTTGAAGCTCTTTCGACAATGTTGAGCGAAACTATTCCTTATGACACAGAATTACTGGAAGAACTAAGCATCCACACATAATTGAAGAACATCATTCAATGGCAGGAACTTGTATTAGAAGCGTGCACTTTCCTGCTTTCTAGCGCCGGTCGTCAAGTCCCCTTGAAGTACTTTCTGGCGGCATACTTTCCGTTTTCCTCAGCGAAATTCACAACAGCGAGCTTCAATTTCGCCGCATATATAATTACTGCAGCACATCGCAAGCAAACCATCAAAATGCGTCGGCCAGATGGCGAAACCTAAACTTCCGAAATATACCAACGTGCGTTGCAGCGCGGATGCAGAGAACGAAGGGAACAGTTAGCGCGACAGGCCCTCGCACGCCTCTGATACAGAAAGTCGTCCGTGCCGTGACGTGAAGGTGCATTCTCGGCATTATCGCGGTGGTAGAGATCGGAAGATAGGGGGAGGCAAACACTTGAACAGTTCCGGCAAACCGTCAACGGGTTCGTGTTCGGGTGCTGTATTCTAGGGACCCTAGTTCGGGGAAGTCCTCGGAAGCGGGGACTTCGCACAGGCAGCCTGTTTGACTGCGCTCGTCTGCTCGGCGAGGCGAGTACCCAGCTGAAGCATTGAAAAGTTCAAAGGTGCGCGCACCGGCTGCAATAAGTACGAAGCGCGTCGAGGTCTGTGGAAAGGCGTTATGGTTCCAGGGCTTATCTTTGGGAACTCAGTGGTGTGCGGTCAGAGGTGCAATCAGGAATAGATGTAAATCATAGGACTGTAGGACGCCTCCTGTTGGGCACTCACGGGAAGACGACAAATGAGGCTGTAAAGGGGGACAGGGAATGGACAGGCTTTGAAGTAAGGGAAGCTCAGAGCAAAGTGAGAATTGAAGAGATTCTTAGGAAAACGAAAGATAGTAGATGAGCAGGAAATGTGTTCAGGTATTTGTGTAGGAAGAGCGTGGACGCAAAGTGAAGAAAAAGAACTAGGAGGCTCGCCAGTAAATAAAAAAGTGGCAATGTTGACGATATGGCAACAAGGAGCATTAAGCGAAAAGTCAGAGAGGTGGAGTGGATTTATTGGATGACACTGATGGAAAAGAAGCCACCTCTCAGTAACTACCGAAAGGGTAAGAACAAAATAAGGCGGCAGATGTTTTATGGTAATTCAAAGGGAAGCGCTTTACTGTTCAAAGTGAGATTGGGTTGCCTTAGAATATGTAGTCATGAAGCGAGGTTCAGTAAAGAAGGGGGACAATGTACAGTGCTCAACAATCATGTCTATAACGACGGTGCGTCGCGCGTGGAACAGCGCAAACGACATCTTCAGTCGCAAATGCGCCACATCTGAGCATCCGCGGCGCCAGTGATGTGCCTGCCTTGCATTTTCCACCCTCCTTTAGTTTCAGGGCCGCGATGACTGCTTTGGCCGTCGAAGCGCTGTCAACTTTGTAGAACCGAAGAAAAAAAAAAAAGAAACCAGCAATTGCCCGGATAGGCGCCTTTTATACTCTAAACTCATTCTCGCTTCATGGTACCTTATCACAGCGAGAACGGTTGGCTTAGTTTTTTTGCTTTCTTTTTGTTTTTCCGCTAAATCGTTCAATGCGCTTTCGACGGCTAAAGCGATTGCTGCATCCGCAGTGATGAACAGGGATCAGTATTGCAAGGCAAGCACATCACTAGCGCTGCGCATGCTCAGATGTGGCGTATTTACGACTGTAGATGTCGCCTGTGCTGTTCCGCACGCGACGCTCCGTCGTTATAGGCATGAGAGTTGAGCACTGTACATACTGTGGGAGAACTAAGAAAATGATGGAACATGTTCCGATTGAATGCGGCGATACGTGTGGGTACTAGCCTACAATGAGTCTTTGGGACTTAGGGACGAACTTGAAAAGGTGAACACGTCCACAATAGAAGCAAGTAAGAGACAGAGTATTGGTGGCAAAAAAAGCAAAGATAAAGGACAGAAATAGTGTGAAGAAGTCATTCTGCCTAAAGAGGCAAAAATGTGGAACATAAATTTACATTTTTTTTTGCTATAATGAAATAAATTTAATGCAAGTAGATAAGGTATTAGGCCAACACAAAAGGAAAGTTTTCATTTTTTTCCTTGGAGCCGGGTGACGCACATGTCACCGCCCCATTATAAAACGGACGCTCATAGCATCCATTCATCCATGCGAGCTTTTGCTTACTTCTTGTCCGTGACTCCATGTGCTGGGCAGACGCGCCACTTTCTGTGGACTCATCTGAGAAGGTCTGTTTGCCGTCATCGAAGCACGGACGTGGCTTTGACGCTGCAGAGATTCGTCCACTTCGTTGAGCATACGCGCGAAGGTGTCATCTGAGACGTCATTGATGATTGGAGTCGTGGTATCAATGGTATTGACACGGAACGTCAAACGCACACAATGGACGGCGTGACGAAATGTGTGTATTTACCGCCACGAATGTAACATTGGCCGTTGATGTGCTGCCATTTATTTTCTTTCTCATGATTCTAAGCGAACTGATATGTGTTACTCATTTCTGAGTGAATGTATCTTCTTGCATGTAACAGGATCAAAATATACACTATATTTTTAGCTGATGTCTGGGTGCGGGATATACAAGAATTTCGGTGTGTTAGTTGACTTCATAGCGCGGCGTCACGGCAATGCAAAGAAGGGAGTCTTGCCTCAATACGCGGCTAGTTTTTTCTTCCTAAAGCGATTTGCGGTCCTGGGCGCCGGTTATATGCAGGGGTGTGTCATACAAAAGAAAATGCGATCTTCAGACGACGCTTGGGGCATGCTGAGTTCACAGCGCCGCAAATGAGCGTGCCAAAGCTTCACTAGAGACCAACTGATACACTGAAAGTGACGAAGCTCCGCACTACCATGGCCAAAAGTGAATGACAGGAAAGCCGTAACGCTTCACCTTGTTTTATGGCTTTATTATCTTTAATTATTGTTATCTTCAATTATTATCTGTTAGCTGCACTTCTTCGGATCGTATTCACTATCGACGAACAAGACGATAGCGACCTCGCTTGCGGGAAACTGTAGTTCTGTTTTCAGTCTGCACGCAATGCGATGGCCGTGTGCGTGACTTTTGAGCTTTGTTCTTTCTATCTTTGTTTGCATAGTTACGGCAAGAAAGATTGGGTTGAGTGGGCGCGTATTGACTGCATGGTACTTTCGTGGTAGCCCATGACCTGCGTTCGACACGATGCATTCCTAAGTTCGGCTAGAAAAATTCAGAGGGAAAGTTTTCCCCCGAGGACAGATTCAGACCCACGTACATACCATCTAAGGGCAAGGGGCTAAAAGAGCACAAATAGCAAGCTGGTAGGGGAAGTTCATGAGCGGAATGCAGATGATAGCATGGGGAAAAGGAAAAGGACGAGAGTAAAACATGCTGTGGAAATAAAAAGAGGCATACAGAATAAGAAGCAAAAAGAAAAGGATATTGAGAGAGAGAGCATCAAAGAAAGAGAGCTTAAGATAGAAAGTGAGAGAAAGAGATAAAAAGTGGAAGCGAGATACAGACATAAAAAGAAAATATAGGGGACCCTTGAGCTTTGCGTTCTAAGTGTTGAACGTGGTAATGATATCCTGTCGCTAGTGTGTACTTGAACTGGTGCATGAAATCATTTCGAACATGCTATGAACCCGCCATGTAGCTTAAAGGGAATGCGCTCACTAACTTGTGTACATTTTGTAGTGGGTGACCTGCACTAAACCAAGATGTGATCAAGATAATCTCATATTCTGACACCTGATGGTAATGCATTCTTTTACCACGTCTTATTACTGCAATGTTTTATGCGGTATTGTGCAGCATGGCACATACAGGGCACGTGTTTTGATAAAACGTGAAAGTTATTTTCACTGCATTTTCAAGCAGAAAAAGTTATTTTTACTCCGGTCATGCTATTAACGCTAATCGCATGCTGGGTTATATGCGCCACAATTTTTACCTCTCTTACAGTTCTTTGAAATTACTTCTTTATAATTCTCTAGTTTGCTCCAAATGCTGCTGTATGGGACCCCAACCAAAAATTGCTCATCTCTCAGCTCAAATATGTCCAGAGTCGGGCTGCTAATTTCATCCTTTCAACTTATAATCACGCATGAAAGCAAGCTTGTCATTGCCTCTGCGATTAGAATGTGAAAAAATGTTTCACCTCTGCCTGTTCCTCAAGATATATTATGAAAGAATTAAATTGATAATGCCTGCTTCGTACGCATCTGCCCGCATCAACCATCGTCATAAGGTTGGTATTCGCGCATGCCGCACCGACCATTTTTTAAATTCATTCATCCTGCGTACTGCAGCAAGTTGGAAACACCTTCCCTGATCTTTAGTCGAGATTGCTGATTATACTAAATTCAAGGCTGCTTTAACTAACCTGCTATTGTTTCAAAGCTATTATTTTTGTACCATTGCATTCCTTTACATTTTTAACGTCCTCTTAGCTTTCCTTTTTTGTTTGCCCCAATATTTTCACATGTATTCCTTGGTTCATAAGCGCATGCTGGTGCTCCGTGTGCTATTTCATTTTGTATCTTTACTGTGAAGCACCCTTATTTTCACTTTGTATTATTTAAAATGTTCTTGTCGTTTTATACTGTGTGCAATTTATTGTCAGTTTTCTTCATAATTGAATATGTTTTCACCCTAGCTTTTTTTCTATCTTTTATGAAAACATGTTGTACTGCGTATGTAACCCTCTCCCCCCTGTGATTATTTCGAGCCCTGAGGGGAAAAAAAATAAATGAATAAATAAATAGGCAGCGTGGCTGTGTGGTAGAACTGTTTGCCAAGCAAACGATCTCGGCTCATTTTACTCAGACCCGAAATTTTTAATAATTTATTTTATCTGCATGTTTCTTGATTTTCAGGTCATGCACAAGATTTAAATTATTCGCTCACAACCAACAAGGTTCACGCCGGTGCTGTAATTTTTGCGAAACGAGCTCTTTGGTGTTGTCGTGTTAAATGGCGTGCCTGCTCTGGACCGATGTAGGTGGAGGAGCCTGTCTGTGTTGCATGTTCTGATTGAATGTACACAAATCGAGATACAGTGGAAACTCCACTTTGCCAATGGTTTTTGAAGAACCACCTCACTTCATCTATCTCCATTTTTTTTTTTTATCAGATGGCCAATTATTTCTCTTCATCAGGCTTTGTCTAAGCAGCTAAACACTTTCTTCAGTGTCTGTTCTTGAGACATAAGTCTCAGCCTTACCGTCATAGTTGAGTGTACGTAACAGTTGTATTCTGATGCTACTGGCTTGTTAGTTCCTACAACCACGAGCCCACTTGATGTGTAGCCACTTCATTCGTTAGTAGCCCATGTTTTAACGTGGTTTTATATGTGACCGTTTTCTTTATTTATGAGTTCTACCATCACTGCTGATCGCATCCCCACTGTGAACAGCACGATAGCAAATAATGTTTGTCATGGTGTTGAAATGATTGCGATTTTTATGCAAACATTCTTGTTATCTCTGCTCACAGTAAACACTTTTTGATAGGACATGTTTGACGTTCGTTTTGTCACAGGGATAGAGAATGGGCGAGAAAGACAGATATCACACCTTTTGTGGTATTATTGCAATTTGGGTATCTTTATTCATGTACGTTTTGCATGCAGGACCTCTGTATTTTTAAATCCACACTAAATTTGGCTATAGTCATTGATCGCACCAATGCATATTGAATTTACTTATTCTGTGTGGTCTACTGGCAGTGTTTGATGTATGCATTAAAGACAGGATGTCACTATCGCGTTCAGCTCTTGAAGACAGAGCTTGAGCGTCCCCCAATTATTTCACTGATCTTTGTTTTTCAAGATTCATTCTGATCACTCCTTTTTTGAACTTGGAAACTTTGCTAATGACACTAAAAATTCATTCCATGTGTCATGGTAGAGAGACACACTGCTGTTCAAGAGCATAGTACATGCAGTTGTACTTGCTTGCTAGCTCAAGTCTCGCGTGTGTGTTGTCTTTGAAGCACAGCCTTTCATTATTATTACGACTCAAGAAAGACACATTTCTAAACGTCCCGCAGTGTCTAAAAGAAACTGTCTACACATTTGATTGCCTGGCATCAACAGTTAATGCACCCATCCTTATTTAGAAACAGGGCCTCTGTTTAATATAGCCTACCCACATATTTTGTGCTAAAATGAGGAAACAGACACTTAGCTCATTGGTTTGGTTCACGAAGCATTTGTTTCTTTCATATCTAATATGCTGCTACAACACACTGCCTCAATGTTCAATTTCATATTTTCTTTTCTTCCAAATTCAAGTGCTCAAATTAGTATTGCCTTCTGTATAGAGGTTGTCTTTTCAAAAAATAAGTAGTTTATCAACTAGGTAGTGAAAAGTTGTCACTCAATGAAAATAATAAAAAACTTTAATGAAACTCAGCTTATCTTGAGTGTAGTGTGTTGTTTGTGCTGGCTTTAACAGTTGTCTGTGTGCTTTCGCAGATGTGTCGATCCCTTTATGGAGAAACGAAGAAGTCTTATGCTTTGGATATTGCGAGAAAAACATTGCTCCAGTGTCCTCCCAAAAGTCGTTCATTATTTCACGAAAATGTTGCTGCTTAATATTTTGTGAACGTAGGATTGTGGTTAAGATGTGACTATGTCTGTGGACTGCTGCAAAGAATAGGTTTTATTGAAATGAGTGAAAGTGACTATTCAACTTCTGCCCTTTTTTTCAATTGAAATTGCGAAGAATGTCATAGATTGTTTTGCGATGTTTATGTATTATCAGCGTGAAGCAGAATATTCTGTTTTACAAAGCTCTGAATGATTTTAGCTTAATGCGCTTCTTCACACATCTGAATGTGCCGAGAGAAATAAATTTGCATCTAAGCATCTAAGCGAGGGCAACACTCGGTAGTGACACTTTGATTTTACACTGCAGAATGTACGCATGTAGTGACAACCTGGCAATACTTTATTATGCATTTTACCTTTTAAAACATATGTGCATGTCTGTGTTGTGTTTTCTAGTCAACGAAATCTGTGATCTGGACAAGTGAACTTTTTTTTTTTTTCAGTTCCGCTGACTGAGCAACAACCATGTCAATTCACTTAACATTCTTGATTGAATACCATTCTTGATTCGATTGTTTGTATATTTATTTGTCTATTCTCTCGGTGATGCTTAAAATGCAAGCAGTGCATTGAGTTGAGTGCTCTGTTTTGTAATATGTCCAAGGAAGTAGGAGCATTCTTGTATATAAGGACAGTCGTATAAGTGTAATAGTCATTGCCTTCATTCAGTGTAAAGTAAAATCTTGATAATTCGAACATGTTTATAGGTCGAGGCCATAATGGCATGAAGCTCTTGGCATGAAGCTCTTAATAGCATGAAGCTCTTGTAGTTTGATCATATTTGACCTCAACCCAGTCAACTGGTACGGTGATTGGAGAGTGCCGAGCACGAAGCGCCAGCCAATTTACCTGCGAAAAAACACTTGCACAGGGCGCAGGTAATGGTTGTAGCTGTAGAGAAGGGTGTGGTGCAGAACACCTTTCAGGCTTATTGAAAGGGGTGTCTTGAAGCTTGGCCATTTTGGGAACAAAATATCAGGATGACAAAAGTTGCGACTTTTTTATTTGTTAAAAATATGTAGAGCGTCTACAAATTCATGAAGAATTGGTAAATGGTTTTATTTTTAAAATATTTTAAACAAGTATTTGTGGTAGTTTGGCATTTTGTCCTTTTAAATGCATTGTCCAGTCTCGTCAAATCCGAGCTAATGAGCTTTGAATATACTTATTTGATAAATGAGAATTAGTGCTCGTATGTCTGTTTGAGTAAATGTCTGGAACGTTATATGTTGCATAGCTTACTTATGTTTCATGCAATCATAACATTGTCACTAAAGTAGTTTAGAAGCAAGAATGGAAAATGGGAAATTGCACAGGTACACTGAAAAACATATTTTGGCAGTCCGCATAAATGTGCCAGCTTTTCTGACAACCAAACTGTGATATCGTTTCCATCTGTTTTGAATGATTCATTTCCCATTTTGTTATATTTTGCAGTTTGTTTCAGATTGACCTTGTACACTTATATATCATTTCTTATGCTTCGTGTGATGAAATATGAAGTTATTTGGTTAGTGTGCAGAATTTTAGGGATTTTTCTATGGGAACAAAAAATAAATGCAATAAATGTTATCTGGGCTAGGGCCTTATTTATTGGTGTATCACAAGTAAACTTTGTCATTTAGGGATAGTATCAGAATTACATTGATATTGAATTCTTGCACATTCACTGGAGGTGTTTGCACATATTAGACATAGTATTTACAAACAAATAGAGAAACTCTTTGTAACCATTTTGTAGCTCGGTTGCGTTCCAGTAACATGTGACTTGCTGATGCAAAGGTGATTGTGTACTTCATCTACAAGTGCACTAATTTTCCTTCATTTCTTCGTGTTGTAGTGATGTTGTAGAGAATGTTTGTCCATGGCTTTCAATGCCTTCTTCTTGTTTCTGTGGTTTTGCAGGCTCCTCGTCTTCCGCTTCCCATGAGGAATACGATTTACTCGTGCCCGTAGAAGGCGGACTGTATTTGTGTAATCAGTGCGGCTATGTGAACAAAAAAAGGGGGACTCATGCGAACACACCTTCGCAAACACTGGGCAAGCGCACTTCCAGTGCCACCTTTGCCCAGCTGCATTTACTCGGAAAAAAACCTCAATGCCCACGTGCGCACCCACACAGGGGAGCGTCCCTTTTCCTGTGACTGCTGCAGTGCATCGTTCTCAAAGAAACAGTCCCTTGTGGATCACATGCGCACTCACACAGGCGATTGTCCATTTTCCTGTGACCAGTGCAATGTGTCGTTTGCAAAGTGAAGGGGGCAGGCTGTCGTGGCTTGGTGTAACTCAGGCAAAATCACATGTAGCATAGCCAGCTGTAGCACTTTGAGCACATATAGATAAGTCTTTTTTCCTGTTCTTGACGTGCACCTTCTACATTGTATGGCACCTTTTACACATTGCAATATTGTTGCACTCATTTACTATCGTTGCTGTAATTTCAGGCTCAGTGGCTATAGGTGTTCTTTGTATTGCATATTTGAAAAGAGAGTACCTGTTTTAGTAAGCACTAATTGTGTACGAATCATCTAAAGCCATGTCATGAATGTCTTAGTTTAGTTTTTACATCGTGCTTGGAGGAAGCATCACTTTATTCTTAAGTCTGTTGCTACATCTGAGTAGTATCTCAAGTGGCTTTTTTAGTTTTTGTTTCACTGCATACGTTGTATGTACTGTCCTTTAATCCACCTTAGTGAGCTTAAGGGTTACAAGTTACTAGGGGATGAGACCATATTCACGGAAATTCTGAGCACTTGCCTGTTTTGCCAATTTTTGTCATTGCACAACTCAATAGGTAGCTGCAGCGTTCCTTGGTTCATATTTTTCTTCAAATAACACGGTACCCATGCCAGTACTTCAAACGAAAAGGCATATGCAATTTTAAGGGCAGATGTTAGTAAAAAAAAATTTATTTTTTTCCAAAATTAGATATTTTTGTTTTTATGGGCTCCTGCAAGTTAGGTTGTTCTACTTTCACGGCAGAGGTTGTAACTAAACTCAAAGTACGTTAAAATAACTTTCGATGCGTTCAAGGTGGCTATTAAAAACTAAAAAGAGCTCAATGTCTAGACTCCCTTGGAAACTGTAACCTGGCTACTTATTATACAGTTTCGTATGAGGAGTTAACGAAAGCCACATGCTCGAAATAAGGATGATCCCCAAGCTCTACATGGTGGAGAAAATTATTAACAAAATAAGACATATAATTGCTACATAAATAAGCTTCAACTTATACCTTTAAAATGCATTTTTCTCAACATCGCCTTTTGGGCCAGCTTTAGAGTTTTGACGTGTTTTTGGTACTTCTGATAGCTAGATCAAGATAAAATTTCGCTCAAAACCTCAAAACCATGAAAATGGCTCAAAACCATGAAAGATTAACGGCTTAAAAAGTTTGTCCAAATGAACTTTATTTTACACATTGTCGTGGCACTCACCAAAAATTGCTCAAATTATTTTAAAACTAATTACAAATTTGAAATGGCTATAAAAGCCTTCATATACAGCGGAAAAAAAATCGCCGTTCCCAAGGCTCAACAATGACGAAATTTTTCTATATTCATCTTACCTTAACTGCCATAAAATACTTCGTTGTACGAAATATTAAGAAAGTACTGGCATTCATGAATACATTGGGCAGTGCACGTAGAGAGAGCACTGGCAAACTACATAAAAATATAGACCTTAATGACCTTTAAAAGCACTTCGATAAGTTATATTGAGGTACTTCAAATAATAGTTTGCTGGGTGCCAGGTCATGTTGAGAGGCAGATCACAGGCACATAGGGATTAGTAGACAGCCAAAGACACAGGCCTGATAAGGTCAATGTGCCATATCAAAATCGGTAAGTGCTTGTTCACCACTTTCTGCTGTTGGCAGAGACAGTATGATACACTGTAATTAATGACCTCCTTACTAGCTTGTACTTTTGTGGTATCAGTCAATTGTCAGTTTCTACCGAGATTGGGCCATTCGTTCTGAAGCCAACAATGTTTTTGTAGCTCTCGATTTACTGTGATCTTGTGTCCCTGCATTCTTTTTATTTCGTGTGTATTGTGTTATCACTCGTGTTGACATCTGTGGTACTACCAAATGAAGACAGGATTGATTTCTTAGACTAATATAGCAAATAATTTTTAAAGGGAGTTAGAATATCTGCTGTTTTTACGTAAACACTTTTAGCACCTGTGGTCGTGAAATATGCCACTCAAAAGTACATGTTAAAGATTGATTGCACAGATGTCATTGTAGCTTTATAGGTATTTTTTATATATTGTACACTTTCTTTGCTCAGGAATTGAGGTCCTTTTACAGCCGTTACATTTACATTTGGCCGTATTCATCGATCAAACGAAGGCATGTACACCTTACTTTGATTTCATACTTTATTTAGCTATTGCGTCATTGAACCCTACTACAAATGAAAAACAGTAAAAAGTAATACATTGCTTTTGCATTATTTGTTGCCCAGCCTTCACTTTGTAGCATGTGAGATGATCTGGCCTCTCTCAGTAAATGCTTTGCAGCCTTTCACGTGTAATTATTTTTACTGACAAATGTTTTTCAAAATTAGGGCTCGTCACTCCGTCTTGTAGTATGGAAACTCCAGTAACAATGCTGGAAACGTGTTGTTCCATGTGTCCAGTAGAAAGAAAACCAGTGTTGTACGAAGTAGTAGTGTACAATATTGTCTTTACTTACTTGCTGAAGTCTTGCATGTGTCATTTAACCATATGGTGTAGTAGCGCAATTTTCACGGGGACGAAGAGGACAAGAACACACGACACTCGCTACACTCGCAACTAATTTTATTTCAGAAGCAGCACATCATATATAACTCATAACCCTAGCGACACAGAAAAGAACTACGTACATTGAATCATTGCCAACAGAAGCTTTTGCGCAGACTCAAGCGATAGTACACGGCAGTTACGCTTACACTTTAAGATGACATAACTAAAAACAGCCCTGGGTAACATCAAATCAAAAAAACCAAAAAAATTTTGCGGGAATTCACACGTGTTTGAAACCAAAATTTTGAAACGACAAAAAGGAGAGTATGACACATGCAAACACTGATCTCAATTAAGTCTTTTGAAGTAGCTGGCTTCTCGGTCACTTAAGGAAACCGATGACTGACTAATGCATCCTTCTTTTCTTTTTTTAATGTGGAAGGCTTCGACAATTTCTCTGGTTAGTTGGTTCCCATGACGGAAGACTACGGTCGTGTCACTGAACAGTGGTGAGCAGCCACACTGGGAACAGTGTCTCTTTATGTGAGAATGAATGTCAGTTCTTAATGATCGCTTGTGTTCTAAAAGTCGGGTGTTCAAACATCGACCCGTCTGGCCGATGTATACCTTTCCACACGTTAGCGGCAAGCAATACACGACTGATAGGCTACACTTAACAAACTTTTTTGTGTGATTTACCGTACAACTACCAGCATTAAAAAGGTCGCAGAAGTTTTGAAAGTCTTCAAGAAAAATAGTAGAGGGCTTGAATTTACTCATGAATTACCAGTCAATCACAAACTGCAGTTTTTGGATATTGAGTTAGATGCCACAGCAGAACATGTGTGCTGGTCATACAATCCGCGAACGGAAAAACCCTTACTTAGCTACCGATCGGCACATTCTAAAGTTGTAAAGAGTGGCATAGCCTTTTCATGTTTGAGAGCAGCCTTAACAAAGTCATGTCCAGAAAAGATTAGCGAAAGCTTCAACCAACAAATTATCAGGCTAAAAAATGCTGGGTACGAAAAACACGTGTTGTGTAGATCGGCTAACAAGCTGATTAGTCACGTAAGCAACAACTTTCATAAAAAAATGACAAGTAATGAAAACAGGAAAAATATAGTGTCAGTTCCATATGCG
The DNA here is from genome assembly GCF_043290135.1 of Rhipicephalus microplus. Lineage (NCBI taxonomy): Eukaryota > Metazoa > Arthropoda > Arachnida > Ixodida > Ixodidae > Rhipicephalus > Rhipicephalus microplus. The sequence continues at coordinate 46,133,185 of NC_134708.1, forward strand.
CACAAGATTGCCCATAACTTAAAAAACGTAGGTAATCGCTATGGCCTAGAACTAGTTTTTTCGGCACCCAACAAGCTTAATAAAATATGTTCCAAACTAGACCGTAAAGTTTCCATAGCAGTAAACACTAATGCTGGTAGTTGTACGGTAAATCACACAACAAAGTTTGTTAAGTGTAGCCTATCAGTCGTGTATTGCTTGCCGCTAACGTGTGGAAAGGTATACATCGGCCAGACGGGTCGATGTTTGAACACCCGACTTTTAGAACACAAGCGATCATTAAGAACTGACATTCATTCTCACATAAAGAGACACTGTTCCCAGTGTGGCTGCTCACCACTGTTCAGTGACACGACCGTAGTCTTCCGTCATGGGAACCAACTAACCAGAGAAATTGTCGAAGTCTTCCACATTAAAAAAAGAAAAGAAGGATGCATTAGTCAGTCATCGGTTTCCTTAAGTGACCGAGAAGCCAGCTACTTCGAAAGACTTAATTGAGATCAGTGTTTGCATGTGTCATACTCTCCTTTTTGTCGTTTCAAAATTTTGGTTTCAAACACGTGTGAATTCCCGCAAAATTTTTTTGGTTTTTTTGATTTGATGTTACCCAGGGCTGTTTTTAGTTATGTCATCTTAAAGTGTAAGCGTAACTGCCGTGTACTATCGCTTGAGTCTGCGCAAAAGCTTCTGTTGGCAATGATTCAATGTACGTAGTTCTTTTCTGTGTCGCTAGGGTTATGGGTTATATATGATGTGCTGCTTCTGAAATAAAATTAGTTGCGAGTGTAGCGAGTGTCGTGTGTTCTTGTCCTCTTCGTCCCCGTGAAAATTGCGCTACTACACCATATGGTTAAATGATGTCTCACCAACTAGCCCAGCTCTCAACCCTACTGATCTTGCATGTGTCTTTTTGTTTGAAATACAACACTTCACCATTGCTAAAATTTGAGTAAGATGCCTCCTAAGCGGCCTACAAAATGTAAAAAAAGTTGGATGAGCACTTCATTCCTAACGTCTACAGGTAATGCACACATCTTTATTTTGCCAAATTGGGAACATTCAATATAGCGTACATGCATATAGTACTCTGAAATGAAGAAACGGGTACTGAGAACATCAGTTGGGTTCACAGGGCATTTGCATGTTTCATATAATGTGCCCTACTACAATGCACTTCAATGTTCAAGTGCTCACCAGTAGAGCTTGTGTTTAAAAAAAGATAGTTCAGTTATTGACATACTGAAAAAGTAGCCACTCATTCTCAACACTCAGAAGTTTTGTTTATTTCGGAATTTCTTACAGTCAACTGGAGTTGAAGCTAACGGTGAAAGTAGGTTCTAGAGTAGTGTGTTCTGTCCATGTGCTTCTGCAGATATGTGCATCTGCCCTCTAAGGAGATACGAAGTTGCATGCATTAGACATTGCTATAAATGTATTGCACCAGCCTCATCTTGAAAATAATTTACCCTTTTTTTTTGCTAATGAGGCAATGCTAGGAAGGCGGGATTGTGATGGCGATGTGACCACGTCTATAGACTGCTGCTCGGTCATATTGGAATGAGAGAATTGGCTGTTCACTTGCATCACTTTCAGTCAATGGAAATTGGCATGTATGTAATAGATTTTATCGCTTTGTATATATATGTTTCAGTCGTCAATGTAATAATATTGTGCCTGTTTTACAGAACACTGGTTCAGTTTAGGTATTTTTCAGTGCATATCGTAACATAAAAATCGCTGAAATAGTCTGCTATTGCCTATATAACTGCAACACTTGGTAGTGACACTTTGATCTCACATTGCATTATATAAAAAATGATTGTGCATCTTGCCCTTGAAAGCCTTTGTGAATGGTGGTGCTGCACTTTCCGACTAACAAAATCTAGAAACAAGATGAACAAAGAAACTTTTCTTTTTTTTTTTTTGTGGCAATGCCTGCTGAGTAACAACCATTTAAGTTTTCCAAAGTGTTTCTTTATTTTTTTTCTGCTATAAAAGATTGCACCTTTCTTAATTTGGTCATTGGTTTTTGCATTTGCCTCTCTGAATTGTGAAAAACGAAACAATTGGCATTTAGTTGCTTGAGTTGCGTGCATTGCTTTACAATCCCGGCCGCCGTGCACATGGTGGTAAAAATGCCGAAGCAAGTGGTTTTGCGAAAATCGAGACCATCTGGGGGTCTGACTATAATTTTCCAATGCATAGAAGGTAGCTCTGGCATGCGCAATGCTGCGATCTCTCTCTTCCATTCCAAGCTCAGTCGTGCCGGCACTGCTCAAAGTGGCTGGCGTTTCCTGTTGCTAGGCTAGACTAGGCTTCAGTCGCGTAAAGTTGGAAGGACCCAAAAATGTCGAAAACTCGCGCAGCGATTACAATCTGCCCTGCCTCGGGATCAGGGGGATAAAACGCACTTGATGGAACAAAAGTGTGTATGAAAGTTGGCACATCAGAGATCGCAGAGATGCAAAAGGCTTTAGCGACGTGGAGGCATGTTAGCATGGCTTGGTGTTCTAGTTGCTCCACAAAATGAGAGGCAAAGAGAAAAAGATGAGAGAGTGAAAATTAAAGCAAGACAGTTAAAGAGAGAAAGCGAAAAAAAAAAGAGATAAAAAGTGGAAGTGACATGCAGAGATAAAAAGCGAGATGCCTAGATAGAAAGAAAAAGCGTATCTGCTTGTGACAGATGGGGGAGGGGAGAGACCCGTCTGTTTTGGATGTTCTGACTGAATGCACACAAATCGAGATACAGTGGAAGCCCCACTTTGCAAATTATTTTTGAAGGCCCATCCCACTTCATCTATCACTTTTTTTTATCAGACAGCCTCCTACTTCTCTTCATCAGGCTACGTCTAAGCAGCAAAACACTTTCTTCAGTGTCTGTTTTTGAGACATAAGTCTCAGCCTTACCATCATAGCTGAGGGCAAGTAACACTTGTATTCTGATGCTACTGGCTTGTTAATTCCTGCAACCACGAGGTCACTTGATGTGTAGCCACTTCATTTGTTAGTAGCTCATGTTTTAATCTGGTTCTATATGCGACGGTATCATTAATAATGAGTTCTACCATCGCTACTGATCACATCCCCACTGCCATCACACGAGAACTAAATTGATGTGAAACACTAAGGTGGAAAATAAGTTATGTTGTGGTGTTGAAATGATTGCGGTTTCATGCAAACATTCTTGGTATCTGTGCTCACAGTAAACGCATTTTGATAGGACATGTTTGACGTTCATTTTGTCACAGGTATTGAGAATGGGTGAGAAAGACAGATATCACACCTTTCGGGGTATTATTGTAATTTCGATATCTTTATTTCCGCACATTTTGCACGTCGGATTTTTGCCATTTTTAAATCCACACTACATTTAGACATAGTCTTTGATTGTGGCAATGCATATATATTTTGCTTTTGCTTGATGCTCTACTCCTTTTCATCATTAAACGTTGCTGCTAAATAAAAACAAAAAAAAAGAGCGGAGTGTGATAGGTTGGCTTTGCATTATTTGTCGCCTAACCTTCACATTACAGAACACAAAATCATCTGGCTTATCTCTCTGAATCCTGTGCAACCCTGCTCTTCCTTTGAGTTTTTACTGACATTTGTTTTTCAACATTTGTGCTGATCCATGTTTCCATGGTAAAGAAGCACAGTGTTGTATGAAACCATAGTGCATGCCATTGTATTTACTGGTTGCCTCCGCCTCACGTGTGTGTTCTCTACGAAACACAGAACTACAACACAAGACACATTCTACACGTCTCGCAATGTCTAAAAAAAATTTTTTTACGCATTTGATTTCCAGACATCAACAGTTAATGAAGCCATTTTTATTCAGCCACAGGACTTGTGTTTGCTTTAACCTACCCAAATATTTCGTATATTTCGTGCTAAGATGAGAGATTTGCCACTTAGCTCATTGATTTAGTTCACAGAGCATTTGAATCTTTCATATCTTATATGCAGCTACAACGCACTGCAGCAGAAGCTAAATTTTATATTCCCCACTGCATTCAAGTGCTCTATTTTGTATTGTCTTATGCGTAGAAGCCTTTTAAAAAAGAGTCACTGTTTCACCTCAGGGACAATGCAACAAATGCCATAGCAACAACTTAGAATGTAACACTGAAAGCGGCAAGAAGATCAAAACGTGCAGTGCACTGCTCGTGCACAAATGACTCACGGAAACAACTCAAACAGTACGAGAGCAAACGAACATTTACCACTCGACACCTAATGTGCTGTTGAAACAAAAACAACACGTGATACGTAATCACAGAGACAGATGTGTGCAAACTAAGAAGTGTTCCGGATGTTACTTCGTTGTACATGAAAAGCACGCTCTTCTTGCAAACAGGGCCTGCAAAGCATGTGAATTGAGCTTTATGGGCCCGACAACTTATAAAATTGTTTCGGTGAAATCCCAAGGTACAATTCTCTCTCCACAAAAGAATAAGGGTGCTTGCGCAAGCTTCTACCACCCTCCCCCTTCCCAAATCCGTAGGGCAAAGTACAGGTGGGAGATAAGCGCTTGTTGGCGCATCGCAACGACTTGAATACTGAGCATGGACGGCTTTTTTTTCGTTCTTGATTTTTCGTTCTTGATTATACATGTACTGTGCATGACGTCGACACCAGTGGCAAAAACCAGCTGAGAGTGTCCATATAATTTCTATCGCAATAAAACGTAGTGACATCGAAGTGGTACTGAAAAAATACTTGCTGAATTACAGTAAAAAAAGTTTGATGAAGCCCAGCTGATCTTGAGTGTATTGAGTGTATGTTGTTCGTGCTAGCTTGAACAGTTGTCTGTGTGCTTTTGCAGATGAGTCCATCCCTTCTGTGCAGAAGCATCGAAGTCTTATGCTTTCGATACTGCCAGAATAGCATTGCTCCAGTGTCCTCTTGGAAGACACTCGCCAATTCACAATAATGTTGCAGCTAAATACTCTGTGTGCATCAGATAATAGTGGTGTTGTGACCATGTCTTGGACTCCTCCAAAAAACAGGCTTTATCGAAACAAGTGAAATTGTTTATTCAGTTTCTGTGATGTCTTTCAATTGAACCTGAGAAGTGTATAATAGATTTCATTGCATTGTATATGTATCATCAGTGTAAAGCAGTATTGACTGTCTTACAAATCACTGGTTTATATTGGCATTTATTTATGAACTTCTTTACACATGTGTATGTGCCAAGAGAAAGAAATTTGCATCTAAGCAAGGGCAACGCTCGGTAGAGACACTTTGATTTTACACTGCAGACTGTAAATTTGTAATGGCAACCTGGCGTTACTTTCTTATGCATTTTACCCTGTAAAACATTTGCGGATGTTTGTGTTGTGTTTTCTAGTCAACAAAATTTATCATCTGGACAAAGGAACTTATTTTTTTGTAGTTCTGCTCATTGAGCAACAGCCTTGTAAATTTGCTTAAATCTTTCTGGTCCTCTTCTGTCATCGAACTTTGCATCATTCTTGATTTGATCATTCGTATATTTCTCTTTGTCTTTTCTCTCAGTGATGCTTAAGATGCAAGCAGTGCATTGAGTTGATCGCACTTTTTTGTATTATATCCAAGGTTGTTTTACCATTCTAGTATATAAGGACAGTCGTATAAGTGTAATAGTCATTGCCTTTATTCAGTGTAGAGTTAAATCTTGATAATTCGGACATGTTTATAGGTCGAGGCCATAATCTGCATTGTTTAATTGCATGTCGCTCTTGTAATTCGGTCATATTTAGCCTCAATCCACTTAACTCGACCAGTCATTGGAGAGTGCTGAGCATGAAATGTCAGCCAATTTACCTGCGAAAAAACATGTGCACGTGGTGCAGGTAATGGTTGTAGCTGTAGGTAAGGATGTGGTGCAGAACACCTTTCAAGCCTAATAAAGAGGGGGTCTTGGAGCTTGGCTACATTGTGAACAGAGTTGCAGGATTACGAGACTTGCGACTTTTTCTCCTATTTTATGCGAAATAAGTATAGGATTTATTTACAAATTGATATAGAAATAGAAAATGTAATGGAAAATGTGTAAGCTGTGGGAATGCAAATAGAACAACATACTTTTTTTGCATTCCTTATAAATGTATCAGCATTTCAGACAATCACACCTGTGATGTCACTTTTATCCCTTCCTAGTGATTCTATCATATTTTGCCATTTATTTCTTATTAACCTCTTACTCTCATATATCATTTCTTGTTCTTTGTGTCTTGATTTAGGAAGGTGTTTGGTGGGTGTGCAGCATTTCATAAATATTTCAATGGAGAAAAAAATAGAAAGTGCAATAAATGTTTGAATGAGCTGGTGTATTAACTCTTAGCGTATTACGGAAAAGCTTTGGTATTTAGGTGTAATATCAGAATTACATAAACTTGCATTTCTTGTGCATTCACTGGATTGTTTTGCATGTATTGGGCATAGTATTTACATACAGAGAGAGAAAGCTTTAACCATGTCATCATAGCATGGGTACTGCTCCAGTAACATGTGGTTTCTTAGGCAAAGGTGATTATGTACTTTGTCTGCAAGTACAGTAATCTTTCTTCAATGTCTGGTACTGTAGTCTAGTTACAGACAATGCGTGTAAGATTTTCATTGCCTTCCTTTTGTCTCTGTGGTTCTGCAGGTTCCTTGTCTTCGGCATGCCATGACGAGTACCATTCGCTCGTGTCTGTACAAGGCGGACTGCATTCGTGTCGTATGTGTAGCTATGTGACCAAGACAAAAGCACACATGCAAGTACACCTTCGCAGGCACACGGGGGAACGCCCTTTTCATTGCCACCTATGCCCAGCTTCATTTCCTGTGAGAACGACCCTCGTTAGTCACATTCGCACCCACACGGAAGAGCGTCCCTTTTCCTGTGACCGCTGCAGTGCGTCGTTTAAACTAAACCAGACCCTCGTGAAGCACATGCGCACACACACTGGGGAGCGTCCGTTTTCCTGTGAGCATTGCTCTGCATCATTTTCACAGCAGACAAACCTCATAAGGCACATGCGCAGCCACACAAGAAACCGTCCCTTTTCCTGTGACCACTGCAGTGCATCTTTCGCACTGAAAAAGACCTTCGTGAACCATATGCGCATCCACACAAGAGAGGGTGCCTATTCTTGTGACCACTGCAATGCGTCCTTCTCTCAGAAACGCTGCCTGACGAAACACATGTCTCGTCATCATGAAGACAAGAAGCCATAAAATTTGAGTGCTTTACTGACCTTCTGTAAGGGGGGAAGCATATCAGGGTGAAGAGAGCACATTGATCAGAAGTGACAGTGAAAGAGTAGTTCGAGGTTTGGAAAGTCTCTTAGTTTAGCAAATGATAATGGCACGAATTCTTGGGAGGAAAGGCAAGTGGTAGAAAAGAGCGCAAAGGAGAGGCCACCTTCTTGAGATAGTATTCACGCTAGCGTGCACTACTTTTGGGTAAGGGTCCCTTATGAGATCTGTTGAGTGGGTAAAGGCTTTGGAACTATGTGCCGCCCGAAGGGTGGAAGAAAGATATCTCCCCATCCATAAAACTGGAAACAGCAATTTTCTAATTATGTGTCTGATAATCTACATATTAAGCTATGGTGGCAGTGCTTATGGTTTGTTTACCTTAATTTGTTTTCCTTGATGTCATGATACTGCATAATGAATATAAACTACAAGTAATGAATTGTGAGGCATTTTATTGGCTAGCCTGCTCTCACATTCGTCTTGCGAATCATTCGAATGGCTTGTAGTTTTAATTAACCCGAGGACAACAATATTTAGGTATTTGTATTCATATATGTTTGACATACTGCAAACCTCATATCGAAAATATTTGTCAGGAAGGAGAAAAAAATAAATATATTAAATTCACTACTACAGAAGCATACTAGTACTCATTCAAAATACTAGTACAGACTTTTTGAGTAGGAGTGTGATGGTAAAAAGTTTACATTTATAAAGGAGAACACCTAAATATACATCACTCATACAGTTATATTATACTTAGAGGTATAAGAATACGATCATACCCACATATGTTCTAGACTTACAAAAAAGAAGTTTGCTCATTCTAGGGGAATTTTGTGAAACCTATGTGGCTTTTTTTTTCAGCACAGCAGGGAACTGTAATGGCACACTCGGGACATTGCTATGTCGTCGAAGATTGGCCAATATAAAACAGCCATTACAAAGCACCATTTAATTTTCTATTCTGGAAGGACAGATTTCATTGCCAAGCTCTTCTGTAATCTTGTTGAAAAACCTTGATATATCAGTTTCTTGAAAAACATCTTTTAAAATCGAATATTTAATAAGATACTTCCAAAATTCAATAAATATTCAATTTATTTGAATAGAAAAAAAAATGGGGCATGAGATAATTTTGGATACTTGAGCACACAGAGTGCGTGCATTTTGTTACGGACAATTCCATTACTCTGATCCACCACAATAAGAACGTGCGGCTGAGGGAGAAGCTACACTCAAAAAGATATGAATACACTAAAGTAGTCGTGTATTTTTTACCAAGTTGTAAGGCTGGTAAATGTTTTCTTCTTAACTCATTTCTAGTTTTCTTTTCGGCTGAAATTTTTTTACTCACATTTTACTTTATATGCTTCATGTATCACCATATAGGTACTTCGATGAACATTAAAGTGTGATGATTAGCTTGATGGTCTAATGCTAAGTAGTCTGATCTCACATATGAAAATAAATTTCGGGATTCAAGTGTTGTATATCTGGATTGCAACTTAGGCCTTTATGTATTGGCAGCAGTGCTTTGTATATGAAAGCATAGTATTTAAGCAGGGAATGTGGAGAACTTGCATAAAAAATGTAGTGTGTTGGCACACTGCACTGCCACTGCACTAACGTGAGGACCAAGGTTAATGGGTGTATTGGTGTAGCAGCTCCTAATTTCTTGTTGCTGAAGTCTGATTTCGTGTGTAGAGTATAACACGCGGTTTTCATTGCCTCGCTGTATTTTTTTGACTTTTCAGTTTCCTCGTCCTTGGCATCGTTAATGCAGTACCGTTCACTGAAGCCGCACAAAGACGACTGCATTCCTGCTAGCAGTGCTCATATGTTAGCTAGTATAAGATGCGAGGATTTGTGTCCACCTGGGCAAGCGTTACCTTTGAGTGCCACTGCTGTATAGCTGCACTCATTCAGAAGTAGGGCCTTATAAAGCACGTTATCAGGAAGTTATCTTTTTGTTGACTTTACTTTCTTTACATTGGTATCATAACTAGTACATTCTTGTCTGTTACTTTAGTTAATGTCGTGCCTAACCAAGAAAAAGCCCTTAAATTTCTCCTTTCTGACCGCGAGCTTTCTGGCCAAGAGGAAATTTCAACAATACAAAGTTCCCCATCCTGTGAAGTTACATTGTGAGGTCAGGTAAGAAAAGTTTTTGGAACACGCCAGTTTTTTTGTATGAAAATTGCAATAATTCTAATAAGTGATATGTGTTTATTTTTTTAGAATGCCTCATTCGAGTTTTGCTATTTCACAAAAGTATTGTAGTGGTATTTCTTAATGATAGTATTAATAACATTTGGGGTTTAACATCCCAAACTACTATATGGTTATGAGAAATGGCGTAGTGGAGGGTTCCAGAAATTTCAACCACCTGGAGTTATATCATGCCCCCAAATCTGAGCACCAGGGCCTACAGCATTTTTGCCTCCCTCGAAAATGCGGCCGCTGCCTCCTGTAGTGGTAGTTCTGACTTCCAAGAAATTTCAAGCAGGGCACCTCATTTTTAATATCACAGAACGGCCGAGACTTATCCACCATTCTAGCCGCTACATTGGGCTGTGAGATCTTGCTGGCAAAACGCGGTTACACATGGTCCCAGTGGCTCGGTGCCACACTTCTTGGCTTCGGAAACAGTTCAGGTTAGAAAAACCATCTGAATGAAGTGCAGCAAAGGCTAATTCTTGTATATTTGATTGAGCGCAACATTGAAGTTGGGACAGAATATGCAATTGTATATTAAACTTTCTATTTTACCAAAACCCAAACTAGTCTTCATAAATTGCAACAACATATGCTTCGCCATGCAACTTGAACAGTAAGGTTGCATCGGAAACGTGGACGTCATCATAAAAGTTCTTTTTGGTAGTAAAAAGGCATCCGTAAAATATTTTCATAGTTTGACACATTCGTTGAAGCTACCCTTAATAACGAATAAGGAGGCTATCGTGAGGAAATGTTGGGTAACCTTATGTCATAAATGTAAACCTTTGCAGGGTTCCCCTTCAGGGAGGGGGGTGGGAGTTCACAGCCCTCCCCACCTATTAAGTCAACGTATGTGGCAACCTTTGCCTCCCTCCCTATCTCTGTGTGCACGCCTATAGTCCTACGTATATGAAAGTTTGAGGCTGTCTGCAGGAGGGCGAGATGTCACCATTTGAGATACTGTATAAAATATACATTTATGTGCACAAATATGTATTTTCTTACATGCTAATACTATTGCGTGTTAGTGTCTTTAAAGGTTTTGTTCGTAAATGTTGTGGTGGTTGAGGTTTGCATGTCGCCATTGCGCAGCTTTTCTACCTACTCATCCGTCCCACATGTCCAACAATATTTCTCTTTTCCGACGCGATCCTAGGGTGACGGGCGAGTTGGGTGACCTTAGCCTCTCGCACCTAGCAGCCTAGTGCGGGATATCGATTGTAACGCAACATGTCGCCTTTCTCGTGTTGGAGGTCTTCTCAATGCTTTAGCGTGCTTAGGGCTTGATCACAAGCATCTGTTGCAGCGCGTCAGCGTGTGGCTTTGCTGATGTGGGTTCGCGTCCTCTCCCTGTGGAGAGAAAGGGTGTGCAGCTTGGCGTAGCTAAGTGCTTTCTCTCTCTCTCTCTCTCTCCAAGGAAAGCGGGTGCGAAGCCGTGTCAAAAAGCCACGCACTGACGCGCTGCAACTGAAGCGTGTGGTCAGGCCGAACAAGCGCCATCTCTGATGCCCGACAGAAAGAGGGGACGGCAGATGGCTTGTGGTTGCAATGTGTCGGATGGTATGTGAAAAGAGCTGTGCGAGGCTTGTGAGCTCGGGTCTCGGGTAGTACGGGAAGATTATAGGTGTTCTGTGGTATGGGTTTCCACTCACGGCCATTGGACGCTCAACTCGCGTTGCAGTACGACACGTATAGGGCGTTATCCAGCCGTGTAGTGCTAGAGCTTTAAATAAAAACTAGTTTTATTAATCAATGATATGGCGCAGCTGTGAAACTTTGTCTCAGAGACGTGTTAGTGGCACTCGTGTATTTTTGCCCAGAGATATTTCTTCATTTGAAGAGACGCTTTTTACCTAGCTTAAAATATACTGTCTTTTCGCAATTCATATTTTTTCATACTTGTAAACTTCATTTCTTGTACTGTACCTTTTACATAATGCACATTTCTAGAAATGAATCGCCATCATTACTGTAGTTTTTTGCAGAATGGCTAAAAAAATATTTTTCCTTTAATCTTTGAAACCAAGTATTCATTGTAGAAAGTACAATTTATGCGCAGATGTTTTAGATGTGATTGTTTTAGTTTTTACGTCTTCTGTGCAGACTTCATTTCAGTGTCCATCTTAGTTGTACTTGAAATGGACTTTTCTGGTTCTGGCTTTTCAACTTACATTGAATGTATTATCTTTTAATTCGTCTTCATGAGCTTAGGGTTTGGAGCTAACCAGTGGATGAGGTCCAAGCTATGGATATTCCATCCTCTACCCTTTTTACGCCATGGTACGGTTCTTGGTAGCTGCAGCTGCCGTTGGGCCCGTTACTGCATCTTTGCAAAGACTCCGCATGCGTGCTAGTATTTTTAATGTGGAGGCAAGTGCAATTTAATATGTCATTAAAGAAATTGTCAGGCGAAATATTGAAAAAAAAAAAACAATTGTATTTACAGGTTCGTGAAGTGTTGTGTGTACATTGTACACGGGCAAACCTCATAAAAATACGGCCCTGAATGGTCTTGAACAGTATTTGATTACAGCGTACCAAAGCACTTCGAATACTATAGTCTGCAGAGTTCCAGGTCACGTTGGTATTGGCAAGAATAAACAAGCATATGCTTCTGCAGCACTAGCCACACGAAGAAGCAGTCCTGACGAGATTAGTGTGTCGCACTATGCAAGATCTGGAAGCGCTGTGCCACACAACATAAATACCTTCGTTTCATACTTATTTGTGAGTGAACACTTTGTAGACTAGTGATTGCATTATATAATTGGTGCATCTTTTCATGACAGGCCCTTTGTTCTGACTACAAGTGCATTGGTCACTTTACTGCCATTGCTGTCTTGACAATGATTTTAAAAGTGAAGAGAACTTTTTAGAGAAAAATGAGTATGAATACAGCAAACAAATGTGAATATACTTCAGTGACTCTGATAATGTTAAATTTAGTTAAAAGAGATTATGTTGGGTGTATTGGTAGATAATGTTGGGTGGAGTGAAAATTTTGATATGATTTGAGGGGCACGTTTGTGAAGAAGGATTTTGTGTATGTTATTATTTGTAGTGGTGCCCCGCACAAGCGTGTCGGATAAATTTGTAATTTCACCTTGTTGTGCGCCAAGAGAAAATGTTTGCTGTATAAGTAACTATATAAGTAATTTTAAAATCTAATGAGGGTGGCGATTTGGGCTTGTTGGTATGGTAGGATGATAATATACGGTAGCACAGACAAAACACACGGACAAGAGAAGGCACCTTTGCGCTGTGTTGTCGTGAATGCGCCTTCTCTTGTCCGTGTTCTTTGTCTGCACTACCATATATTATCTTTCAAAATCTAGCCACATGTTGGTGGCTTCAATGTTAGCACGAAATCATTAAAGACCTCGTTTCACAGAAATTCTGGCATCAGCGTCAATGCCGTTAGTTGTTTGCGAAAAATCTTCGCTTTGACTGAAAAATCGACATGTATGCAAATAAAATAAATAATAAAACTCTTTGGTACGAGTGAGCATCTATGTTAGGCCATCTGCGGCAAGCGGGTGCTCTCCCACAAAGCCAAGCTATCGCTCGCAATTGCTTCAGGAAAAAAGCACTATATTAATTCCATGCAGTAGAAGTAGTCTTGTCGCATGTAATAGTATTGTGTGGCAAAAGCATAGATTTGCACCAGGTATCAGAAGATGTAAACCGGGCAAAGAGCGGGTGTTCTAAATGCCCATCCATTGCAAAGCTCTTAAAGACATCATGCATTGCTCCATCAGCAAAAGCATCAACAGAGCGAACTGCTACGTTGGTTCGTGTATAGCCCTACGGATGCATAATAGACCCTTTGGGTATTATAAAATAGAAGAAATTATGACATTGTGGGCACTTAACAAGTTTGCTTGCAGTATAGACATTTTAAGATAGCTTGAAATGACCAATGTTACGCAGAGACTCTTTCGTTTGTTTACAGGCTGAGAACCGAAGTCACGCTAGCAATTGAGAAGGTGATGCGCACAGGGCCCACTTATGCTATGGTGTTCGACTGTTTAAGTAGAACCTGAAGCATTCTTCAAGTTTTCTGGCCATTAAATTGGTTTGGTATAATCAGTTATACTTATATTAAGTTGGAAAGTAGATCTGTTCATTTGTGTGTTTGTGCTAGTTACCCTAAGATCTTGTAAATAACCTACTTCTGGAATTTTATCGGTATGATTGAAGCAATATAAAAAGTGGGCACTCTAATCCCTTAACTGCTCTTTTTTTTAATTTCTGATCGAAAGAAGACCATTTTTTTATCACTGATATTGATTCTGATTGTACTAAAAAGTACCTAGTTGATTTTGAAAAAAATATTTTCACCTCATATTTATTTAGTCAAACAAACAGAAAAAAGTTTATTTCTGAACGTTACATAGAAAACCAGCTACCTGGGGCTAATAAAACTAAAAACCTTATCAACAAAACCAATACAGGCGCCACACCTTTCTTCACTTGTGTAGCCCAAGCACCTTTGGGGTATTTCACTTGGAAAGCTTCAGTGCTCTGGGGGAAATTTCAATACGTCGAGTAACACAAGGCGGCTTCACTGGCGGGCACTCGCAATGTTCACGTCCGAGCTGTCCTCACCATCACCGGAGGAGCTACTCACTCACCATCATCGCTGTCTTCATCTTCGGATGCAACACATAAATATGTGTACTCGGATCATCATCACTCGAAGGAGATGACGAAAACGAATAGCTCCTTCTTTGTGTTCACAGGCTAGCTATATATTCATGGGTTGCTGCCAAAGTACGCCGCCTTTCCATTTATATACCACGCTCTGCTTCAGGAGAAAGCTAAATCCTTGATCAAATGCTACCATTTAGTGAACGACAGGCAATGTAACCTGTAAATGTGCACTTTTCTGCCTGAATGCCACGAGGGAGTGCCTATTCTGCTAGGACGAGTGCTGCTCGTTCAAAGCAGTTTGGTGACACAGCTTGGGCTGGAAGAGCTGTGCTCGTCCAAAGCATTTGAGGAGTGAATGAGGAATGGTCATACTACTATTGAGTAGTTCATTGTATCGGTGGGCTTTTATGAAAGCATGTTATGTACATAACTGTGCGTTTTTTTAGCACCAATAGTTTATATGCACTACAACTTCATTATTACACTTGCAAATAAATTGAGAAAAAATGCACTATCTGGAAAGCATAATATATAAGTTAACAAAAATTATCTGCAAGTTTACTTGATAACGATATTCGAATTATTGGCATTGGGAAAGCATAATAAAAAAAGAGTATTAGTAAGGTATTGCTATACTAGCCCCTGGTGAGTCTCTTAAATAATTTTTATGTATTGTCTAATTTATTTCGTAAAATGCTCTTTTGACTGTCAACTTAGTTCATGTCCACATATGTTAAAATACAAAGTTATTATTTTAGTGTCACATTGTGCACATACTATAAAAAATACAGTTCACTTAGCTAATTTTCAGGATAGCATTTGTGAACGGGTATGCTGTCATGACGCACTTATATTTATTGACAATTTCACTTGACTGCACTGTTACCTGTTCACTTTTTTTTGCCTTGACACGATTACTGCTGCGACATGGTGAAGCTTCATGCATGAGGTCATGTATAAATGTTTGCCTTTAAGTTGTTTTAATATTTAAATCGCTGTGTATTAACTTTTGAATCACTTGCACATTTTTACCACTTCAATTCACCTCAATTTTTATTTGATTTCATTATCTGTTACTTAACCCATCCATACCCCTTTACATCTGCTGGCCCCTTTGATGCTTTCATCTAATAACCTGTGAGCAGTCTTGGGGAGCAACTTGTTACTAGTAGCTTATTACCGGTAATTTGTTATCTTTTTGAGTAACTTGCAATGTAAGTAGTTACTTTTAGATTATAAGAACTTGTAGCTTTAACATTGTTGCTTTTTTTACACAATTGCGGTAACAGAAAATACTGTTACAGTTACTTGTGTTTTTATGTAAAATATTCGATAGCAACACTCGTCAGCGGATGTTAAACGCTTTTCGTATTTTCGACCTTTCAGCCTTCCACAATAAGCCTGCCGTCGTAGTTGAGGAGAAGACAATGATAAAAGGAATGTCCCCCCTGCAGAAGACCGTGCTGGGAGTTTACTTGTAAACTATCTGTAGTAAATCAATCGTGTTGCGGCTTAACAGCTTACTAAGTTCAGGTCTTTTCATTTATATTGCGGGCATTCATTAGGCATATCTTTCTTCTTTGTACGTGTTCATCATCATGAGTGTTCGCCATCTTCATCGGTTGTGGGAACTCGGCTTGCTTGTGATCTGTGCATGCCTTGAGTTTGGTCCCTTTATCATGCCTTCGGAGCCTAATAAAGATCACATTAGCCGTGATATTACAAGTTGTGGAGGCTGCTCATCGATCTTCCGTCCTCTCGCCACCAGCTTTACCTCCCGGAACTCTGCTCAGGTCGCCGATTGCACTAGGTGTCCTGTAACATCTCCCAAGACAAGCCAACCGGTGCTCCTGCATATACTTCCATGGCCCCAACAACTGCGGCCTATCCACCGGGAATTAACACTGGGCACCAGCATGATCCGCCCACATTCGTCAGCCTTGGAGGTGAAGATGTGGAGAAAAGGTTCTTAGGTGCACTCACAACCGAGTGAGTGCAACGAATAACGGGGATGATACAGCTAAACTTCGCCGTGTTTATTTTTATCGGAGAGGCGTCATTGAAACGTTTTTCAACCATGAGCCTGATACCACAAATCGAACACAATTCAAGCAGCAGCTTTGTCAAATTTTCAGCATTCCAAAAGAGCTTTCAGCCCTCGCAAAGACCCCGGATGCCGGAAAGCAATAATGCGGTGAATCTGACACCGCATCGGATGTAGCTAGTACTGGCCGTGTTTGTCCGCCAGTGTAGCGAAGTACGTTGCCTCTTGCGTCCTTTGTCAGTGTCGCAAGCTCCCTACATGGGCTCAAAGCGGACAATCACAACCACTAGAACCATTTGACCGCTAGAACCATTTGAGGTAGTCGGCGTTGACCTGTACGGCTTGCTTCCTGTGACTGTCATGGTCAATCGATGGATAGTTACAGCTGTTGACCATTTGACACGCTGCTCCGAAACAGCTTTCGTGCCTTGTGCATCAGCATCGGAATTTACTGACTTCATTGTCTGAGCACGAACTCTTCCACATAATTCTCCTTGTGTCACCCTGAGCAACCATGGAAAAGTACAAATGCAAAGCATTTATTAGTGAGCTTCAGCAACTGGTCGTATCTATCTGTCATCTATCTATCTATCTAGCCCTTATGACTTTTAGCTCTCCTGGCCGTTTCGATAATGGAATCTACACCAAAATTTGTATAACATAACATGACTGTATTGCGAGCATAAATTACTAGTCATAACATGAAACTCATGAGATGTACATCTTCAATGTCATGGTTTACAAGTCATGGTCTTGTCACTCTTGTAGTGGTTTTGTTCACGTGATATTGCAAAACTGGTATGGTATGACATGACTGCATCACAAACCTAAGTGATAGGCCCTAACCAGGAAATCGTGACATGCATGCTATGGGAGTCAAGGCTATACGCCACGCTCAGGGTATGCTAGTAGTCGTTTCGCTAGCTTCACGTATACCAAATTTTATATTACGTGACATGAATAGACGAAAGTAAATGACACGTTCAAACATGATCAATATGATATGCGTGTCAGGTGAAACATTACTACATGCTACGCTCATAGTTTGCCCCCGTCCTTTTCGCTAGTTTCACATGTACCAAATTTTGTATTGTGTATACCCTTTTTCGGCACTTCAGCTTCTAGCTCTAATTAGGGATTAGGATTCTTTATGTAGCTGGGAGATCTAGCCTCGCGAATTTGCCGGCGATTGCCCCGCCCGGTTTCCTCTTTGCCGATGGGATCTATAATGTCCTTTTGTTTGTTTGTTTTTTCAACTAAGCACGAGTACGCTCTTAAAAAGTTGCGCTTAGCGCGACGTAAGCCTGCATAAGTCGGCGGCCTCTGTGCTATTCCTACTTGCTTGCTTCATAGCATCCGACGGGATCGGCGCGTACACGAGCATAACTCCACAAGGTCAGACTCTGCGACGTCATTGAGCTCGAATTGCAAGGAAAGTGGGAATTGCAAGGAAAGACCACTATTTGCTCGAGTGTCGTGAGCTTGGGAAGGAATGGCAAGGTTTATTTGAACTGCAACATTCAGGCCCGCCATGCGACAGCGTGACTAATATTGTGTTTCCGCGTGGTCACTGAATCTTCAGGAATTAAGCAGGTGTCGTGACTGCTTTTGATATTTTTGAATGCTACGGGCCTCGCATGTGACCGGCGATGAATGACAATTACGATTGGAGTATGGTGCAGTGAGATTAGAATACCGGAACAATACTGAATGTGGAATAGCTTCTGGCTCTGTTGTTGGTGTCCCAGAGCATTCCTTTGATTGAGGCACCGCGCTAATCGTGCTGAGGTGTTCGACAGGTGGCTACAGAACTGTAGCGCGAATTGGTACTGTGAACTAGTGAACTAATTGAAACTTTTCTGTGACTAATATTCAGAAGTCTACGCAGACCTAATTCAAGTAATAAGAAAATGGCAGGTGTTTTGCCTCATATGCAGGTGACATTCTCAGCATACTCTGGCAATAATAATAATAAAAAAAGAGGATGTCAATCAGTTCATTAGTTCCACATGTCCTCACAAGCGTTTTTTGGTAGGTAAAACTTGTAGCTGGGCGAGTTTGTTCATAATTATGGGTAAATTGGTGTGCCCAAATACAGACGACACAGAGAACTAGAAGCAGGTTCAAGCGCAATCTCTGTCTCTTGTTTTCTGTGTCTGTATTTGCGCACACCAGTTTACCCATAGTTTTATGGTAGGCAGTTGCTAAAATGGTTGATTGGGCGAGTTGGTGATACATGACTAATTATGAAATGGAAGCGCACAACGTAGAAGCAGACGGAAAGACAGGGACAAGCGCTAACTACCAACTGAAAGTTTATTCGGAAAAAATATGAAATATATACTAAAAGATGATACAGTGTCAAGGCACATACGATAACACCAAAGCATAGACCAAAAATGGCAACACCGATAGAATATCTTAGTGCGTCAGCCCTACCTTACCATCGCTTACTGTGCTTTACATTGATTAGTTAACTTCTACGGTATCTGCTAATGTTTAAAAACGCTAGCTCCTTATCGGACAAAGCGATTGATGGTTTGCTGACGCAAGCCCCGTGCTCCGCTATGTGTGCTGCTTCAATTATAAGCCTTGTGCGCTCATCTTTGTGCTTTTGGAGAACTACTGTCTTATCAAATTGTACTTCACAGCCACATCTAGTGACATGCTGGGCAAGATAACCATCATTGCCGCTACGAACATTGCACGCATGCTCACGCAACCTGTCGTTGAGGCATCTTCCAGTTTGCCCAATATAACAGGCACCGCACGAAAGTATGATCATGTAAACTACGTCACTAATGCAGTTGACAAAACGGTTCCTGTGCTTTGTTTTACACCGCTGTTCCCTGTGTCTAGCGCCACATGTCAGTCTAGCCAGCTGAGAAAGCTTGTGTGGTGCAGAGGAAACTACACGCACTCCCATGCGCTGCCCCACCTTTTTCAGGCGGTGGGTAACCTGATGCATGTAAGGGACAACAGCTACTCTTTCTCTTTCTTTTTCGTGGGTCCTGTTGTCACGTCCTACTGCACCATGTCCCTGGCCATCTTTAGCTCTCCGTTTTCTACGGATACTTTCGGCCACGGACACCAAGACCGCCTCAGGATACCCTGCTGACTTAAGCCTAGCCACCTGATTGTGGAAGCTGGCCTCCATTGAATGCATACAGGACCGGTCAAGTGCATTAGTGAAACACGTACTCACTATGCCTCTTTTTACAAGTTTGCTATGAGCCGACGTGTACGGCAGAAGCGGTTTCCCCGCGCGTGGCTGGAATTCCCAGCAGGTATGTTCAGCCCTAAACGTAAGCCTGAGATCCAAAAACCTGATTGACGAGTTTTCCGGCATTTCATGGGTCAATACAAGTGGACCAAGGTATTTCTTAAAGAGAGACAACACATTATTGGCATGAGACACAAAACCTCGAGGATCACACTTCATTATGACTAAAAAATCATCAACAAATCGAAACACTTTCTTCGCTGCAGTGCTCACTAATTCTTGATTAACGGCCCTGTCCATTTTCGCCAACAACAAATCACTCAATATTGGGGCCAGACACGACCCAATCGACACGCCCTGTTTCTGAAGATACACGTTGTCATTCCACTCTACATATGTGGAGTTGAGATACATGCCCAATAAGTCTAAAAAACCACGCGCACTCATTCCTGTGCTGTTCTGAAATGACACTCCACCGAATTGGTCAATGCATTCTTCAATACAAGTGAGCAACGCATCATGAGGTAAAGAATAGTAAAGATCTTTAACATCTATTGAGAATGCCATGAGACCTGTGTTAAACTCTTGTCGGAAAAATTCGATAACTTCATCCGACTTCTTAATTAAAAATGGGTCATTAATGGTGAAAAGCTTCATCTTATCTTGCAAAAACACGCCTACATTCTTTTGCCAGGAACCACACTCAGATACTATAACTCTAAAAGGTACATCAGGCTTATGTGTCTTAGCTGAAAAGAATAAGTTCAACGAAAGTTTATCGCACCTATCGAACTTTTTCACTAAGCCTTCTAAATTGAGTTCTCGGCACAGGTCCTTTGCTCTTGCCTTCACTTTTCGCAAATCGATGCCGGTGAACGTATCGAACACGGTACTAATGGCGGACTGCGCTTTTTCAAAATACTGCCTTTTTGTAAGCACTGCGAAACCTCCCTCCTTGTCTGAAGGCACCGCACAAAGTTCATTGTCAATTAGAAAGTTGATTGTCCGGCTTAAAGGCAGGTGACTGCTGACGGGCTTACCGCGTTGAAGTATGTCCAGTCCTTCCAGAGTGAAAGAACAGTGCATTTGGTTGGTAAAGTGGTGCTTCCCGACTTTGTGCAGAGGACGTTAGGCCTAGGCCCAAAATTCGCCTTTGTGAAGAAGCGAGACCCCCCGGACCTGTTAGCCATTGTTAGAAGTGTATCTAGTCAGGTTCCTCAAGAAGACTCTAGCCGGTGCATCTCGGAAGGACTGGACATACTTCAACGCGGTAAGCCCGTCAGCAGTCACCTGCCTTTAAGCCGGACAATCAACTTTCTAATTGACAATGAACTTTGTGCGGTGCCTTCAGACAAGGAGGGAGGTTTCGCAGTGCTTACAAAAAGGCAGTATTTTGAAAAAGCGCAGTCCGCCATTAGTACCGTGTTCGATACGTTCACCGGCATCGATTTGCGAAAAGTGAAGGCAAGAGCAAAGGACCTGTGCCGAGAACTCAATTTAGAAGGCTTAGTGAAAAAGTTCGATAGGTGCGATAAACTTTCGTTGAACTTATTCTTTTCAGCTAAGACACATAAGCCTGATGTACCTTTTAGAGTTATAGTATCTGAGTGTGGTTCCTGGCAAAAGAATGTAGGCGTGTTTTTGCAAGATAAGATGAAGCTTTTCACCATTAATGACCCATTTTTAATTAAGAAGTCGGATGAGGTTATCGAATTTTTCCGACAAGAGTTTAACACAGGTCTCATGGCATTCTCAATAGATGTTAAAGATCTTTACTATTCTTTACCTCATGATGCGTTGCTCACTTGTATTGAAGAATGCATTGACCAATTCGGTGGAGTGTCATTTCAGAACAGCACAGGAATGAGTGCGCGTGGTTTTTTAGACTTATTGGGCATGTATCTCAACTCCACATATGTAGAGTGGAATGACAACGTGTATCTTCAGAAACAGGGCGTGTCGATTGGGTCGTGTCTGGCCCCAATATTGAGTGATTTGTTGTTGGCGAAAATGGACAGGGCCGTTAATCAAGAATTAGTGAGCACTGCAGCGAAGAAAGTGTTTCGATTTGTTGATGATTTTTTAGTCATAATGAAGTGTGATCCTCGAGGTTTTGTGTCTCATGCCAATAATGTGTTGTCTCTCTTTAAGAAATACCTTGGTCCACTTGTATTGACCCATGAAATGCCGGAAAACTCGTCAATCAGGTTTTTGGATCTCAGGCTTACGTTTAGGGCTGAACATACCTGCTGGGAATTCCAGCCACGCGCGGGGAAACCGCTTCTGCCGTACACGTCGGCTCATAGCAAACTTGTAAAAAGAGGCATAGTGAGTACGTGTTTCACTAATGCACTTGACCGGTCCTGTATGCATTCAATGGAGGCCAGCTTCCACAATCAGGTGGCTAGGCTTAAGTCAGCAGGGTATCCTGAGGCGGTCTTGGTGTCCGTGGCCGAAAGTATCCGTAGAAAACGGAGAGCTAAAGATGGCCAGGGACATGGTGCAGTAGGACGTGACAACAGGACCCACGAAAAAGAAAGAGAAAGAGTAGCTGTTGTCCCTTACATGCATCAGGTTACCCACCGCCTGAAAAAGGTGGGGCAGCGCATGGGAGTGCGTGTAGTTTCCTCTGCACCACACAAGCTTTCTCAGCTGGCTAGACTGACATGTGGCGCTAGACACAGGGAACAGCGGTGTAAAACAAAGCACAGGAACCGTTTTGTCAACTGCATTAGTGACGTAGTTTACATGATCATACTTTCGTGCGGTGCCTGTTATATTGGGCAAACTGGAAGATGCCTCAACGACAGGTTGCGTGAGCATGCGTGCAATGTTCGTAGCGGCAATGATGGTTATCTTGCCCAGCATGTCACTAGATGTGGCTGTGAAGTACAATTTGATAAGACAGTAGTTCTCCAAAAGCACAAAGATGAGCGCACAAGGCTTATAATTGAAGCAGCACACATAGCGGAGCACGGGGCTTGCGTCAGCAAACCATCAATCGCTTTGTCCGATAAGGAGCTAGCGTTTTTAAACATTAGCAGATACCGTAGAAGTTAACTAATCAATGTAAAGCACAGTAAGCGATGGTAAGGTAGGGCTGACGCACTAAGATATTCTATCGGTGTTGCCATTTTTGGTCTATGCTTTGGTGTTATCGTATGTGCCTTGACACTGTATCATCTTTTAGTATATATTTCATATTTTTTCCGAATAAACTTTCAGTTGGTAGTTAGCGCTTGTCCCTGTCTTTCCGTCTGCTTCTACGTTGTGCGCTTCCATTTCATAATTAGGCAGTTGCTGTTGCGTCCTTGCTAATGAACCACGATTCTAGAAGACCCCTCCCTCTTCGTTTTGGTTTATGAGCCAACATCGTCGTATTCATCGGGCCAAAGCTATTCTCTGTTGAGCAGTGTTCAACAAGCTCAGTATAAGAATCCATTGCATGGTCTAAATCTGCAAGCCTTAGTTTGGTAGTACTCCTGCCCGTTTCACCATCGAAATTATATTGCTTCGCAATCTATGCATGGTACTTGTAAGGGATACCGCACTGATCATTCGCACGCGTGTCGTCTTCGTATTGCGGACACGTATTAGAGTGTATACAACAAATAGCACGGCTCAAAGAGGGTTTGTATGCACTGTGGACTCAAAGCTACTGCTTGAACAACATGGGGTGTAGACTCAATGGTAGGTATGTACGAATAATCAACTTTAGAACCGACTCGAATACCGATCGAATAGTGATGATACCAAACCAAATCTTACACTCAAACCTCAGTAAAACGAATAAAGATATAACGAAATATCAGTTATAGGGAAGTGAATGAAAAATAGTCTTGCAGTAAATACAGTATCAGAAGAAAATTTGCCCCGTATCTGCATGTTCGGACAAAGAAGGTGGCTTTGCTGTTTTGCCTTCCCTTTTGTTTAAGGACAAAACCACTATGGCTATAAACTCTGTTTTTAAACCCAGCCACTCTTCTATAGCAAAAGCTAAATTAAAAGCGAAAAGGCTTTGCAACTCTCTCGGCCTAGATAAAGTGTCAAAATCAGTCGACAAATCAAAGTAGCTAAGTCTTGACATCTTTTTTACTGCTAAGACGCACAAGATTGACTGCCCACTGCGGGTAATAGTTTCTGAAAATGGGACCTGGCAAAAACAGGTCGCCTTGTTTTTACAAGAACAGCTTAACCTTTTAACTATTGACGATCCTTTTCTGGTAAAAGACTCTGAGGCGGTTATTAAGTTTTTAAGGTCTAATGACAAAGGACTGAAGACTTTCTCGATAGACGTGAAAGATCTATATTATTCACTTCCACATAACGGAGTGCTCCAGTGCTTGGAAGGATGCATTTATTCGTTTGGATCGATAAACTTCCAGAATGCGTCCGGTATGCCAGTTCATGGTTTTCAGGAATTGCTTTCATTTTATTTAAAGTCAATGGTTGCGTCTTGGAATGAGCAACATTTAATTAAAAAAAGCGGCATTTGCATAGGTTCTTGTTTGGCACCAGTCCTGAGTGACATCTTTCTCGCGCATAAGGATCGCCACATTCAAAAAGATCTCGACTTGTCTCTCGTTGTGAAGGTCTGTAGGTTTGTTGATGATTTCATTGTATTTATTGATTGTTTGGATACTGTTTTTGGAGTTGTTGTCCTTAGTCTTGTAGATTTGTTTAAGAAGCACTTGTATCCTCTTGAACTTACTCATGAGTTACCGTATGGAAATTCGATTAGGTTCTTAGACCTAACACTCTGTCCTAGAAGTAATCATTTGTGCTGCTTGTATCACCGATAAGTGGTAAACCCCTTTTACCTTTCCACTCAGCTCATTCAAAATTGGTGGAAAGGGGTATCATTAAAGATTGCCTGGTAAACGCTCTCAAGAGGTCATGCCCGCACTTGATGCAATGCAGTTTCAAAGCACAGGTAGAGCGCCTTTTAAGCGCTGTTTACTCGAGCGCCCTGATTTCTGCATTTGCGGAAAAACTTTTGAAGCAAATTAAAAATGAAGGAGGGTGATCTCAGCCTCAAAGCGCGTCTGTTCCCATGAAATGTGTTGCAGTTCCTTATCTGCATAACGTGTCGCATCGGCTGAAAAAAATCGGTGAACGCGCTGGGGTCACTGTTGTTTTTTCCGCCGCAGAAAAGCTTGCAAAGCTTTGTAAGCTGGTGAATAATCCAGCTGATATCAGAGGAAGATAGAGAGAAGACTGCGGACGCCGCCGACGGCGGTGGATGGTTTGGGGTCGCTTATAAAGTGTATCCACACTTGAAACATGACGACGTAACGCGCTCATAGCGTGCTCGCGGTCGTTTCGCTAGCTCCACATATACTAAATTTCGTATCACGTGACGTGAATAGATGACGATGGTAAACGTCACATCCAAACATGATAATCATGACACGGAAGTCATGCACGGCATCAGTTATCACCACCTCGTAATATTGCGCAGATTTTAAAGTGACATATAATAAAAGTTTATCCAATCCAATCCAAAGTGACATATCAGCCTTTCCCATTCGTGCTTCGGTTATGATCGCTTGCCACTGTGGGATCTGCCATTTTTTTAAACGATGTCGTTTTTTTCAGGAATTTAGTGGTGCATATAAACAGCCATTAATGAGAAAAAACTCATCGCTGATTACTACGATACCTCTGAAGAGATTTCTAATGGTTGCAGTGCAAAAACTGCAAATAGTGAAGAGAGTTCAACACTCCTTAGCGGTGGTCAAATCCATGGTTCAACGAAAGGATGTATTTTCAAACTACATATACTAAGAAAACAATGATACAGAGTAATCAGCATGGCCCCTGAGCAAGGATTACCCGCAAAATTGTGAAACATTCCAGATTTTTTTCCTAATTAATTTCGCTCACGGTCTACATGGTTAAAGAAAACATAGACACAGTCCGGAGGACTTATGCATGAGAACCAATAACCTTTAAAAACATTTTATTCCAATCCAATCAAGGACAATGGTCCATCATTTGGTATTTCCTTCGCGTATGTGGGTATTGCACTAAAGTATTTGCTATATGTGTGAGTACATTGATAAGTTTCGTCGAAAAGACAGTGCGTGATTTGTGGGACTTTTATTATTATTATTATCATTAGTAGTAGTAGTAGTACTACTAGTAGTAGTAGCAGTAGTAGTATAGTAGTAGTAGTAGTAGTAGTAGTAGTAGTAGTAGTAGTAGTAGTAGTAGTAGTAGTAGTAGTAGTAGTAGTAGTAGTAGTAGTAGTAGTTTGACTTCAACCAAAGCTAGTCTTGTTTTGAATTACGCGCCATCTTGGGCTAACTAGCGCTTCAGCCACGAGAGGACGAGACTGAGCCAATGCCTTCGTTTTGTTCTAAAGACAAATAATTTAATCTAACAACTTCTATCTGTGGAAGTAAATAGTAGTAATATAAAAGGGACTTGCGAGGTATTGTGCTACTTGCAATAAGTTGCACCATCTACAAAATGCTGACGGTTGTAATTCAATATATGTGTGTGTAAAACAAGCCTCACGGCTTCGGAACTGCCTCCCATATCCTGGCTATATATAGTTGAGAGAAAGGTAATAGGATGTACTTCCAAAGTACATATACTAAAATTGGAACGATACAGAGAAGATTAGCATGGCCCCTGCGCAAGGATGACACGCAAAATCGTGAAGCGTTCCACATTTTTTGCACTTTCTCCCTGTTAGGGGAAGGGTATGCTAGCTTAGTAGGATGTACTTCCAAAGTACATATACTAAAATTGGAACGATACAGAGAAGATTAGCATGGCCCCTGCGCAAGGATGACGCGCAAAATTTTGAAGCGTTCCACATTTTTTTTTTTGCACTTTCTCCCTGTTAGGGGAAAGGTATGCTAGCTTGTGCTGGAGTCTTCATGTGACTCATGTTACTATGGCGTTTATTATTATTATTTTTTTCATTCCACTTGTGGCAAAGCGCTTGCAATGTTTGTACGAAAATTACACTTGTGTAATTTTGTGCCCTGCAGCAAAATTTCATTTCGAGAAATCACACCAGCAAGCTTCAGTTGAATGCAGTGCTAAAATAGCTACAGTTAAGATAGAGTACACTGTAGTTAAAAGCTTTTAAAATGATGTATATGTATTGAATTTGTCGGCTCATTTTCTTTCTGATCCGGCGCATGCGTAAAGGAACAAATAGTCTGAAATTTCTGTGGAATGTGCCCTTCATAAACAACGAACGAGTTCGCCGAAGTACAAGTGTTGCTAAATAATTCGACATGGAGATATACCTCATCTATAGGAAAAATATGTAATAATGCGAAGCAAAAGAATCCGGTCAAATACTCCCGTCGAGATGTAATTAAACGGATTCCTATATCGCGATAAAGAACTTGACGGAGAAGCAGCTCACGGGAACCGGACCGGACCTCCGTACGCTGAGTTTTTTGAAGCAAATTTATAGCCTAGAGAGACAAAGCCACCGAGCTTTAAAGTTATTGAACATACTTCAGTCAACTTCTTGAAGTAGCGTTACGCTTTAAAAACTTTTATGTTCCTTGCAATAAAATAACACAGCACATGTATCTATTTTTGCAAAAAGCTGCAATATTGCATAACTTTGTGAACACTAACGTTTTAATTATTCTCAAAGAGGTCCGCGCGCGTGAACTATGTTTAGTGAGTCAATATTCTGTTTTTCTCCCGTCTTTTTTTAGGGTAAATAACGATAATGCTTGATAATGTATTAGGCTCATGTTCCAAAATTGAAAGTAATCACGGAATTGGGATACGCTTTGGAATTTTAAAAAATGCAAAAAAATTAGGCCGCGTCTGCTGCCACCGGGCGGCACGAACCTTTTCAAGGCAAAAGCGTTCGGTTCACCCAATAGCCGCTCAAAACCGGCTTGACTTGGCTGAAAATTTATGAATAGACGGCGACAGAATCGCCGTGTTGGACAATTCTTTTGGGACGTTTAGGTGGTGGGAACGAAAGGTTTAAGGTTCCTCACTAACGTGTGAGGATCTTTACCATGCGGTGGTTATTTATCCGTGGTCTTTGCTTGGCCGGGATCCTTATGCATTCGCGAAAACCGCCTCTGCGCCTGGATACGTGGTCTCGTTCTGTAATACTGTCTATAAGCAATGTGGTAACGACTTGCCCGATCATGAACACCGTGTGTTATGCTATTTGTGGATGTATGCCGTACTAGTATGTCTGGTAAGTGTGTGTGTAGCGTAAGGATCGATGTGTCGCTTCGGTGAAGTGTATGCTTGCGCCAAAACTTTCATTGAAGCTTCTTCTTGCGTAACTGCGTGAGACAGATACGAAATGCACAAGTTGGAAGCGATGGAATATTACCAGGCGTTCGTTCACACGACGTTATTTTCCAAGTGGCTTTGTTGTCGCCGATTACGATAATCGGTTTTTTAAGCTATGCCTTTTCTTGTGGGTGTATACAAAGAAAAAAAAAGAAATAAAGTTGAAGATATGCTGGGAGCACTATAAATATTCGCTCAAAATTGTCACCTTAAGCGTCTTCTTAAAATTAAACAGTGCCGCAAGGCAGTCGTGCCTTGCGGTGAAGTGCACGCTGTGTATTGCGGTAAAACATACATATTGCGCGCGCTCGTGTTTAAATTGGAAACGTAGCACTGACATTGGGCCTCGTGTGTGCACCTAAATTGTACACGCGCTATCCTCTGCCTCATCAGTGACGATGCGGCAGTCAGTATCGTCACCATCTTCAGCTTGTGTAACAAGCACAGAACAATTTACCTAGTAAAATATATTTTGTGGCTGGCAATTCGCAAGGCATTCAGATGTTAGTTCATTGCAGGGTTAATTCAAGATTGTTAAATGGCACGTTCAAATAAACGAAACATGCATATGAGAGGCTTCAGTCGTACTTCAAAATTTGTGCCATGCCTCAAATTAAAAATGATTATAAAGGAAATATATGCTAAGGCTGGGTGTAGATTACCGTTCACAATTCAATTACCATTCATATTTTAGAAACTTAGAAAATTTGTAGCTCATGTTTTGCTATCGAGTAAGCACAAAAATAACTGTGGAAGAATGGTTTACAATTACTCACACCGTTTGCAAGAAATAGATCTTTGAAACGTATGTCGTGCCAGAACTAAGTGCAAGGTGGTTAGAGGAAACTGGTTACGACCCGACATAATAGCGCATGTTCGAACATTTTACATGGGCTGCTTGTTGGCAAAATGGCGTGAGAATTAGGTAAGTGCCTGCAGGGATCTGCACCAAGAGACGAAACCTGCTACATCTTTTTCATAAATTTCATTATTTGTGTTAAGCATGCGTGCACTCTTCGTTGTTGTGTTCTCTCAGGGAGCAAGTGTATGGCATACGCTTGAAATCCATACGTTACCCCTGCGATTTGAAGATGTGATCACAGTGGACATGAACATGCAATGTAGTTGAAAACGTTGCTGGGCACCAACTTTCTTAACAATTTGAACCCGCTTATACTACAAAAGTTACCACGTGACTTCAGCCAAATAGTTTCTAACTGTTGTAGTTACTGTCAGATAAAAGTAATAATGAGCTAGTTGTGTTTATACAACAGTCTTGCTTTACTGTAATAAGATACAGTAATTTAGTACCTGCATATAGAACTGACACTTAGTTATTTTTTTTTATTTGTGGTCCTATTTGTTACAGTTTACTTTCAAAATATTTTATACAAGGTGGTTAAGTTTCAAGTCCATACAGTGGGCAAATTTTATCAGCAGTACCGCATGCTGTACAATCACTTTTACTTCTCCTAGAAAGCATGGTGTTCCACTATTCCGGTATGTCTCGGCTGGGCTTCTCGACCTCGACGACTGTACATGTCAAACAGTTTGCCAAGTGTAACTACTTACTCCCCCATAACTATAAATTTTGTCGAGCCATAATCAATAATTGGCAGTAAGGACCAGTTACAAAACCCTTTTTTTATGAAGCGCTCATTAATCAGGGACCTAACAATTCTGTACATAAACGATGACAGCAACCACTTCTCCACAGATTGAACGATTAGGTTGTACTAATAAAAGCATTAATATAATCAGACTCTTTTTTTTTTTGGAAAGTAAACACAATGCATAAATAGTCTTACCAGTCCGTGATTCAATATTGTAGCTAAACTATCACTGAAAGCCAGAGTCATTTACAAATGCCATGTGAATTCCCAGAAAGCGCTAGGTAGCTTTATATGAATTGGGGATGTCTGCAAAAAAGCAAAAAGCCTTTGTTTATGTTGAGCAGAATTCCAAGTGAACATGCATGCATATGTTCATGAACTGGTTCCCTGTAACATGTGGTGCAACAGCTCTAGCTTAAAAGCTTCAGGCAGCTTTTATGCTGCTCCAAAAAGATTTTAGTTGCACCACAAGCTCCGGATATGCCTATCATGAGTCACGTCACTGTGCCTGTTGAGTCTTTAAAAAAACAGGTTTGAAGGGGATGCTAAAAATTTTTTTTGAAGGGGTGAGTAGCAGAGAGCATTAATTTATTAAAGTCTTCAATTTTATTATCTTAGCTCTGAGGCTTGCAGGTATGTTAAATGAGCATGGTCATATGAGTAACACCTCATAGGCCAATAATGTTTGGGTTGACAGCAAGGTATGAAGAGACAGGATTATGAAAATTGCAGAAGTAGAAGTAATGAAGTTGTGGAGAAGACTTTGTTAACAGTTTATTTACAAACTTCACGCACAATTTGCTTTCCAGCAGGGTGAATTTACTTTTGCTGATGCTTCCAATGGCATCATTGCACTTCATCAGCACTGGTTTTATGCACTGCACATGACGATCTTGTTTTTTCAAGGTTCATGTACTGATTAAAAAGTATAGGATCAAGAAACTTACATGCTGTCTTAAGGCATAATCAGGCTCACCATAGAGGTAATTGGTGACATTTTAGTGAGTTGTATGTGGGAGGTCTGTGTACATAACATCATAGTAATCTTGCAATGCTGTAGCTTTATTTGTGTAACGAGTGAAGCTTCTTTTCCTGTTAAAAATTTCTGCCAAGCAAACAAGTTCCAACAGTAGGATTTGCCCTTGGGTAAAGCAGGTGGTAAGAGTGAGCTTATTCAGAAGCCCTTCAAGAGTACCCACTGAAGGAATTAGTACCTATAGGGCAAAAATTCCAGTGCACCAAGAAGGGCAAGGGAGGACGGTGCAGGTTAACATTTCAGGGGGGCATCTTCTGGACATCATCCTTCTCTATTAACAAGCTTGTATGGCCAATGTTTAGCAGACTCCTACTAACATAAACTAGGTATAAATGTTGCTTCTCTATTGCAAGATGACACACCATATACCTTTTGAGAGTCTCCTCACCACAAGCCTTTACATTAGCCTAAAGATATTTTTTTCTACGGTGCCCTTTTTTTGTCCTAAACAGTTGTCTCAAGCAACAATATGCACATTGCGATTGTCTAGCTAGTGACCACAGAGACTGCTCCAGCCATCACGATGTATACTCCACTCAAAATGTAAGACACTGCAAAATTATAGTCTGGTGTGCGTGCATACGACCTTGAACATGCAAGCAGTGACCACTTCTCTTGTGTTCTCTGCACTGGCGCATGCTTGTTGCACACCTGTTCAAGATTGTGACAGTGAAATTAGTTCTGGCAATGCTGTCTCAGAGGTAAGACTGTGTACACCCTTAGGAACACCATGGTGGAGCGAGCAGAGATTCATATCGAATGTAGTAATAAACTGGCAACACCATGGTGCTATAAGCACACTTGCATTAATTTATTACTTTTTTATTGAGACAGACATCACACAGCTAAGCCTAGTTGTGATCTCTTTTCATTATAGTATACATAGTTTTCCCGTTGGTCACAGCACAGGAAGAAAAATTTCTCTGTGGGAGCACCATATTTTAAGCT
The DNA here is from genome assembly GCF_043290135.1 of Rhipicephalus microplus. NCBI lineage: Eukaryota > Metazoa > Arthropoda > Arachnida > Ixodida > Ixodidae > Rhipicephalus > Rhipicephalus microplus. Next base: position 46,164,453 of record NC_134708.1, read on the forward strand.
TGCATGACTCCAATGAAGCACTGTGCGGACAGATATATTGAAAATGTTAATACTTCGGGTCCTATAAATGGTGAACTGGTTGTCACATTCAGCCGGTGATCCTGCAGGAGCTTTAGCATATACTCTAAGGTCATTTTGCATCAACAATGCCACATACAATAGTTTAACAATGGTTGTTAATGGGCAAGATGATGCATAGCTTCAGGGAGGTAATTAATCTAAGGGGGAAAATTATAGATGCCTAAGCACCACTGGAAAAATGAAAAAGCACAGAAAAAGAGCATCGGTCGCAGCTGAACTACAGAAAATATTTACACTGCACCACACATTCGCATCGTCTAGAATTTTCCCTAATAATGTTATAGCAACCTGCCTAGCAGCAAGTACTTTTAAGGTAATAAAGTGCAGAATGACACTTGCATAAGACAGAAAACAGGACGCGAGTTAACTGCCATCTATCTTTGTTTGTGCAGGGTGTCTACCAACCTGGGAAAGTCGGGGATTTGGTGCCTTGCTGGAAAACTGTAGGAACTTTGGTAAAACCTGGCTAATTCATGGAAACTGGCAGCAGTCTGTGCCACCATCACAAAAATAAGCATTACCCTTGATCAATACTCAAAAAGTCACTCCTTCGACTGCAACTACAGTGAACAGCTAGAAGAGGCCTAAAAAAAAGGCAATGCATAACTGTTTCTTCTTATTGTACAAACAAAAGGATACACCGACCAAAATAACACAAAGTTTACTGATGTTTGGGCACCTGATATTGTTCTGAATGACAGCCATAAAAAAGGTACATCATATTTAAGTATGACTAGGTGCGTGATGTAAGCACCAAAAGTAAATGGTCAGCGTTCCATAAATCTTATTGAGTATATGTGCAGCTGTGTGAATGTGCAGGGATTCCAGGTGCTGGCATGATGCAAGCTTGTTTTCTTCGACCAGAACACGGTTGCTTGACCAGTCAATTTGAAAGCCTGTATATTCCGCATGTTCAGCGAGGGCATCCAAGGCCACCCATTATTCTGACTTCATTTTGAACTGTTGTGTTGTTTAACTCTTTCATTGAAATCACAGGTCTCATAGACTGACATGTTGTCACACTCGTGGCAGATTACAGTGTAAAGAAGACTACAGAAAGTTTGCTCGGCAGCTTATTCTTCCCATTGACTAAAGCATTCCTTAGCTTCCATGTTGGTACATGCACTATTTTGATGTATGTTCCTTTGCATATCACATATCATATCTGACTTTCCAAGCACAGCATTTCTCACCAGTAAATTTGTGCATATTTGTCGTGGCCACAAATTCGGCTTGGCTTGAAGGCCCTTTAGTTTGGTGCTTATGTTAGAACTGCCATCACAGGAGGTTTACTGGGCTATGTCTGGCCTTGTATAATATTATTGCTATTATTATTATTATTGGCAATGCAGCTGCAAACGTCCTCCGCTATGCACTTATTGCAGATATTTCAACAGTAGCACACTCTCTTCTCATTTCATTTCCTTGAGATGGTGTTATTAAATCCATGAGTATTTTTTATCATTATGTTCATAGAAGAGTACGTAAATGAAGGTAGCATGAAGGTAACCAAAACACGTAAATTAGCTTCACAAAAAAAGCCTACTGGCTTTTTCAGCTTGCCTTTGTTGTACATAGCCTGGTCACTCCTCACAACGGTGTCCATGCTGTCTGAGACGCATCTGGAAGCTAAGTTTCATGTTTTGGTTGCTGACAAGGAAGGCTTCTTTTCAACTCTAGATGCCTTTATGCATAATGATAAGGTAGCCACTGGTTTGGAAAAAAGCTGAATAAATCATTTTCTGAGCAACTGCAGCCAATCAATTTATGTGGATGGACATGCATCTTCACTTTCACATGCAAAGTCTGGTGTTCCCCAGGGATCAATCATGGGACCAGTTTTGTTTCTCATTTACATCAACGGCATTGGACATAGTTTGTCATCTACTATCAAATTATTTACATACAACTACATCATTTATAGAAAAATTGACAGCACCCAAGCTAACGAGTCATTATAGTTTGACCCTAATAAACTCGCATTTTGGTGTCACCATGGCAAATTAACACTTCCAAAACGAAGGCCATGACGTTTACAAGAGCACATAAAACAGAAATGAGTCAATATGAAATTCAAGCTCTCCCCATTGAAAAAGTATCCCTATTTAAGTATCTTGGAATTCATTTATCTTCTAACCTGCCTTAGAATAAGCGCATCAATATCATAACTAGTGAGGTGTCAAAAGCACTTGGATTTATTAAAAGAAACCTTTACTTGGTGAACTATACCTCTAAAATGCTAGCATACACTACACTTGTCCGTTCAAAGATAGAATATGCATCCATCATCTAGAACCCACATCAATCATATCTCATGGATTAACTAGAATTAAAATAAAATGAAGCAGCAGGATTTATCACCAAGTGGTATTCTCGGAACTGCAGCACTACAGATATTACACACTCACTTTCATTACCCCTTCTTGAAAAACGCAGACTGTCGTCACTGTTGTTGCATTTTCGTACATTTTATCATAGTAAATGTGCCTTCATGAAGCTTGTACAAACACACCTCATAATATTTTGAAACATATTGATCACCAATTCAAAATACACCCTTTTTTGGCACGCACAATTATGTATCAACACTCACCATTACTTCGAAGCACACATCACTGGAACACACTGCCGGGCGACATCGCTTGATTCATTGATCGTGCCACCTTTGTAAACCAATTCGATATTTTCTTGGACATATGACTTACCTATCTGTGTGAGTTTGTAAGTGCATGTATGTGCTTATTTTTGCTCTTCTTTCATTGTAAATATATTTTCTCCTTAAAGATGAAAGTCTTGCTTGGGATACTCCAATGCAAAAATTTCGGTCTGTCAGCAAAAAGGCTCAAGTACGACCACATCCACAGCATCCACCAGTATTGCTCAAGTTTCTGCGTTCATACTTGTACGATTGTCAATAAAGAGCAAATATTGAGCATATTTGAGGCATAATATCAACACGTCGATATTGTGCACTGTGTTTATTTATACTAGAAAAGGTATAAATAAGTAATTCTAAGCACTGCAGCTGACAATGCGACGCTTCGCATGGAAAGGCGAGTCTCCTACGCTTTGCTAAGACGATACTGTGCTTCTACCTGTCTTGAAATCTACAAAATATGGCCTCCAAGATTGCACGCATGCTGCGTGCTGCGTGCTCACAATAACAAAGGCCATCCTTTCATTTTCTGAAATTACCGCCAGATGGCACTCATGTCTCACGCAACACCTCCAGGATCCCAATCACCAGTTTTCTCGTGCAAAACATCAAATAAATATTTCTGTCTATTCACTCTTTTCAGGCGAAATACAATAGTCTTTCGACGACATTTTTGGTCAATATGCAGATAGGGGCAATTTTTTTCACGGCAATTTTCTGTATATATATTTTTTTGCACTATAGCTGTGTCTATCTTATTGAGTTTTCATTCCTGCCACAATTTTTTTTTTCCTTTTTCATCTTTGTCTATGGAACTGTATTTTACATTGTTTACCACTTTAATTTTATAATGGCAATGTTCTGATTTGCAAATTTATTGTATAACTAAAACCCCCTGCGTAATGCCTGAATGGGCCTTTAGGGTATATATTAATAAAAAAAAGTATTGATGCACAAAGCGGGTGACTGAACGAATAAGTTTATGCCCTATTACTAACGCTTAATCAGGAACGTGTAGCGGCAAGTGTGAAAAAAGCAAAAAGGCAAAAACTATCAGTTTTTATTTCAGTGAAGATTCATGTTGCCACTAAGAGCTGTTGTTTCAGAAAAAGACACTTGGTAAATAAATGTTTCAGAGTATATTCAAAGAAATTCGGAGCGTTTGAAGACTTGTGATCCGCTAAGAATTTCTAACTCAGAATCTATCATCTTATCACTAAGTGAACAACCTTCTTTGTGCCGTAATGCATTTGGTATAGATGTAAAAGATTTATATTATTGTTTGCCCCAATGTGAAGATTTGAAGTGTATAAAGCAGTGCTTGAGAGAAGATGATGATGAGTTGTTGTTTCAGTGCCAGTGTGGCATCTCTATTGCGTTGTTTTTAGAGCTCATGCAGCCAACCTAAATTCTACCATTGTGTCTTGGAAGGGAAATAATTTTGTCCAAAAATCTGGTATCTGCATTGAATCATGAATATACCTGTAATTAGTTATATTTTTCTTGGTTATGTAGACGGGCAGCTGTAAAAGCATTTGAATTGGTTATCATCACACGCTGTTTGATATGTCCATGACTTCTTAGTTCTACTGGACATTAACAATTGCTCTTTACTGGTTGCTAATATAAAGGAAACGAAATGTCAGCGTTTCACTTTGGAGTTTCAAAAAATTGATGAGCTACAGTTTCTCGATTTAAGACAGGCTTTTGTCAAAGATCACATATATAGCAATACCAACCTAGATTCATAAAGCCAATTCTAAATTTTAATTCTGGCCACTCAAAACCATACAGGGAGCCATCGCGTCAACTGTGCTGGGTGCCGCTCTTCAGAAGTTACGCGAGCACCTTATGGTGCATGCATTTGATGCACAAGTTGCTCACCTTGCAAATTCTGGCTTTCCGAGTGACGTGATTTGCTCCTTGTCGGTAAAACTTATTTCAAAGATCGAGAAGTTTTATCATTGTGATTCTAGTGCACTAGAAATTAGCAAGAAAAAGAGGCAGGCAGTTATCCCATACATACACAGGATAGCACATGGTTTGAAAAATGTTGGTGCTCGTTATTGCATAAACATGTCATTCTCAGCACGTAATAAAGTGCATAATGTGTGTACTTTGGTGGATGGAGCATTGTGTCAGCAGCCAGGGAAAGGGAACAAATGTGTCTCCAGTCATGTCCACAGATATGCTCTTTGCACTACTGGCGTGGTTTATGGGATTCCACTGTCTTGCAGCTGCGAATATTTAGGTGAAATGGGGCATTACATAAACGTGTGCTTAAGAGAGCATGGGTTAATGCCATCAGATGCTGAAATCACGTCTAATTTGGCAGCTCGTTGTAGGCCATGTGGATGTGTACTCTGGGCTGGGCAGAGATGCCCAAAAAAGTATTCTGGAATGCAGATATCGAAATGCGTGGTTTGGAAGCCTAAAATACAGATACTGAGATAAATTTGTAATTCGTGTTACAGGATATTTCAGAGATACGTTTGCAAAAAGACAAAAAAGTATTCCAGAATACATATACTAAAATACTGTTGTCTATGTCGGGGATAGTTATACTCTATACAAACATTTGTTATGTGCAGCATAATATTTAAAATGTGCAGCACATTGAAACTTGCAAATGAAGTTGATTTATTATATTTTTGCCATTCTCCGAGTGTCATTAAGGCATTATGCAGGATGCTTACACTGCACATAATCGTTAATAACCACATATTTACAGATATCAGTTGCAATAAAAAGCTATGCCATATGAGAGCATCAGTCGCACGCATTGTACACTGAAATCCGGAACTCAACAGCAACACTATTAGTTATGCTCGAAGTAGCATAGTTCAAGCGAAGTGCTAGAACCATAAATAAATGAACTTCCATTTGAAGGTTTAGTGTTTTCTAGAAACATCTTAGAAAAGGCAGAAAGAATTAAGAACGGACAAAACAAGGAATGCGAAAGGAAACTCAAGAAGACCTCTTTCGAATCGCTGTTTGGCCATGCTGGCGTTTTTCAGAAATGCTCTGCAGAAAGAAGTATCGTAGATGGCACACGGCACCAAATTCTCTTTGGGTGGTTTGTGGCTTCCGCAATAAGCTCCAGTTTTTCAAATGGGCGCTGCAAAAGAAAAGTGAAAAAAAAAAAACGAGAAAAACAAACACTACTCGTTCAATTGGCATGAGGAAATACATTTAAAAAATGGCACCCATTGTGCAGTATACAATACTCCTCACAATGAAAATATCTGTGCTGGAATTCAATATAGCAGTATAACATTGTTGTCACGCTGAAGCAGGCCATCATTCAAACACATCATGGGATGCGGGTAGCAAAGCAACTAGCTCGCTTTCAAGAAGGTAGGAGTGAGTTTCGCCCTCAGCAGAAATGTAGAAATGGTGGGTGCATATCTTGCCGTGGACTGCCAAGGTCACAGCAGAAATTTTTTTCCTCATCGTCAACACGTCTCAGCTCATTTACGAAAAAAAAAAAAAGTAACAAGATACCCGTGTCCTGGATAGTATCGCGATACACCGTAAAAGTATTTCACTTCTGAGATACGAATACATTTTTTAAAAGTGTCTCGATACAGCAATACAGACACTCAAAAGTATCTCTTAAATACTATTGCGATACTACCCAGCCCTGTGTGTATCCAACTTGTAGAAAACAAATATCAAATATTGACATGTTGATTAGCGCATGTGTGAAGTAGCCAAAGCATTTTCATTAGATCTAACAACAAGTGCATAAGTATTTCATGTAACATTCGTCTAGATGAAGAACATAAGGTCTTAGAGAAGACATGAATCATTCTGTGTTGTAACACATGTGTACATGTGCATAGTTTTGATGAGTCAATATTTTCTATATATGTTCTTTCCTTTTCCAAATAAATTTCAGTTGTGAAATCAGCGCTGTGACCCTCTCTGACTGCTTCTAACCCGTTCCTTTGTAAAATATTCTACGGTGAACACTCACCAATTTGCCTAACTCACGATTCTGCATCTTTTATTTACCTATGGAATCGGGGAAGCAGTTGCGGTCTGACAGATTCCTTTTTTCCACCCCATATTCAAACATCAGCGCTTCAAACGCTACCGCAGCTTTTATTGCAGGTGTCTGAGTACTTTCATTGTGCTCCACGTGTCAGAACCCAGAGAAATAAAACACCAACAAGCATGTGTGCATTGTGTAAAAAAAAATGAGTGAAAAAAAGGATAAAGTAAATTTTGCTGTACAGTTTCATTGTTGCGACATTGTTGTTAGTCGTTGTCAAGACAAGGTCGAATAAAATACATAAGTACTCCTTTTTGCTGAAAAGTATGTTTTAGAAATGTACAAATGAGACGGGGATGCAAATCATTAGTAAATACAGCAGTCTAGGTCAAGGTAATCTAATCCAATCTTAAATGGCCTGCAGGCTATAGCCATTTTAATGAACTAGAACGTGCGCCAGTAAGCCAACTGGCCGGGCTGTTGCATCCTTGTTTTATACGAATGCTGGGAGATAGCGCCACCTTTACGTTTCCTAGCAGCATTGGCTGCACTGTTGGACTATCGCAGGCTCCTTTAAACTTGCAGCTGCAGTTGATTTTATTTGTGTTGTTGTGTTCTGGTTGTTCCAAAAACCAAACAGCCAACTTCCTCAGTGCCTGGGTCACAAGTTTTGTTTTGACCAGATACACACATTTTTTCATATTTACCACATACACTCACAACATTATGAGTGTGTGTGTAAAAATGTGTTCATTTGTTTTATATGAGTGCCTCTTATTTTATTTTTTTACTGCTAAAGTGTTCTTTCCACCGCACATTTTCCAAGCAGACATTATGGTCATGGAGTTTGCTTTTAATCTATGTGAAAAACCTGGAAAAATCACTAAATTTGAATAAATTAAATTGATAAACACCCTGTTGTGGCTTTGCTAGCAAGTATTTTAGGAAACAGACACATGTGCAGTATGGAAGTGTGCAATGTCACAGTCATGTATTGTCAAGAAACGTCACATACCTACGCTTGAAATACTTTTCTGACCTTCCAAGTTTCAACAGATGTGTCAATGACACATTACTTCTTTCCTAGGATGAAATGCTTTAAAGAGTCCTATCAGGACCCCTGCCTGTGATCTTTTTCAGGTATTTAATATGAACTGACATGCCCTAATGCTTGCATAATTTCACAACAATCTGTCAAATTTTCCATACACTCTTAACAGCCTGTAATTTCACTCCTAACAGCACCCCCTCCACTCTTCCAGTATAGGCCAAAAGGGTGATTATTTACAATACCATGCTTGTGGAACATTACTATCTATGAATCTTACAATTGTTTGGTGAAAAAAATTAGGGGACTCTCAAGGTTTGAGTAGAACACAACAGTGATATCCTATCCCTAGTGCATACTCCAACCACCTAGTGCATACTTTTTGCAGGGTAACATTACTTGAAAAGTTTATACTGCAGATTATTACTACGTAATCAATGTTTAAAGTCGCTTGTGCTAGTAAGGGTTTCGGATATAGTTGCAGTCTGCGTAATGGATTTCTAAATGGTGGCTATGCGAGCTTGTTGATACGTACACATAGTTACTTCGAAGAGCGCAGAGATGGGACACAGGATAGACCACGCAATACAGGTACTGTGTAGTATGCTTTAAACCACGGGCAACTATGTGCATGAAATGTTTTTAAACTTGATATGCACCCAGTACATGGTCCTAAGAAACTACTCCAGTAGCATTTGTGCCTTTTGTTTTTCGTGGCTGCTTTAAACAACGAAGTCATTATGATAATCACACGTTCTGATGGCCAGTGGCAATGCACATTTGTACCATAAAATACTGCGATATTACATATTGTATTGTGAAGCGTGTATACTAGACGCGTGTATTTGTAAAGCATGAAAATTATTTTTGAGCAGGCACGTGGCTTTGTGGTAGAATGCCTGCTTGCCACACAAGCAGCTTGGCTTCTATTCTCACTCAGACCTAGAAGGTTTTATTTGTTATTCTTTTTATTTCCATGTTTTTATATAATAGACCAGATGTAAAGTGAACATGGAGAATTTCATGCACCAAAAAAATGCCAACACTGCAGCTGTACAGGTGGAATCACACTTGTCCAGGGCAGCGGAGCGCATGGCTCTTGTTAGTGACGGCTTCTACGTCACCTTAGCTACATGGCTCTTGTTAGTGACGGCTTCTACGTCACCTTAGCTACATGCTTCTGTTCATGCTTAAATTATCGCACAAAGGCCTAGCACGCCGTATGCCATGTTAGATATTCGTACGACGTCAACATTAACATATTTCTGCAGAAAACAGCAACTGGAGCGGTCGGCTGGGTGTTTTAGACAAGTGTGATTCGATCTGTAGAAATATTAAGCGATTTAACACTCCAAATTTAATTTTGTTGTGTTCAATTCAACAGTCATGATTTGCAAAACTGTATATGTTTTAAAAGTTTACTAATGTTTTAAAATGTTAAGTACACCAAAATAAAAGAAAACTTGTGCAACAGTATGATACACAGCATCCGCCCTGGCACATTAAAAGAAAAAAGACTTGAGAAGTTGTGTAGCGCAGCTCCAGGAATGTGCTTGTAGCAATGAATACTTACGCTTTCTTAACGGTTCTGTGGATTTCGAGGGCCTGATTATTTCCTACGGCCAATCAATTTTTTTAATGTACATTTCTTTTATGTCACTGGAAAGCTCGTAATTCAGAATGTCTAATCACGCATTGGCAACACAAAAAAGGCAATGACAGAGTTTTCACCAACCGTTGTTGCTGATGGAGTCTTATATGCAACACATGTTGAAAACAGTGGCCTACAGCTGTTCACTGCATTGGTACCAAATTCTGCCATGACAGAGTGCATGAGCAAAGTGCTGGAGAGATTGTGTGTGCATGCACTGTGGTTCAATGCAGGTTTTTTGTTGCTGTGGAGGAAGCTTCACTGCTGAGCATCAATTTCTTAATCTTTTGATGGTTAATAGGATGAATGCATCCCACTTTTTCCTCAATAAAACTTTCTCTGCCACTTTATGTTGCCATCAGCACAATGCCTTCCAGTTGTGGTGTACCAGAAACATTAAGGAAACTGAGAAACTATATATTGCACATTTACAATGCATGGTATCAGTGATACGTTGAGTTTAATTCTGTTAATATTTTTTTTTTTGGCCGGTGTCATATTGCGTACCAGGTAGCTAAAGTTTCAAATTTATGGTATTCTTCTGTTGAGATTTTTTAAAGAATTTTAGCATGCAACTATAGATTTTCTTTCTAAATTGCAAAAATTATATCTGCCTAAAATCATTGTGGAAATGCACTCGAATGAAAAATGAAGCAGTTCCTTGCATAGCCTAACAACATAGCATACATGCATAACTGTTTTTTCATGTTTGATGGATGCCACAAAACAGCACATTCTTTGATATTTTTTATCAATATGAGGAGAGACAATGAGACCAAAAGCTGTGGCTAAGACACTGTTGCTAAAATTTCGGGCCAGAGGAAAAATATGACAAAATCGCTGCTTCATACAGCCAGGAAGCCAAAGAGAACACGAATTTTCAAGATCATCAAATCATGCAAGATATATGAGAAAAACAAATATGTCACACCTGAATAGAGTTCACGAATATGATGCAGCATTTGTTAACACACTTACAGCATTCAGTGCATTCACACCACGTCAAAGTGGCTTGCCATGATTCATTACCACAATTTTAATTATTTGCAAAAATGCAGGCTTAACTGAGATGTTCGCCCTTATTCATTGCAGATACAAGACAAGACATGCACAGACACAGCTTCGTTAAATGTGAATGAAAAGCAATATTCTCCTTTTTCTTTATTTTCATATGAATGCGTGCACTCATCTATGCCTGCTGTTTTCTCCTTGTTATCGACGAGTTTCAATATTATCGCCACCTACCGACAAGACAGACACAAGCTGAAAGGGTACGTGTATGTGAAGACCTTGGGACAGAGCCGCTAGACTCAATGCCACAGGCAGAGGCGCAGAATTGTGTAGAAAATCTGAAATTAAGGTTCACTGCAATTTTTCTCCCACAGTTTTAGAAGTGTTCCTCTGTACTGCTTCCATTGGGCCTTTTTGGGAAAGAAATTTGGCAGCAGAATTACAGCTGAGTGCCCTTATGAGGCAATGTGACATGTCTTGCCCCACTTATTCAAAGATGCTTCATGGGTCGATGAGCCACATGCGTCCCACTTTTTTCTCTTAAACTGATGGCCATATTTTAGTGAAGATTGTGTCACACTATTTTTAGGCATGAAGTTCTGCAAATTTCTGTTATTATGTGAAAAATATCGAATTCACGAAGGGTAAGTTAAATTGCATAATAAACAAATTGAAAGTGAGAATGCAATATATATACTATATAATTTTAAGCCAGATTAACGATTGTCTGAGCTGCAGCAGGCAATGTGCAGAAATTCTCCTGAACACGATACTAAGCTTTTGCCACGAAGCGGTGTAATGGCACAGCTGCTGTGATTTTCAAACACCATTTCAAAATACATATACAACTCAAATTACTCAAAAGAAAGGGAGCTTGACTTTATCATACTTCTGCATGTTTCTAAATAAAAAAAGATCTATTTACACTTCCTGGCCAGTTAATTGCTGTACCCCTAAACAGACATAAAAGTAAAAACCATGACATTTGGTAGTCTAACAATGGACCTAGGGGTTTCAACATCACACCTATGTGATTTGGCATAAGCTGTAAAAGCTTATTCAATCGGTCATACATTGTTACCCTTTTATGCTAGTTTTAACGCGATAGTTTTAAAAATCTCGTGGGCATCATTGATTGTGAGTGATTAACCTTGTGAGCAACCAGAAAAATCAAGAAAGATGCAAATCAAATAAGTAATAAAAAATTTCCCAGTTTGCGGGAGGATCAAGCCCAGACCGTTTGCATGGCAAGCAGGCGTTCTACCGCACAGCCACACATCTGCTTGGAAATTAAGGAAAATAACTTCATCTGCTTGAAATTCAGTGAAAATAATGTTAGGCTTTGCAAACACATGTCCTGTATACTGCCTTCACAATTCAATATGTAATATCACAGTAATATTTCTTGATACAAGTGTGCATTGTAATCAGGCATCAGAACATGTGATTATCTTAAGGACTTCATGGTTAAAAGGTGGCCAGCCATAACAAAACGCACACATTTTGCTGCACACATTTCGTTCAGACCACATAGTGAGTGCATACCAAGTTCAAAAATATTTCATGCACCAAGTGCTTGAAGTACGCACTAGGGCCAGGGTATCATTATCGTGTTCAATTCTTGAAAGCGAACCTTAAGGGTCGCCCAATTTTTCTTTTTTAAGTGATGGAAATGAAGCATTATTCTAACCATGGATATTTTTATGCCAGCAATTAGACTAGTAGGTTAGCTCAGTGAGCTATTTTTGCATTTATATTAGGTTTATTTGACTTAAGGAAAGCAATATTATTTTCAAATGGCACTGTATGCCAAAGACCTGACATGGTGTCTATTGTTGGACATTAATCTCCAGGTATCCTCGGCCCTCCCTCTTTCCCTCGTTGAAGGGCCTGTTTTTTGTCTAAGAAAAGGTGGCAACCCTGGTGGCCGCAAAGTGTGAAAACAGTATAAAAATATTGAAGCAGGTTGTGTAGACAACAATCTACAGACAGTGAGTGGCATACAGAATTGACTTGGCTGTCTTTAATGTGTGTGTGTGGGGGGGGGGGGGCATAAAAAAAGCTGCTACAGGGCCAAAACAGATGCCTTAATTGCAGTGGCAACTATGCAAAGGGGCAGCTGGAAAGTCTACTTAAATCTTCCAAATATGAGCGTCTTGAATTCGCTGTAGTTTTATCTCGAGCAAATTAGGAGTTGAAAAAAAAAGAAAATCTAGTCCTCATATATTTGAAACAGGCACATATTGCAAGAAGGCTGTTGATAAACCAGGAACAAGTTTAGCCATGCCTTCATTGTTGTCAATTGTGAGCACACAATACATACCACAGCGATATACTTTTGGGAAGCACACCTTGATGTGACCGAGGTTAGGGGCACAGGCTTTCACCCAGGTGTCGGGGAAGAAGACACCTTTGAGAGGCTTCTCGACGACAGAAACACACGATTTATTTACATATTTACAGGTGTAAAAAACATAGGCGTCGAGATGCGCTTTTACAGGAGACAGGACTGGCCGTAACGAAGGCCACAGAGAGAGCCCTGAGTGCACACGCGACGCGCTTTTCATATCCTCGGTCCGTGCATGCGCCTCTCCTCAAACACGAACTGTCTGTCCCAGCAACGCTGATGCGTCTTCCCTGCAGCACACCCAGACACCTCTTGCGTTTCTGTTGGACGTGTACCACATTTGGCTGGTACGCCAATGAGCGTCTATTGCAGGCTTGGTCCTTGCACTGCCAGTCATAACATTTGAATGGGTACTGGCAAGCGAACTGGCACCTCCGAACCTGTGCCGCTTTAGAAGACGGGTCCCATCTGCAATGAACCACTTCTGAGCAGCAGAAGAAAAGAAAACAAGAATACTTCTTGTTTTTTTTTTTTTTTTGCTTACCCGAGGCAATATTCGAACCAGCGAATTGAAAGCTGAGCATAATAACTCTTCTGCTATTTATGCATGGTGACAGAAGAAATCATAGCCTTAAATAGTAAATAGTATAGGGGGTGGGAAAGGCAAGAGAGGATGCAAAGGAGAAAGTGAAAAAGAAGATGGGAGAACCATTAGAAAGAGGAGAAAGAGAAAAAAACAAGGGGAGAAAACAATTGCGTAGAGAGAGCAAAAAATACAAATATATTAACTAAAAAAAGCAGGTTTGTGCAAATATTCAAATGCTTCAAATATTTGAAGAAACAGTACTGTATTCAAACTCGCTTCGACTCGATTTTAAATCATTAAAAATTTTGAAGTATTTGCAATGAACAAATAGTTAACACTGATCTGCACATAACCTTGTCAGCTATGGTGTCACTAATTTCTTCCACTGTTCTACCGATGATTGTCACAGGTGCCTTCTCTTTAAATTGAGAGTTTTTCAAAACATGCAAGTGTAGTCTTTTTTCTCCCCGCTTCGTATCATATGCACATCTCTTACATGGTCGGTCGCGAACGGATTCAACTAGAGGTATGCTAAGCGCTGTCAGTTGCTGTGCAAAATCACTAGGCGAAGAGCTAGTGTCCGATGTCTTTGCTAGAACCTGACATACCTTATCATCATGCGAGGCTATAGTCAAGTTAATTTCATCTTTTGAATCAGATTTAACTTGACCACATTGCTCTTCAAGTTCCGATTTATCTTCTGTGGAGCCCTTCTTCATAGTGTCATCATCTACAGACTTGGCCAATAGATAGTCGTTCAGGTCTACACTCCACGAATTACTTACTTCTTTTGACTTTTCTAAGCCTTTTCCTTCCCCACTAACTTGTTCATTACTTTGTGCTATTTTATAAAGTGGTGAATCATGTTTCTTATTTCTAGGGTAAGTAACAAGATTTTGGAAAAAGTCCTCACACTCGCTCAATTTTTTTCAAAGTTCAGTTGCGCTACATTGGGCTAGTACATTAGCAGCTTCCTTTAAAAGTTCCAACAGACGTGCATATGCATATTTATATCTGGCCTCTGAGTTATCAAGTTTTGGCTGTACCTTTTTTACCATGCTTGAGGTCAAAATGCTTAGTTTGTCTGGTGACACTGTCTGGTTGGTCTGCACAAAATCAGATTTATGTCAGCGCTTTGACACACAACTTTCATCAAACAGTTCCATATTATTTTTTGATCTAGCTGCAGGAGTGTGCCTGCAGGGCAGCTGGTATTGTGCATTAAATGTGCATATGCATGTCCTCATATTATAAGTAGCTTCATAAAGCTTACTGCCAACAAAAACGGTGCATTTGCCATGAGAGACAACACAGTCTCCTGGATATTTTATAAACAGCCCTTATTCTTTACATACCAATTTTCTAGCATATTCGGTGCATTTTGCTGACACCTCAATGCAAAACTTATCAGTCTTACTGGTGTCAATGCAAGTTCTCATTTCTTTATATTGCGTATGGCTGAGTGCTAGAGCATCGTGGGTTACATACCTTATCAGAGCTTTCACTGCTTCCACTAAGTGCATGTCACTGTTAGATAACTGTTTAACTTTTGATTATGGCTTTCCATTCAATTGTTAGTATTATTTCCTAAACTACATGCATTTGTACGATAAGCATGAACTCACACGATCTTTCAGCTGTGCCAATTTTTATAAAAGTACTACAGAAGGGCTTTGTCATCTTCAAGTGCTTCTTCCAAGTCCTGCAAGTGCTCTTGATATATATCTACAGTATGTGCAAAAACCAGTTTCGTAATTATATCTTTAACATACTTCTTATCTAGACTGTTTGACTTATGCTGCATCACTTTCATGTGTAAGTACTTTAACACGTGCCACGAACACAACAAGATTATACATTTGGGCAGAAGCTGCTCAATTATATTCATTTCATTCAAATCTTTGTCCATTACCACAATTTTGCACTTCTCCTCTACGACAGGATTCAAACAAAGGAATGTCTCTAGGAAAGACTTTAATATTTATGATGTCTCCCGCTGAACAAATGCATAACATACAGGCCTCCCATGGCTTGTTTCATCTTCACACAAAATCGAATGCAAGATATACCCTTCTTTGTTAACTTTATATGTACCATCAAAGAACAACACTTCAGGGTATTTTTCTAGTAAATGGGCCATATGCTCTGATTAAAGCAATATGTACAAGAGACCATTTTCTGTATTATTTTCAATATCAACCTTCCACCCAGAGTTTTCAGAAAACAATTCGTTGATTTTTTTCTAACAGAAGCGCTCTATGATGAGCATTGTCCTGAATTTTTTGAACTGTTCTATGCTCCATGTTTGTAATATCACGAGAAGTAACGTGTTTTCCCGTTTTCCTCAGAATGGCATCTTTTAGGTCTTTAGGTTTCACATTACAAGAAATCAACTCCTGAAGTTGCTCTTTTTCAGAAGCACATATTGCACGATTATTATTGTACCATACAAAAATCTCGGGACCTATTTTATGGTTGTGCACATTCGATAAATTTACAACTTCATAATAGGGCTGTAGAGAAACCAGCCACGCAAGCTTAAGTTCAACGTTGCAACCTGTACCGTTGAAGCGTTGATTGGGTCGAATATTTTGTCCCCTCGAATTTGGATACCCTGCGTGGCAACAGACAAATTTAACTCGAACATACGGAAAGTCTGCTTTGTTTAAATCTTTCTCAGTACACAATGGGTTTTTATCCAATCTTTTAATATGCATCGGATGGAATCCTTCACTTTTCCATCCTTCAGAGCTAGCTTTGACTTCTTATAAGTGCTGAATTTGATCCCTACAAAAAGATTTCCTCCACCTGTGCAAATATGGCTGTGTGACAATTTTGCTGATGTTGCTTTCTGCTCCTGTTCAGGGTCTTCACCACGAGGTGAGGAAGTACTGGTGTCAGCCGCACTGCTGCCCTTGCGCAGAACCACACCTTCTGACTGGGCGTTCACTGTGGATGTTACGCCGCAGGCGTCGGGTGGCCCACAGTCAGAAGGTAGGCTCTGCTCAAAAGCAGCAGAACACAGTGTCACGGCAGTACGCCCAGTCTTCGTCACTTTGTGGTGCACACTTGCGCCACTGACAAGATCAGGAGAGACTGGTTTCTTGTTACTGCGCCCTTTCTTATTTTCGACTCTAACCCCCTTTTCTACACAGGGATCACCACAAGGTGTGGAAGCGCTGGTGTCAGCCGCACTGCTGCCCTTGCGCAGAACCACACCTTCTGACTGGGGGCTCACCGTGGATGTTACACTGCAGGCGTCGGGTGGCCCACAGTCAGAAGGTGGGCTCTGCTCAAAAGAAGCAGAGCACAGTGGCACGGCAGTACGCCCAGTATTCTTCACTTTGTGCTGCATCCACACACCACCGACAAGTGCAGGAGCACGATCAGGGCGCCGTTTTCCTTGAGCGAAAACAGTCACAGCTAGAGCCCTGGTGCATGCCACTGCAGTTATTGGCAGTGAAAGGTACCCATGAGCAGTGTCTGTTTCTGCAACCTTAGGTGTCACTGACATCGCACTGTGACATTGTATGGTAGCAGAATCAGACTTCCGTGCAACGTCCGACCACATTTCCTTGCATGGAGATGCAGGGGCTACAACAAGCATATAGGGTCTGTGGAAAGAGCTGGGAAATTAGTTACATTATTCCAATACTGTGCCAGCCCTTCTGACTGATCACAGCGCTTTTCAGCTTCAATGGAGCGACACCAGGTGTTGTTGGTCTACATGACTTTGTGTGAGCTGATGCCGACCTGATTGCATGCGAGGAGTTCTGCAATGCTGCCAACATCAGAAGTACATGCCACCGTGGAAAAGTAAGAAGTGTATGAACTGGTCTCCAGATTTGGTAGGCAAATCAATAAGGCTGTGCTCTTTCTGCAATAGATGGCACAATACGTAGTGAGCTGTGCACCAGAGTCTCGCTGGCTTGCCATATGTGTGTATAAGGAAAGCACAGCTGAACCATTGAGGGCAATAAAATGGGTTTGTTGACATTTTTTTCCCTTTGTCGAAGTTCTTACGATCATCTGCTCATGCTGTGAAAGTAGAAACGAATGTAGGCTGCCACCACAGGCACGGCTGTCATGCACAGATACCTATGCGTGCACACCAGTCACATAAAAATGCCTGAAAAATCAACATACACATTTGTATAATAGGCACCTGCAACATGTATGCCCCACTAAAGGGATGGTTTTGTTCTGTAGCACAATGAAGCTATAGGGAGAGTCAAAGCTGGTTTTTATTTTGCTTTTGTTTTTGAATTGAATATTGGAATTTATTTTCCGTTATCTAGACGTGTACTCTGTCAACACTGAAAGCGTTACTTACGTACGTCGACAACTGCAGGCTGCGGTACCCGCACTTACTTTTTTAAGGGCCTGTGATGCAGTGGTTTGTGTCGTCTTGAGTTGTAAAATAGTGCCTGTACATCCTCGCAGGACCAGTGGTTTAGATGGACTCACATTACTCACATACTCAAGCAATTTCTGATACAAATATATTTTCTAACTTTGCCAATTGTGTCATTGCTTATGTGAGCATGCATGAGGCACCACAGCACAGTACGTCACATCACATAAGCTGTACAGACTGCAGTGAAACAAAAGTAAGGTTAACTAAGACAGTAAAATACATGCAATACCTAGAGAGAAGTGGTAGCGACATTCTATTAAAAACCTCAGCAGAACCAATTGCTTCACTGCGCTTAACAGCTTGGCATTTAGTGCAATGTTTTCTCACATTGGTCGGGTATGCCAGGTAGGGAACTTCACCGGCACAGTGTCCCTTGACAATGTCCCCCTTTGCGGCATGTTCCTCAGGACGTGTTCATTGTAGTGTGTTGTTCATTCTTTGCACAAGCATTTGAGCTCGAAATGTTTTTTGCAGGCAAACTCAGTTGAATGAAGGACCTGATTGATCATGAAGACTGCTCTCCTCCACTTGTCCAGAAGATCACCATCTTTTGTTGCACAAAACAAAGAAAACTTTTTTCTCACACCTTATACCCCAGGGTGTATTGCAGCAGGGTACAAAATGTTTTCTCCCAATTATGAACTGCAGACTGTGACACATTCTTATGAAAACATGCGTTAAATAACTGGGCAGCAAATGATGCTACTTATCATTGAAACCCAACAATTAGAGCGAAAGCATGTCACACTCTTTTCACAGTGCTCCCACGCAGTCTTCTTTACATTATCTTTTTGAATATGGTGCCACCTGCCTTGTTCTTGCATAGCAGACGCCCTTTCGTGGAGAGAGCGCTTGATTGCCAGGCAGTGCTATGAGAGCTTGCACACTAGCTGTCAAACTCACCATAAAATTATCTAAACGAGTGTCACGTTGGCCAATGAGAGCTCTGTGAAGTGCCGCATAAGGTATACAACATGTGCAGAGAGCATGCACAATGCTGTCAGTAGAAGCAACAGCTTGCATTGATGCCGCCGACGTACGACGACGATGTTGCCGACGGCCAATATTAGTGTTTGGGGGAGGCATATAGCTGATACATTTTTTGGTGCACATAATTTATAGCTGATACATTCGAACGGCAGTAGTTATTTCGTTAAGTGGTTAGATGCACCAGCCATATTTTGCAGGAACGCCTTGTGGAGGTGTCTGACATACAAACTATACTGCTGAAATAACTACCTAGCAAATTAATGAACTAGCATGCCACCATACGCGATTCCTTCACAAGAGCTCCAGTCATGGATATAAATCTTCAAATTTAATAGCACGAAGACCGCCATGTGAAATTGCAGGTCTACGTGAGGTTCCTAAACGATGAACACACTCATTGCATGACTCAGTAGGTCATGTCTACAGTGTTAAAGCAGGCTTTAAATTAAGCGAGCCTTGACATAACCTATACTCATAGTGATAGACTTGCAACTTAAATCGCAAAGTGGAGTGGAAAATATCTGCCTGAAATTCTAATTTGATTAATTTGATTGATTGATATGTGAGGTTTAACGTCCCAAAACCACCCTATGATTATGAGAGACGCCATAGTAAAGGGTTCCGGAAATTTCTACCACCTGGGGTTCTTTAACGTGCACCCAAATGCGAGCACACGGGCCTGCAACATATATATATATATATTACATGACCTTTCACTGTGTTTAAACTTTGTGCACCGGCAAATGGATGTGAAGAATCATTGTGGCTGACAGCGCCAAGACCCATTCATAGAGTATGAGTGGACATGGTGCACTGCGCAGTGCTTTATAAGCGCTGTGCCACGTCCTATCGTGTAGCTCGACAAAAAAAATACTGAATGCTGCATGTAACAGCAACGCGCGTCCTCGCGTCATGAAAGCATGCATGCAGTTCCAAGTGCATAAATGGAACAAATTAACGCACATGTGCAGAGCAATACGAAAAGCTCTTTCACAGTATGCAGATTATCAACAAAAACGCGTCATACACAAACAGCCTTCTTGTGATTGATTAAACCTAAGAAAGGTAATTCATATTTATTTTACCGTTGCTGTTTTACAAATGTGAGTAAAGATATTACAGGCGAAGCATTTCTTCTATCTATCTATCTATCTATCTATCTATCTATCTATCTATCTATCTATCTATCTATCTATCTATCTATCTATCTATCTATCTATCTATCTATCTATCTCTCTGTCTGTCTGTCTGTCTGTCTGTCTGTCTGTCTGTCTGTCTGTCTGTCTGTCTGTCTGTCTGTCTATCTATCTATCTATCTATCTATCTATCTAGCCGCTCACGTCTGGGTGCTCTCGTGATCACCTCCTTAACTTGACGTGAAACAAAATTAGTATGGGAGGGTTCCATAGTTTGACGAATACGACGCGCCGGTGAAGACATGAATAAGGTCACAATCCTGTCACGCGCGTCGTCAAACACTTCCTGCTGAACAGTGACACATACCCGCGGGCGGGTATGTGCCCCCAGTAATTGACACTGCAGCAGCAGCAGTGCGCACATCGTTGACCCAGTTGAAACGGGCGTCGACGCGGGTGCTGGAAGAACGGCTTGAAGCGAACTTGGTGTAACGTTTATTCGAGTAAACGTTTGTTTGAAACGCAATGACATTGGAGGCGGGTTGGGTTTCGTGTAAGTTTCATCGCAGATAACGAGCTGAAACAGTGTTTCCACTTGACGTGCGGTCGAGCGTTGCGGGTGGTGGAGAGGGTGAAGTGGGAGAGATGTGTGTTATGAGCGGGTGGAGGAGCCGGCAGCTGCTGCGGGTGAGACGTTAACGCGCAGCTGCGACTTGACCTACTTGGCCCTGCTCCAATACCTGCGGCGAGAGAAACGCGCCGCGGTGCGTTCGCACGGACGTACGTACAGCGTTAAACACGTGAGTCAGAGATGCTTCGCATCTAAAAAGCCTTACATCGGCAGCGCTGACCCGACGAATGCAAAGAATGAATGTTGCGGTCCCAGCAGGAATCAAGCCCAAGCATTCTGCGTGGCAATCAAGCATATTCTACAACAAAGCCACGCAAGATCTCGGACCTACTTTTCAAATAGCTTAGTACCTTAATATGGTCATGAAACATTAATAGTGGTTGCAGTGGTGGCAATCTAATATTTCCAGTCTGTGTTCTTGCCCAAGCTTGACGTTCCTTCAAAACCACACCCAACCACGATTCCGCTGATGCCACCGGTAGAACTGAGTGTCCGTGGCATATGTTCTCTTCTAGAAAACCAAGATGAATCCAAAGCAGTTGGTCCTGATGGCATCTCTCCTCGTATTCTAAAGCGATGCGCACTGCCAATTTCTCTTTACCTCTATATAATTTATTCAAAATCCCTTTCAACGGGAACTCTACCCGAAGATTGGAAAATTTCTCATGTTGTTCCGGTTCATAAGGGTGGCTCAAAAAAAGATGTAACAAATTACCGACCCATTTCATTGACGTCAGTGGCATGCAAAATTTTCGAGCACATTTTATCCAAGCACATATTGACCCATCTTACTGCTAATAATGTATTAATAAATGAGCAGCACGGTTTTCGTAAAGGTTTTTCTTGTACGACGCAACTTGTAGAGTTCTTTCATGAGCTGGCTTCCAACGTTGATGAAGGTGGACAAACAGATTGCGTGTTTTTAGATTTTCGAAAGGCCTTTGACACCGTGTCACACTCCCTTCTCCTGGCTAAATTACAGACTCTAAATTTCGACCCAAATGTGTTCATCTGGTTAACCAATTACTTGCTGAACAGGCGTCAATGCGTTCTTTTAAATGGGAAGTGTTCATCCTATGTTAACGTTACATCAGGCGTGCCCCAAGGCTCTGTCCTTGGGCCTCTCTTATTTCTTATTTTTGTAAATGATATTTCTGTGGGTATTTCGTCGCGCATGCGTTTATTTGCCGACGATTGTGTGTTATATCGACAGATTCAGAACAAAGGTGACTGTGCTTATTTGCAGAACGATTTGGATTGTATTGTACAGTGGTGCCACAAGTGGCAAATGACGCTAAACCCCAAAAAGTGCGTTCATATGCGTGTTTCCAAAAAAAAGAAACCAATAGTAACGGCGTACACCATAGATACGCATATTGTTATTACCGAACCAACATGCAAATATCTTGGCGTTGTTTTGTCGCATGATTGCTCATGGAATGCCAATGTTGATCACGTTGTTAGCAAAGCGGCAAGGGCTCTAAATTTCATTCAGAGGAACCTAAGATTGGCACCCCGAACATTAAAAAAAAATACGGCCTATCTCACATGTATTAGACCGATTTTGGAATACGCATGTCCTGTGTGGGACCCGATGCAGGCGAACTTGATTGATAAACTTGAAAAAATACAAAACAGAGCTGCGCGGTTTGTTTTAGGGCGGTACGAGCGGAGAGACAGCTGCAGTGCTATGAAAGCTGAATTGGGTTGGGAATTGCTTTCTTTACGCAGGAAAAAACTGCGTTTGAAGTTTTTCTTTTCTGTTTTTCATGGGCGGACTGGGATTGACCGTCATAACTATTTCAGTGAACCCAGCTACATATCTAGTCGACATGACCACCGACGCAAAGTGAAAGAGTATCGAGCAAGAACGACCATGTTTTATAATTCCTTTTTTGTTATGACCATTAGAGATTGGAACCAGCTGCATGACGAGCAAGTGTGCTGTATAAACGAAGAATTGTTTTATTCCAGTCTGTAACCCCCCTGCTGTAACGCCTTTTTGAGCAAAGCGGGGTACTCACTGAATAAAGAATAAATAAAGAATAAATCCAGTTTTATAAACATTACATATGTACTTCTATGATGCAGCCGTGATGTCGGGTTAACGCCAATTGTTGCTTGGTGCCATGCACTGAAGTTGATTTATGCAGCAGCGTCCAGGGCTACCATCCTCACTAGCACCATCACTTCATACCAGCTTATTGATTCTGGTGTTCCTAATGCTCAAGTTCATGTTTACATCATTGCACAAGTGCAAACAACTGGTTATATAAATACTTGAAATTCTTCAATGTATGTCTTTGTGTGGAACATTTGGACATATATTTGGCGTAATTTCATGACGTGACACTATAAAAAAATCTCAACATGGTCACGCTAAGCATGCCTCCACATGCTTCGCATAACGTCGATTCCGAAGCTATGTGGAATATGCTGAATTTTTCAGAAATATCCTTGGGCAAGACATACTTTCGTCATGAATCTTGACATAGGTATGTGTCAGTTTTTTACAAGAAAATGTAACTCTAAGGAATGCCGATTACCGTATTTTTAATCGTATAGTCAGTGTACTTAACATTTCAAGCAGTACTCTCTTTTATATTCATACAAAACACAGCTGTAGTGTATGGCTCATAGTTGAGGAAAATGCTGGCAAAGCACAACTTGCAATTCTGCAGTTAACACGACATAACTTAAGGGCCCACTGAACGCTTGTTAATCGACGTAGCGTGTTTCGAAACATAGGACAAGGGAAGGGACAGAAGGGAGTGCTTACTTCCAACAAAACTTTATTTCGAGGAGCGTACATATATATGCTCATGAAATTCGAAAACAACAGACAAACAGATGAAAAACCCTCTAATGCCATACACTAAAAACTTATGATCTCAATCTCAAAAACGACAATTCTTTTTCATAAAGAGCGAGAGAAGAATTGCTGACGCAGTTTTTCATCTGTTTGTCTGTTTTTTTCGAATTTCATGAGCATTATATATGTACGCTCCTCGAAATAAAGTTTTGTTGGAAGTAAGCGCTCCTTTCTGTCCCTTGTCTTGTCCTATGTTTCAAAATGCGCTACGTCGATTAAGTATGTCTTACCAACATGCCCAACTTTATACTCTAGTGAACGCTTGTGTTATGCATGGTGTACTACTAAGTTATTACCGTTACTTCGTGCGATCAGGCTGACATGATCTGTGCATGATCCAACTCCTCAGCCGCACGATAGTGATTTGCATCGCAAAGCTGTTTTCCGGTATGACAGGCATGAAAATTTTGGGACGGGATGTGACAACGAGTAAGTACGCTAAATCGGAGCGCGCCATCAGTTCAGTCAATCTGTGTGTAGGAGAGAAAATTTAGCCAGGCAATGGTAAAAAAGTGACGCATAGAGAAAAAATGAGGAGCCCTCAAAAATAAGGGCGAGAGAAGTTCAGTGTTCGTGTGCCTTCTTCTTTCTCTCTTTTCTTCTCTCTTTCTCTTTGAGAGCTCGCCTTTTTTTTTTTTACTCTGTTCTCTATTTTATCTTTCCTTTTTGTTTTCTTTTCTGCCTTTGGATGCATCACTTTCTACATTCTTTCCTTTCCAGGTGAAAATACTCCACGGTTTCAGTTCACTTTAACTGAAACCATGGCTATATAGCTCGGACTAAGTACAAGCTGTATACTAAGTTGGTCCCAGCATGAACCACTCGAGACTGAAAATGAAACTAGCTGGCCTGGAAATAGAATCAGCTGGAATCATTTGTTATAATGAAACTAGTTGGTGTGAATTATTATTATTGTTGTTGTTGTTGTTGCTGTTGTTGTTGTTGTTGTTGTTATCTTCCTTATGGCCATTCTCTTCATCCCAGAATAGCTGTAGTGCAAGGCAAATAAGTGATAAGGGCTGACTGCCTTCATGATGTTTTTTTTTTTGTACATCTAATGCTGACAACATTTACAGTTCATTGTATGCCAGTACAAGTTTCATTTCAAAAAGGCACAGGGTATTTCAAGCAGTGCAAACAACTAAATAAACAGTTTGTGTAAAGCACATGACATATGCACATCCAAATATTGCTGTGTGCTGCATCGAAGTTTAAACGGGCTGGCACTCCCTTACCTCCTATTGCCTAGCACCTCTCTGCCAGAGGAGGACATGGCACTGCAATTTATAGAAAGGCATAAAGCTACCCTGAAAAGGTCTAACTGCTTTGCCTCATACTGCTATCACCTGAACTTTTGGAGACAAGATAAGGTTGCATGAAAAACAGGTAGCCATGCATCAGTCATTCCCTAATACATACCTCCTTCAAAAATCCAAAATATCCTCGGGATGTCCTGAAATGACGAAAACATTCTTGTCCTGTAGGGTGTGCCACAAGACTGGCTGATATATCTGAGTCCATTAAATGCAGTTAAAATATGTAGGTCTTTGTAAGGACATTATAAATACTGCCTTTAACAGTGTAACAGTGAAATACAGATTTAATGAGTAAACTGCAAATCAAGTGGAATAATAATAATAATAATAATAATAATAATAATAATAATAATAATAATAATAATAATAATAATAATAATAATAATAATAATAATAATAATAATAATAATAATAATAATAATAATAATAATAATAATAATAATAAATGAATATATTACTAACATGATTATAATAGTATTGTTTGGTTCCTGCATACAAAGTAACAAATTGTGAGGATTAAAAGGGGGTGCACAGGAAGGCAATGTGATATATTTATAACAAATGCAATCTAATGAATTCTCCTACTGAGTTGCAAACTAAAGCTGGTCTATTAACACTACAAGGTAGGGCAAAAATAGCAAGACTAAAGATTTTGTTGCATAGTGACATAAACATAGTGATATAAACATAGACATAAATTCATAGTGATAAATTCATAGTGACATAAACATAGACACGTCAAAAGTAATTTTTTTCTGTCATTTTAAGTTAACACATTACAGAGACTCACAAACACTTAATAAATTCACTTTCAAATCAAATTGCTATAATTATTCATACTTCCCCCAAACCATAAAATAATACAAACCAAATAAGTCCTTTTGGTACTGATGCCTCATCTTTCACTGTGTCCTTAGATATGGTACAAGCATCACGCATAACCGAGAGAAGAGAAAACAAAGAAAAGAAGGCAGTATTTGCCGAACAGTATAACAGACAGCGCTTTCTTAAGAAGTACATAGAAACTGCAGTTGGGTAAAGATAACTAGATGGCGCTGTACCCCTACTCTCTGATTGGCTGCATGGGGGGGGCTGTGTCTGGGTATGCATAAAACGAGCAGATCTCTCAGTCTTCTTTACAGTCACCATACGTAGTGGATCGTTGGTGGGGCATGAACGAAGCAGAGTGGCAGGCACATTAAAGACGCTTGCGCTCGGCTCCTTTGGCACGCGTCTCATCGGTGTTACCCATGCTTCATCTGCATTCTCTAACGCGATTGGACACATAGACCCATGCACGGACGGACGCTTCACCCCACTCATCATCAATCACTCCATGAATATGCTGTAATTTTTTTTATTTTCTTTTTTTCTTCTGGGATTTAAAAAATTTATTATTATTTTTCCTCATTTTAACTTGCACATATGTTGTAATACCACTACTATTATTATATTCTAACAAAGCTTATTCAGCAGCTAAGTACGTCTATATCGCCCTACGTTTCATACAACACTACGCAGTATAGATTTAAAACTACACTTCAAAGTTAGACTCCACTTATTTACTCATAAATTGTGCCATTCTCTTGATGCAGTGATTCATAGACTGAAATATTTTAGAATTTTCTAACTCATTTGACAAGGTCAGTCATAAACATTTACTTTAAAATTAGGTCATCTGGACCTTGGCACTGCCTAACAAAGTTTAGTACTTTGAATGCTTCGCATGAAATTTAACTCACTTTGTGCTCAGCTAAGCCCAGCTTATTTCTCATTTTAACTGTCAATGCCTCTTCCTTGCTATCATCTAAATTTCGTCATGATTTGCTGATAATGGTGTTGTCATTTGTGAAATTACTAACAGAAACTATTTATACCACATGTTATAGATATATTACTAAAAAAATAGGGTGGAATTATTCTGAAACTCCCGCACATACTATAAAGTTAGCAATGCTAACCACATGCTTGGCTTGTGCCAGAAATGTCGCACCACTCTTTCCTTTCTTAATGTTAACGTACAATCAAACCAAAACATGTGCACGCATGTGCCTTTAACACATTTTGTAAACAGATTTGTCCAATGCCTATGAACAAGCCTTACCAATGCCTTTTGGCCTGTTTGACACTTTAGGGCCTTCGATGCACTGTAAGGGCACAAGAAAACTCGTGGGTCTTAAAACTGACTTGTTTCAAGACTTTGCAATATGATGGTTGATTGAAAGTGATAAAATACTGAAGTTGATAAATGTGTTAGTTGTGGTGTCTTGTATAATAATATGCATACTCTGTGAAAAAGAAGCAAGCATGCAAATTAGTAAATTCATAATGAAATCATAATGACATCAGTGCAAGATTGGTTGTTGTGGTGACTCACCTGCAGTTTGATCGTAATTATGGAATATGAATGTTTAACTATCTTGAGTTTTTATGAACTGGCATTTAGTTCATGAATAACAGTATGTTAAAGAGCATCTACATATTCTTGTTTGGTAGTACAACAACAGTGTTAGGAAATATTTTTAAAGAATGAGTGGTAAAAAATTTGTGGCACAAGCCAAGAACATTATTAGCATTGCTCATTTTGTAGCCAGCCTGGACATTCGAGAATAATTTAACAGACATCTGCCCAGCCAAGTATTTAAAATTACCAAGGATGTTTCAAGGGATGACTACATAGTAATTGCACCTGCATGCATGAGCTCGTGTCTCTCAAGTTTCATGCATGTGCTTCGTTATGGCAGAGCATGGTGCAAATACACCCAATGGTCGTCGGCCTATGTTTAATACACAAGTTGTGCAGCAAAACGAATTCGAAATAAATTTTAATACAAAATCTTGCATTGCTATTTCCCCGTTGATGTATTATTTCCATTGCAATATAAAAACAAGTACATCAAATACTGGCTGTATCTCCCTTTGCAGCTATGATAAGGACTCCTAGCAATCTTAAAAGTAGGAATCGAGTATCTGGCAAAAACATCAAGCCCTTAAAATCTACAGAAGTGTTAAGAAAGGGTAAGTGACTATTGTATAGGTAGCAAAATCACTTTCCTAGAGCGAAGCAGCCAGCTGCACTAGATAAGCTGTCATGTTTAATGCGTATAACCTGCCAGGGATGAAATTTATGATACTTTTACACATTTTCTCTTTATTTCAGTGCACTTAACATTTAAAATTTTATTAAACTAGTAAAAAATATTTAGCTCTACAAATAATGGCGACAGAATCAAATAGAACAGTATTCAACTTGGAATGTGAAATCGTAGAATATTTTGCACACCCTTTGAATTTGGCAGTTTCAGAATTTCCCTGGGACACGTACTTCTCCATATGGGCTTTACATGTTTTCTAGAGAAAGCTTCTGGGCCATCATCATGAAATAATTTTTTTAATTAAGCCATCATAGCAAATGTTATACTTGTACTTCATTTGTTTTTTGTAAAGCAATTGTAGGGTTCACATATCTCTATTTTCAAGAAATATGAAGTGAATGAATGAAAGTATAGTTAAGCAGCTAACTGAATGATATAATGACCCATATGGACTACGACCACTGGAAGGGTGGAGCGGGTGTCGTTACACGTGGACTTACAGGCTGTTAAGGGTAGATAGACTAATCTGGCTGATTGTGCGTAAGTATTAGGGCATGTCAGTTCAGATTAAATACCGGACAAAGATTACAGGCAGCAGTCCTGATAGATGTGAACTGTTGGAAGCAGTTCAAGCTGGAAAAGAAGTAGTGTATTTAATTGTGACACATTTGTTGAAACTTTCAAAACCAGGAAAGTTTCTCGAGCAGGCAATGTTAAGTCATGTTTTTGATGACTGCGACATTGCACACTGTCACTCTGCACATGTGTCTGTTTCCTTATATATTTTCTACCAAAGCCACAAACAAAGATAGATGGCAGTTAACTCGCGTCCTGTGTTTCCTGTCTTATGCAAGTGTCATTCTGCACTTTATTACCTTAGAAGTACTTGTTGCTGGGTCGGTTGGTATAACAATATTAGGAAAAATTCTAGACGATGAGAATGTGTGGTGCAGTGTAAATATTTTCTGTAGTTCAGCTGCGACTGATGCTCTTTCTCTGTGCTTTTTCATTTTTCTTGTGGTGCTTAGACATCTAGAATTTTCCCCCTTAGCTTAATTACCTCCCTGAAGCTATGTACCCTCTCACCCATTAACAACCATTGTCAAAATATTCTATGTGGCATTGTTGATGCAAAATGACCTTAGAGTATATGCTAGAGCTCCTGCAGGATCACCGGCTGAATGTGACAACCAGTTCACCACTTATAGGACACGAAGTGCTGACATTTTCAATATATCTGTTCGCACAGTGCTTCATTGGAGTCATGCAAGCTTAAAACAAGATGCTCCCACAAAGAATTTTTTCTTCCCGTGCTGTGACCAATGGGAAAACAATGTAGACAATAACGAAAAGAGATCACAACTAGGCTTAGCTCTGCAATGTCTGCCTCAATAAATTATTGTAATAAATTAATGCAAGTGTGCTTATATCACCATGGTGTTGCCAGTTTATTACTACATTTGATATGAATCTCTGCTCGCTCCACCATGGTGTTCCTAAGGGTGTACACAGTCTTACCTCTGAGACAGCATTGCCAGAACTAATTTCACTGTCACAATCTTGAACAGGTGTGCGACAAGCATGCGCCAGTGCAGAGAACACAAGAGAAGTGGTCACTGCCTACATGTTCAAGGTCGTATGCATGAACACCGGACTATGATTTTGCAGTGTCTTACATTTTGAGTTGAGTATACATCGTGATGGCGGGAGGCATCTCTGTGGTCACCAGCTAGACTGTCACAATGTGCATATTGTTGCTTGAGACAACTGTTTAGGACAAAAAAAGGGCACCGTAGAAAAAAATATCTTTAGGCTAATGTAAGGCCTTGTGGTGAGGAGACTCTCAAAAGGTATATGGTGTGTCATCTTGCAATAGAGAAGCAGCATTTATACCTAGTTTATGTTAGTAGGAGTCAGCTAAACATTAGCCATACAAGCTTGTGGCAAGAGAAGGATGATGTCCAGAAGATACCCTTCTGAAATGTTAACCTGCACCGTCCCCTTGCCCTTTTTGGTGCACTGGAATTTTTGCCCTATAGGTACTAATTCCTTCAGTGGGTACTCTTGAAGGGCTTCTAAATAAGCTCATTCTTACCACCTGCTTTACCCAAGGGCAAATCCTACTGTTGGAACTTGTTTGCTTGGCAGAAATTTTTAACAGGAAAAGAAGCTTCCCTCTTTACACAAATAAAGCTACAGCATTGCAAGATTACTATGATCTCATGTACACAGACCTCCCACATATAACTCACTAAAATGTCACCACTTACCTCTATGGTGAGCCTGATTATGCCTCAAGAAAGCATGTAAGTTTCTTGATCCCATACTTTAATCAGTACATATGAAGCTTGAAAAAACAAGATCATCACGTGCAGTCCGTAAAACCAGTGCTTATGAACTGCAATGATGCCATCAAAAGCATCAGCAAAAGTAAATGCACCCTGCTGGAAAGCAAATTCTGCATGAAGTCTGTAAATGTACTGTTAACAAAGTCTTCTCGACAACTTCATTATGTCTATTTCTGCAATTTGCATAATCCTGTTACATACCTTGCTGTCCACCCTATAATTATTGACCTCTGAGTGTTACTCAAGTGACCATGCTCATTTAACATACCTGCAAGCCTCAGTGCTAACCTAATGAAATTGGAGACTTTAATGAAGTAATGCTCTCTAATGCTCACCCCTTCAAAAAAAGTTTTTAGCATTCCCTGAAAACCTATTCTTTAAAAATTTGATCATCAGAGATGCGATGTATCTCCACACCTGATGACAGACATTTGTCCAATTACAGCCACATTATAACAACAAGCAGCCTTTGTAAGATGCGTGAACACGTGCCATCATCTCAGGTCAACATGTTTCCTGAAACCAGCTTGCTCTTAGTTATGCGACAGAATGGTTTTCATAAATCATTTTCTTGCTAAGCTCAACTTGCCCCATGACAAACTGTGTGTTTAATTTCAGACCATTCTTGGGGAGCTATTTTTCTTAATAACTAAAGAAAACCCGATAAAGTGAAGCATGAGCTTTTAAAAGGAAATTTGCAAAACATGCACAACCATCTCCAATACCTTCCTGAGTATATCTTTCAATAATAATGATCATTTTCATTTTAGCACATATCTGATGGCACAAAATCTGGAGTACCAAGGAGTCTGTCACAGGTATTTTTCACTTCTTTACTGGGGGCCATGCAACAATTTTAAATTACTCATGCAATATACTAGAAGTTTACTGCAGTGTGAATCACTTGCCACAATTAAAAAAAAATAATTATGGGGGGAACATATGGACTCTTTACAAAGGTTGAAGTTGGTGCTGATGCCGTCTGTCGCATGACCAGTAATGAGACAAAGCACGGCGCATCGCATTAGGCCTAATAGCAGTGCTACGCTTCCATTTCACACACACACACACACGCGCGCGCGCGCGTTATGTATGCTTTACTGCAATACACTGCAAGCACTTCACCCCATGACACTGCTGTATTGCGGCAATGTTAACTTTTAAAAAGACCTTTACGGGTTAGCAATAGGCAGTATGCGAAATTAACAGCGCCATCTAGTGAACGCAGCAGGTACCCTATCCGCCATTTTGATGCTGGCGAGGCTCGACCACTACGCACGGGCGACCCGCATGCGAGCGTACCACGGAACGTACGCGCTTCGACGCTTCGACTGTCGCACTGCTGGCGAAATGCCAGTACACTGCTGTGTACCGCTGTGCAAGCAGCGCGGAGTCACAGACAGCGATGGGAGCAAGGTATGTGGCATGAATTACGTTTTTGCAGCGATCATTTAAACGCAAAAAAGGGTATGGCGTGCAGAAGCTTTATGGGCACATTCTAGGTTGCATGAATCTCCGCGGTGCACGGGCTGCACGAGAGCAATGCAGGACTAACCATTTTTCTGTGTTACTCAGACAGGCCGTGTTTTTATAGGTTTGTCAGCTTTGCGGCTAGGTGTTTTCACTACGTCGGCCCTCTCCACGACAGTGGTGCTCTTCGATTTACCGTCTCGGACTCGCCGAGAAGCTGTCCGGCATTCGAATTTCCCTATGGCTTCGGGGAATCCTACCCGCGGCGAGTCCGAGATGGTAAATCGAAGAGCCCCGGTGATTCTCTGCAGTCGAGTGGAGAGTGCGCCGCTGCTGTTGGGGTAACTAGTGTGATAGAACCGAACTGTTAGGACGGGCTGTTTTGTGATGAGATTACACCATGTAGGTAGACGACGTAGAAATGTTATTTTTGAAGGTGATTGCGCTCAGAGACGTGCAGAGCTTCCGCTACTCCGAGTAACATGCCGTACACGCATCCTAGAAAGGCAACTCGGTTGCTTGTCCGGGCTCCGTTGTGTCCCCAAGTACGGTCACCGCGCAGCAATAAAACTGTCATTCGGAAGATGAGGGCTATGCCCACTTTCGAACAGAAAAGTATCTGCTCAGGCGCTTAACTTCAGTTCCCCCAACGTGCGCGGACGCAACTTTTCCATTCGGTCCTCTCTCACCGATATTCCTTTACCAACGAAATAAAATTGAAAAGATAGCGGGGCGCGCTGCCGTAGGTTTGGAAAACTGGCACCATGAGTATCGCCAGGGCTTGACTGAATGACGTTCTGCATGAGTTCAGAGCGCGGCAGTTCCATTTATTCGTGAGACGGGATTCATTCTCTGCATTTTAGTCTCTTCGGCTCAGTTGTGTTGCAGCTGCTTGGTTGTGTTGCAACTCACCTCACCTGAAAAATGTTTCATGTTGCATTATCAAACATACAGCTGTGGAGGCAGCCATAACTTAGTTGTACGGGATTCTGCCTTTTGGCTGCCTTAGACTCGCAGATCATAGAAACCTTTGAAGCTACCTGGAGATAAAAAATAACTGATTTAAATTCCCCCCAGTGTCCACAAGTGACTAATGCCTCTTAAGGCTTGCTGTGAAGGGCCATATCTAGGAAAGGCTGCTAAAAGGGGAGTGCGCAGAAAAAACTGAGGGGGGTGGGTCACATTACAAGTGCATCTTTAGTCCTGCAATGCACGTATTAGTGTGACCTCTATTCTTTGTGAGATGAATTTATGATAGTGCCTGTGTTTGTAAACAACAATCAAACAGCTAAGAGAAACCTAGCTCATGACGTCGCACTGAATGTTTGTTTGCTTATATCTTGTAGGTATCCTTCCACCGCTTTCCGAAAGATGCAATGATATACAAGATGTGGATTGCTGCGATCAAGAGGGATGAAGGCCCGGAATTTCAAGTCGGCAAGTCAACGAAGGTCTGCTCGAAGCATTTTAGGTCATCGGACTTTATACCTAGCGTTGCGAGTGGCCGCAGCCTCCTTCGGGACGCGGCAGTTCTGTCAGTTTTTGTTTTTTCCAAAGAAAAGAAAGAACGGAAGCCCCCAAAGCCACGTGCTTCACCACAAGTAAGAAGCCAAAACCCGGTTCTAGGCCCCGGAGTGCTAGGCGATGAGCTTATGCATAGCCCAGATGAAGTGAAGGCAGCACCGGTAGTTCTAGAGG
Organism: Rhipicephalus microplus; assembly: GCF_043290135.1. NCBI lineage: Eukaryota > Metazoa > Arthropoda > Arachnida > Ixodida > Ixodidae > Rhipicephalus > Rhipicephalus microplus. Next base: position 46,197,803 of record NC_134708.1, read on the forward strand.
AACCCACTAGGCTCAACAGCTCACTTGAAGGTGAAAATGCACGTTTGGCCGAAACGATAAAACAGAAAAACAATGAAATCGCGCAGCTCCGAGACGAGCTTTGCCAAATCAAGGAGCAGCTTGTTGCTGCAAAAGGAATCATCGGGCAACTGGGCTTCGAAAAGGCGTCCTTGAGTTGCCAACTTGCTGCTGAAAGAGAACGAACGGCTCCCTTCACAGTGGAACGGTTCAAGGACTGCGACGAAGACATGCTATTTTACACTGGGCTGCCAAGCTACAACCATTTCAAGAAACTTCTGGTCTACTTGAACCCCGGTGATTATGGGTGCAACGTTCTACGTTCAGAACGTACAGAAAGCAGTGAACCCAGATCATCGCGAGGGCGGAAGAGAAAACTAAGCACGGAAAATGAGCTGTTTTTGGTGCTAGTCCGACTGCGCCTCGGCCTGTTTGAAGATGATTTGGCTCACAGGTTCTGCATTGCCCAGTCAACTGTGTCCCAAATATGCACATCGTGGATTAACTTCCTGTATGCCAAACTAGGCCTGTTACCTCTGTGGGCTCCTAGAAGAATTGTAGATGCTACAATGCCACCCGAGTTTAAGGAAAAGTATTCATCGACTCGAGTAATCCTGGACGCCACGGAAATACAGTGCGAGGTGCCATCATCCTTGTCCCTACAGTCTACAACGTACTCCCCATACAAGTCGAGCAACACATTCAAGGGACTCATCGGCGTCCTGCCTAATGGCCTTGTCGCCTTTGTGTCAGAGCTTTTCACAGGATCCAGCTCAGACAGAGAGTGTGTGATTAGGAGTGGTTTTTTAGACTTGAAGTTTGACGATGAAGATGCTGTTATGGCAGATAAGGGCTTTCGTATCGAAGATCTCTTGGAAAAGAATGGAGTGAAATTGAACCTGCCGCCGTTCCTGAAGGGTGGCACATTCTCACCTGAGGAAGTGAAATCTACAAAGGAGATTGCTGCTTTGCGGATACACGTGGTGCGGCGGATACAGCGGATAAAGGCATTCCACATTTTTGATAGACCCATACCGTTAACCTTGGCTCCACTGATTAACCAAATTTGGACTGTGACGGCAATCCTGAGCAACTTCCAGTCTTCTCTCATGCAACAGTCAAGTGGCAAACCGCAACAAGAGCCTTAGATGTGGCAAGCTAAAAAATTACGCCCTTTCCCACGAGGGGATTCCTGCGAAGGATGTGGAGCGTAACGGGGCTCCATCTGAACAGCACTTTGCGACTTATCACAAAGTATATATTTTTGCAATGCACCAATGAAGTGCAAGAGGGTTTTTTTTTTTTTTTTTTTTTTTCAGCGCACGCACTTGCTTTCACGAGACGAGCCCACTTCCACTTTAAAAGCTCTGAAGCGACAGTGTTGCTGGTGTCCTCCTGGGCCAGCACGAGCCCCGACCATGAGATGGCTCCTGGAGCGACAGTGTTGCCGGCGTCTTCCTGGACGCATGCGCAGGTGGTGTGCGGACGACGGACTATGGAGGGACAGAGCCCAAGCCTAAGATGAATTCGCAGTTACGCTCCGCATCTAAAAGAACACACAGCACTTGGCACGTTTTAATGCACCGACGACTGATGATTGACTGGTTGTGAGGTGTAACGTGCCGACGCTACACAGGCGATGAAGCGCGCCGTAGTGGAGGGCTCCGAAGTAATTCTGATCACCTGGGGGTCTTTAACGTGCACTGAAATCTCAAACACGCAGGCAATTTCACTTTCCGCCTCAGTCTGAAAAGCGGCTGCTCCGGCCAGGAAACGAGCCCACAAATGGAGGATGACTGCAGGATCAAAAGGGAGATGACAGCACGGACCGTGAAACTGGTAATCTGCAGCTGTGTGACTTGAGCACTCAGGGGCGCCACGTGCGCGAACAAACAGCCTTGAGCAAGAAGGCAATGTTGTGCGCTGTTAAGTTGTTGCTCACTGTGTGATTCGTTCAAAGACGTAACCACCAAACTTGTACTCACCGTGTAAATACTTGTGCAATTTTTTTTCCTGGTCATCTCCGAACACCATTCACGCTACCAAAAGGCTCCCGAACCTGGATGCACAGCAGTACTTTGTCAAGCTCTATTATTATTTCTTCGCTCATTTGTAATCCTTTCTTATTGTTCATATACTGTGTTGTGTTTGTTAACCTACCTCAAGTTGACTCTCATTGTAACAAATTTTGCAAAGATTGACTATAAACTGGTTTTGTTTTGTCCATGTGCAGCTCAATGGCAGAAGATGTGGTTGTGTCCAGTCATGACATGCTTTTGGTTACCACAGACTAAATTTTAAGTAATCTAGTCCAAAAAAATGCTCACAAAGGGATTGAGTGGTGCTAGCATGTACATTATAACTTATTTGGATGAGGTAAGAATTTAATTCGCAGCATTGCAATGTGGCCCACAATCATAGCTTTTCTCTCCCCCCCCCCCCTTTAGGCATGTTTCGTTGCCTTTTTTGCTTTTTTTTTGAGGCCGTAGCACTTCTGTGTATCACATGTTAAAACATGCGGAGCTGTCCACCTTGAATGGCTTGAAAGGCGCACTCGCTGCGTGCGGAGTATTTCTCTATTTCAAAAAAAAAAAAAAAAGTGCAGGAACACAAAAGTACATGTCCCTTGTGACTCTGTAGCATGTGGTTAAGAAAACTGCTACGTTGTGTTTGCGTCTCTTCCTGCAATATCACTCAAACTGATGCGTTACAAAGCATCACTATGCCTGAAAAATGGTGTTTTTCTGAACTTTCATCGGCGAGATTTTAAATTATTCAAGATTAAATCGAGCGAGTGTGAGCTCACGTACAATATCTATATTCTCTTAGACGTATCCAAAACTTTTAAGGGCTCACTAAGTTCTGTATGAATACAAGCAACTGGATGCTGCAAGTATGTACTAAGATTCATTAAACACTGCTTAAAAAACCTTGGATGGGAGTCTAATAATAATAGGTATGGCATGCAATCTTTTATCTTTACCCAAAATATGATGCATGAGATTTTTCATTTCCTTATTGTGGTCTCCACAACTTGTGCTGTGGCAATGTGAAGTCTAGTGAAAAAAGTGAATCTGAAAAAATTCTTGCACAAAATCAGCCTGTGTATGTTTGGTTCACAATAAGGCAGCCAATGTTTTTATTTCCACATGTCCGCAAAAGGAAAATTTTTTGTCTCAAGGTATTATGTTGTGTTGCCTTCTCTGCGTTGAGATTTTGGTGCACGTTAAGATGCCCAGGCAGCCAAGACAATTTGCAACCATCCATTACAGGGCACAGTATTGCCCAGATGCACAAATGGCAAGTAAAGCTCGGAGCGTTATTTTTTTAGTATTGAAAAATCCTCTGGCACGAAGGTAGCACCGAGTTACCTCTTGGCTAGGGTGTGCAGGTACTGTGCACGCCTCATAGGTTAGGTGTAGCTTTGGCGCACTAATCAGCCGAAATCTGGAAGCTTCACTGATTACCGCCTGGCAAGATGGGGCAGCATTTGCTCAAAGAAGAAGGCATCAAGCTTTTTGCGCATATCCTCCCACTCGTTCCTGTCGAACCAAATGCGCTCAATGCCAATCCACTTTTCCGAACACACGACAAAATCGCCCCACAAGCAGCCAGTGAGGGCCATCTGCCCAAGCACCTGAGCATAATACTCATGGTCTCTGTCCAGCTGCGGTTCACCATTTTCCCCGAACACCAAGGAAAACTTTCTTTTCTTCGCTTCCTCTGGCTCAGAGTCTTTCAGAGAATGGGGGCACTTGACCTCCAACACACCATATGAAAGTTCTTCCGGGTCGTACACGAGTCCGTCTGGTGTTGCACCCAACCAAGGGCACACAGGGTCTACCACAAGGCCGCAATGCTGCACTGACACATTGTTCCCGTAGCTGTTCATGACAGCTATATACCTATCTTTGGCCATGTTCTCATTCCTTATGCCATATTGCACCGGACGGACGTGCGTGAGGTCCTTCGGCTCAATGAGGTTACGGAGGCCCTTCTCCGTCCATGCCTGCCGCCTGACGACGTGGCCGAAAGTTGACGCTGTCAGTCGATTGGCCCGTGCCTGTCGCCAGCGTTCACTGAGCCGCTGCTGCCTTGAGTTCAGCTCGAGGTCCCGAGCTTCTTCTTGTGACAGCTGGATCTCCTGCACAATGTGGAAGTAAATATAGCATAAGAAAGCGCTAGAAACTTTTAACGGCTCAGAGCTTGCATACACTGTACTTTGATTACTAGCAAGACCCAATCAGTTTTCCTGCAGCCTAGCTGGTATGCCCATGTTTGTTTTCGGTACCGTGCTGCACTAAGATTAATAGCCAGTCATCAAAAGACAGATTTAGGAGCCACTTTTAGGAGAGTCAATGGCATGAATGGCAGAACAGCAGCAGCAATGAAATCGTGCTTTTTAACAAGAACAGGCAAGAGAGGAGCACAGTTCCCGGTTTTTTAAGCAAAGCTTGGATAGCTAGGGTTCCATATATTTTTTGCATTTGGATATAGAAGCTCATGAGGCTGCAAATGTTTTCAAAGCGCAATACAATAAAAAGAAGTCCACACGTGTGTCCCCTCATGTTTAAAATGGCATATGCAGTGGATGATGACCGCGCACAGAAAAAAAAAAACAACGGGGTGTTTGTCGTCCTCGCAAAAGTAGCTAGAGATTTGGGCTTGAGAGTGGCACACACCCCAACCGAGGCATCAGTGTTTGCACCACAGAATGAATGCGCGCCTGAGTCGGGCTCCACCACCTGCAGCCGCAGCGTTAGCGCCCGGTCATCCCTATTCTAAAACTCTATTGTTATAATGCAGGTTTGACAAAATCAGAGGACATGCAATCGACAGTGGCCCCAAGTTCGATTAAGTGTAAGTCTTGGTTTACATTACACTGATGCATTGAAATGAATCATAATACGGATATTGGGTGGTAAAGCTAGCAAATAGCAAATGTTAGCCTGTAGAAGCACATATGAGTGAGACTGTTTAATAACCACACAGCTTAACATCCTTCAAAGCGTAGAACATAAAGCAATGATCTGCACTGATAAAATAAAGCACAGCATTAGTGCTGGGTTTGCCTGTAGTTTAAAATTGCTTAACCACTATCATCACTGGGGCCATTGTCTTGGCATTTGTAACATTTGGTGGAAGCAAATAGGGCATTCATAATTTTCTTGTTTTCTCTTTTTACAGAGGACTGCATAAGAATATTTCTAGGCTGCATGTGCTCTACATCTAGGTCCACCTAATCAGTTAAAAGCATCAATGGTACACACTCCACCAGTGCAGACAGAAGTATCTTTTCTATACTGCACTTACAGTCAACACCCTCCATTCTTCAGCCGTGAATCTGCCGGGCAAGGGTGGCTGTGAGGCTCCGTCACTAAACAGAGTCAAAGCTGGCACTGGTGTCACGGTGGCTGCCCCTTGCGAAATGCTGGGTGACATCCACGTAGTGAAGCCTGCAGGGAGTTTTGCCTGCTGGTACGACAGTGCAGACCCCGCAGGCGCAGGCCCAAGCTTTGTGTCCACTGACGGCCCCCCAGCAGCAAAGAGAATGGCAGCAAAGTCGAAGGTCCCGAGGCTCTGGAGGTCCTCTCCCAGGCTATGGATCACTTCAAGGTGTTGCTGCTCCTTTTGCTCCTCAGCCCGCGCATCAAAAAGTCGCACGGGCATTGGCATGCCCATGCCACCCTCACGTGGACTCCGCCAGTCCACGTTCTGCACGGCCATAGGCCTGATGCCTTGTCGTCGGGGGCGCCTCCATTGCTGCGGCAACTCGGTGCATGAAAGCTCTGGTGGTGCCTCTTTGAAGCCCTTCTGCTTCAGCAGAACAAGGAGGCGCAGAGCCGCAAGAATGTGGCTGCAGGCACCACCAGCCCCAGCGGGGCACTCACAAGTAGAATCTGCCACTGCTCCACTGTCGCTTTTCAAAGCCAAGCTGACTTTGTACGGCCGCCCGCTCTTCTTCTGGCTTCGGTAGCACGTGGCACGTGCATAGACGATCCCGAGACTGTAAGAGCAACAACAACAACAACAAAAAAAGAACTTTGTAAGCTGCACACAGTCAAGTTTGTCATCTTTTTACCGAGTGCCATATCACAAGTACGAATAAAGCTGTCGTGGCACTTGCCATGACAGCTTTATGCAAAGCAACAAGGTTATGCAACCTACTGTCCACAAAGTAATGACTATGTCATTCGGGAAAACCCCTGCGCAGCTGACGTTACAGTGCAATAATACAAAACCTGCATGAAGTGCTTCGATGTGAACAACCTCTAGTGGAACATAAAAAAACACTGCTTTTTATTGACGAGTTGGAAAACCACATGCCAATGCTGCTGAAAAATCTCCAAACCAACATGCACTGAATGAATCAGGTTTTTAAGGTGTCCCACTGTTAACTTACGTTGACACTTGCGGTGGATCAGTTCCGTTCTTTCTAGCTGTCCTTGTAGACCCGTTTAGTCTAAATGTTTAGTGAACAAATTAGCGTACGTCGTGTTTTATACAAAGCAGCATGCGCACTCGTAAAGGCAGCACATTAATATTAGACCAGTAATGCATACGTGCGGACGCGAAATTTGTTTGTGCAAAAAACTGTTTTCATAGTACGAGCGATGTCCTTCAAGGCATGCACACTGCACCACCGGAACAGCTGCGAAGTTCCTGCGCGACCACGCCTGCTGATCGGACGTGCTAAAAATAAACGCCAAACCAAAGCCTCCTCTGGCCAAGCCATAATGACAAGTTATCCAAGCACGTGAGCACGCGTAGTGAAAGAAACACGCAGTGACATGACCGACCTCGCCGAGAACGCCCGCACGACGTTAACATCGGCGGCACTATTTGTACGTTGCTCCAAAAGGAAAAGCACTGCATGCTTTCAGAAGGTTACACAAAACGTCGCTTACCTACCTTGTGTCACAGGCGTTGGTCACAACCGACGACGGCAAGGTGTACGCTTCCACGGCGAAGGCATAAGATTTTGTTTGCTGCTTGGATGACGTCGGCGCCTGGTTTATTAGGTCCGCTACAGTGTCGTTCGATATATGCAGCAAGTTTTCTAAACAGTTTGTCCACATCACATGTTCGGGCACTGGGAAACGTCTTGCTGTGGCCATCGCAGTAGCTCAGCGCAGTGAAGCGGGTGTTCAGAAGTCGTACGGCCGTACTAGCGAACGCGTTTCCGTCGACCGCTCTATGGTGGCTAGAATTCTAGCCACCATAACCGCTCGCCCACATTAAAATGGCGGCGGGGTCGAAGTGCACAGTGTTGCCAGAGCACAAAGCAATTTCGCATATGGTCTATTGAAGCTCGACAATGCTCCCAGCAATGAAATCTCTATTTTATTACATTTTTTTTTTCATTTTTACACACTTGCCTAAACTAGTGTTACCAGCCATCCCGAATTTCGCTGGACTGTCCAAGACTTTGCCTGCGCTGTCCCAGTCGGGACAGATGTCCCCGATTTTTTCCGGACTGTTCAGTAAACGAAAAAAAAAAAAAAAAACGTTTTGTGTTATAAAAGGCATGCCAAATAACGTGCGTCCAACTGATCACATAGACAAAGAAATGCTGCAGTGATTAGCTGCAAGGAACTTTAAAAACTTCAGCTGAACTTTAGCGTCAACTTTTACTAGAGCATTCTAGAGCGAGAGGAAGTGTCACGAAGAGCACAGAGCAAAATTTAGTGCCACATCAAGAGACCGACGCAATGAAGAGAAGAAATAACGGATTTGTTTGGAAGGCACCGCAACAAAGAAAACTAATTTCCTCACCCACACACAACTACCTTCACTGTTGGTTACCCCAATCTAAACACACACTGCTAAGCAAACAAATTGCCATCATCTGCGACTGCTTAATAAAGCCACTCGGACAAGAACGTTCTCTAATTCCAACTTGTGCATTCTGTATCTATCTCGCGCACTTACGCAAGAACAAGCTTCAACGAAAGCGTTGGCACAGTATGTACTTCCTCCCAAGTGACACCAGATGTTTGATCGGTCCTCAAGCAACACGCATGCACCTACCATACATCCGCGTAGTACATGTGTCAGACCAACATTCACAAATCGCGTTCCAAAGGCCTTTATTTTATGCTCGTTATCATTGCTTGTAGATTTGGTGGCAAACACTTCGGGCTGGTAGGTGTTCTGTGCTTCGGGCGAATGACGTTAACTACTCGATAAGCACGGATAAGAAGCTCCTGAACACGGCGACATCACAGGAATTAAGAAAAGTGGCAGCGACTTGCGTATGAATCACTTTCTAACAACAGAAAGCGACCACGACCCCACGGGCAGAGGCGGTTCTCGCCATTTCAAACAGATTACAGTCCAATCCAACAACAACATCAGAGAAAAATACATCACGACTAGAATACGATGAACCCGCCACAGACTGTGGTCACAAGCTAGTGAGGAACTCAACCTGAACCACAGAATAAAGAACGCCTAAATCGCATGAAAAATGTTTTCTAACACACCGATTTTAACGCCAACTACTCATACACTTTAAGCCAAGTCAAGCCAGTTTTAAGCGGTCATTGGGTGAACCGAACGTTTTCGCCTCGAAAAAGTTCGTGCCACCGGGTGACCATGAGCGTCACCCCCATATTTTTCCTATAGATGTGGTATATCTCCATGTCGAATTATTTAGCAACACTTGTACTTGGGCGAACTCGTTCGTTGTTTATGAAGGGCACATTCCACAGAAATTTCAGACTATTTGTTCCTTTACGCATGCGCCGGATCAGAAAGAAAATGAGCCGACAAATTCAATACATATACATCATTTTAAAAGCTTTTAACTACAGTGTACTCTATCTTAACTGTAGCTATTTCAGCACTGCATTCAACTGAAGCTTGCTGGTGTGATTTCTCGAAATGAAATTTTGCTACAGGGCACAAAATTACACAAGTGTAATTTTCGTACAAACATTGCAAGCCCTTTGCCCCAAGTGGAATGAAAAAAAAAAATAATAAATGCCATAGTAACATGAGTCACATGAAGACGATAGTTATAGCGCGAGAACAAAACGACGACAAAGAGACAAGAAGGACACGAAAGACACGAGCGCTGCCACACTTCTAAGACACATGAAGACTCCAGCACAAGCTAGCATACCTTCCCCCTAACAGAAAGAAAGTGCAAAAAAAAAAAAAATGTGGAACGCTTCACGATTTTGCGTGTCATCCTTGCGCAGGGGCCATGCTAATCTTCTCTGTATCGTTCCAATTTTAGTATATGTACTTTGGAAGTACATCCTATTGCTTTTCGCTCAACTACATATAGCCAGGAAATGGGAGGCAGTTCCAAAGCCGTGAGGCTTGTTTTACCCACACATATATTAAATTACAACTGTCAGCATTTTGTAGATGGTGCAACTTCTTGAAAGTAGCACAATACTTCGCAAGTGCCTTTTATATTATTACTATTTACTTGCACAAATAGAAGTTGTTAGATTAAATTATTTGTCTTTAGAACAAAACATCGGCATTGGCTCAGTCTCGCCCTCTCGTGGCTGAAGCGCTAGTTAGCCCAAGATGGCGCGTAATTCAAAACAAGACTAGCTTTGGTTGAAGTCAAATAACTACTACTACTACTACTACTACTACTACTACTACTACTACTACTACTACTACTACTACTACTACTACTGCTACTACTACTACTACTACTACTACTAATAATAATAATAATAATATTAATAATAATAATAATAATAATAATAATAATAATAATAATAATAATAATAATAATAATAATAATAATAATAATATAATAATAATAAAAGTCCCACAAATCACGCACTGCGTTTTCGACCAAACTGATCAACGTACTCACACATATAGCAAATACTTTAGTGAAATACCCACATACGCGAAGGAAATACCAAATGATGGAACATTGTCCTTGATTGGATTGGAATAAAATGTTTTTAAAGGTTATTGGTTCTTATGCATAAGTCCTCCGGACTGTGTCTATGTTTTCTTTAACCATGTAGACCGTGAGCGAAATAATTAGGAAAAAAATCTGGAATGTTTCACAATTTTGCGTGTAATCCTTGCTCAGGGGCCATGCTGATTACTCTGTATCATTGTTTTCTTAGTATATGTACTTTGAAAATACATCCTTTCGTTGAACCATGGATTTGACCACCGCTACGGAGTGTTGAACTCTCTTCACTATTTGAAGTTTTTGCACTGCAACCATTAGTAATCTCTTCAGAGGTATCGTAGTAATCAGCGATGATTTTTTTTTTCATTAATGGCTGTTTATATGCACAAATAAATACCTGAAAAAACAACGACATGGTTTCAAAAAAAAATGGCAGACCCCACAGTGGCAATCGATTATATGCGAAGCACGAATGAGAAAGGCTGATATGTCACCCTAAAAACTGCGCAATATTACGAGGTGGAGATAACTGATGCCGTGCATGACTTATGTGTCATGATTATCATGTTTGGATGTGACGTTTACCATCGTCATCTATTCACGTCACGTGATACCAAATTTAGTATATGTGGAGCTAGCGAAACGACCGCGAGCACGCTATGAGCGCGGTATGTCGTCATGTTTTTACATGCACGCGTGTCAGGATTATCATATTTGCAGCAGTCATATATTTCGTCATTAATTGACGTCACGTAATACCGAATTCGGTTTATGTGGAACAAGCAAAACGGCCGTGAGCACATCATGAAGGCCCCAATATACTCCAATGTAGCGTTGACGCACGTGAACGCTGGGCACAGCGATGCTACGTTAGCAAAACGCGACCGCTCAAGTTTGCCCGCCGACGCCAGCGCTTGCATTTCCCCTGCCAGAAAAAGCGCACAACAGCAGCGTGTAGCGACCCTTCCGCTCCCTTTGGCTGCCACGCATTTTCGAAGCGCGCGCGCTGCACGTGAAACGTCCCCCGTTCCGCGATGTCACCCCAACAGAAAGGGGGGAACTATTGCTGCGTCGTCAACTGTCACAATAGCCATGCAAATACGAAGGGTCGACTCCACCAGTGAAATTCCACCGATTCCCAAACCGATGGCACGAAACAAGCAGACGACAAGAATGGATTAAAGCAGTGCACCGAAAAAAAGTAAGAAAACAATTTTTAAATAAAATTAGCACGCGCACAATGCATTCAACATAACTGGTGTTAATTCCTGCGTCTCCTTTGCTCTAATCTATCGAGTTACTGGGAGGTGCAAGTCCCCAGCTTAAAAGTATAAATTTTCAACATCCGTCTTAAGATCACTGTTAAAAAATTGCGAAGAAATATTTCATTCCGCTACTATTATTCGATATTTTTGGAGACGTAGTAGTTGAAGCTGTGTACACATGTGGTATTGGTGATGTGTTGTTAAATATTTTTATATCTACGCAGCGCCTACGGAAGTGTGTGGTTGCCAAAAGCTTGGGCAATGATTTGTAGCAGACATTTTGTGGGAAACTGCAAAAATGACTCAAGTCTGCACCCTTCGTCAAGTCTGCCCCCGTGCACTACGAAAAAAAAAGAAAAAAAATGCATTAGCCGTTGTTGCACGCCCATTGGCAGATACAGTGAACTACAGGTTTTCCCGCTCACTAATCCAAGTGCCAGCCTAAATAATCTGCATGCCATTGAAATAATTTGAACGCCGAGCTATTTAATCCATGTGCCAAACATTTAATCCAAGCGCCAACATATTTAATCCAAGCACCAACTCAATGAGGCCGCATGCCAGTGAGTTTAATCCAAGTGCCACCGTGTTTAATCCAATTGCCAATGACTTTAATTCAGGTGCCAGTCAGTTTAATCCATGCACAAGAAACACATAGTTTGCCACTTTATATATTATAAATGTCAAAATAACGCAAACATGACGTCATAGGAAGAACTTTTCTCTCGCCTATACATGCTAGCGCTTATGAAATGAAGTGCGCAGTGCTACTTCTTCTTAATGTTTTGGTGTCATAGATTCAAAATTAAAAAAAAAACAGTGAATAGTTATTGCATTTGTGGGTACTAAATGTATTTGCTCATAGGGTCCATGTTAGTCTACGTATATTTCATCGCTACTGCATTATTCCGGCTAACCATGTACACCATCGCATATGCATAGATTCGCCTCGTATGCCTCAGCAGACGGCATTTGGCTGCTTATTTGCTGAGGCTTTCGCAGTCGTGTGCTCAGCCCAGTGAGAACAGAGACCGACAGATGACATTCAATTGTTCTCAAAATCAGAAGTAACCACTTAAAAATACTAAACTTGCATTTAATCGGATTTATGTGGAATCAAGTTGTTATAAAAGCATCAAAGGAGATACTCCGGTTTTGATGTAACAGACGACACTTAGTGTTGCTGAAGCTCGTTTGCTTGAAACACGTGCGTTTTCATACGGGCACATTGCAGACGAGAAGAGAGCTTTGCTTGAAGTTACGGCTGGACGCAAACGATGACCACACTTTGAAACACCGAAAAACCTCGTCAAAAAGAAAAAAAAAAACAGCCGAGTATCGCTGGTCGACAGGGCTATAGAATTGTGGGCGTCTACAGGCGTGGCGGTGACCTAAAAAGTGGCCGACGCTCTAGGCATCAATATTAGAACAGCAAGATCGATTACTGCTACAGACAGAGAAACATCAAAGCATGGTGGGGGTTCCAAAAGGAAGTTTGGACATGACGTCATGAGTACTTTGAGACGAATTGTCGACAAAAACTGCGCATTTACAATAAAGCAATTAAAGGAGGCCCTGGAGGAAGAAATGCCAGGAGTGCAAATCAGTGCAAGCTCAGTCGATCGGTTGCTGGATGCCCACTGCTACTCGATGAAGCTAGTGACGCAGAGGCCTACAGATCGCAAAGGTGACAATATCAAGCACAGCCTGCAGGCGTTATTTGCTGCTGGATGCGGCTCGCCACTCCATGCAAAAACACAGCACGTGGACAGCGCGGCCTTCGATCAGCACAATTTATCTTTCGTGGCGTGGCTATGTTGCATTTCTTGAATAATTATAATTAGTAGTAAGCACTCTTGCTTTCCCTATATATATATATATATATATATATATATATATATATATATATATATATATATATATATATATATATATATATATATATATATATATATATATATATATATATATATATATATATATATATATATATAAACGTACTTGGGAAGAGAAGAAACACAACTTGGCGGTTGTCTTAATATTATAACCAATGGTCTCGACCGGTGGCCCGGTCTTCGTCACGGTTTGCGCAATCTTTTAATGTGCGAAGAGAGGCATAATGCAGCTTAAAAAAAGAGAAACACGTACAGTAAGTGAGTGAAACAACTTTATTTGGTCCACAATAGACGCGAGTAAACTCAGCGTCACCTGGCTAGGCCCACTCGGGGACCATCAGGTTAAACCTGACGGCCCTCGCGCGGGCCCTCTGGACGGCCAGGATTTGAGAGGTCTGGTCCTGGGCCTTGATGAGTCGCTTCATTTCCTCTTGGGTGAAAGGGGGACCGGCAGAGGCGCAGCCCCACAGTACATGTTCGAAGTCCGCATAACCACCACACAGGGGGCAGTCCGGGCTTGGAAACCGTTCAGGGTACATTGTGTGCAGTGCCGCAGGGCTCGGGTAAGTGTTAGTTTGTAGCAGTCGGAGAGTAACAGCTTGGGCCCTGCATAGCGAGGAGTGTGGTAGAGGCAGCAGTCTTCTTGACAGATAGTGGTGCTTGCATATCTCGTTGTACGAGCAGAGAGGCTCAGGTCGCCCAGGATATGACGCGTTACCCGGCACACGGTCAGTCAAACCTCGTGCAGCCGAGTGCGCCTCCTCGTTGGGATTGAGCGAGGCACCCTCAATGGTTCCAAGATGCGCAGGAAACCAGACCAATGAGTGATTTTTGAGGTCTTTGACTTTTTGAATAATCTGTAGGACCTGGGGAGCCACCATGCCCATCTGGAAGGCCTTGATAGCGGCCTTGGAGTCTGAATAAATTGTGTCATGTACACCGTCCGTCAATGCAAGAGCAATGGCAACCTGCTCTGCAACGCTGGAACTAGAAGTGCGTATGGTAGCGCAGCTGATGACTCTGCAATCACAGTCGACGACCACTGAGGAGAAGGCTTCTTCTTGAATGTACGAAGCAGCATCGACGAAGCAGGCTCGATCTTTGTCCAAGCGGGCACTGGCGAGCAGAGATTTACCCCTGGCTCGTCTTCGTGCTTCGTTGTAGGTTGGATGCATGTTGCGCGGCATCCGCGCAATCTGGATCTTGGATCTTACGTCGCTGGGCAGCTTCACAGCGTCAGGACCGACAACCGTGGGGTTTCGTCCCAGCATGCCGAGTATGGCTCTACCCGCTGGGGTGCCAGACAGTCTGACAAACTGTGCAAACTCTTGGGCTTCGACAATTTCTTCGAACGTGTTGTGGATTCCCAACTTCAGGAGGTCTTCCGTGTGCGTTCGAACGGGAATGCCAAGGGCCAGCTTGAAGACTCTTCTGATTAGGGCATTGATTTTGTTGCGCTCCGACACAAGCCAGTTGTGCATAGCCGCCGTATAAGCGAGGTGGCATAGCACGAATGCGTGGATAATCCGGATCAGATTGTCCTCCCTGATTCCGCGGTGCCTGTTAGCGATTCTTCGAATCAGTCCGAGGGCGCTTTCAGTCTTGGAACAAATGCGTTTGACGGCGGCTCCATTGGCTCCGTTAGACTCGATAAACATTCCAAGGACCCTGATAGTGTCCACCCGCGGAACTGGGGAACCGTTACCGGTGAATAACGTAATGTGGCTCTCCATTGCTGGCTTCCAGGACCGGTGAGAACCGCCTCTGGGCCTCTTCTTATACAGTAAGAGCTCGGACTTAGCGGGCGAGCACCTTAGCCCGGTGGGGATGAGATAGCGCTCCGTCACATCGATGGCCTCTTGCAAAGCACTCTCGACCTGACCCTCACATCCGCTGAGGCACCAGATGGTGATGTCGTCTGCGTAGATCGTGTGGTTAATGTTCGGGATTTTGTTCAAGGCCCTCGACAGGTTGATCATGCAGATATTGAACAGCGTCGGGGAGATCACCGCCCCCTGAGGTGTCCCTTTTGGCCCAAGGGTAATTTCGTGGGTCAAAAAACCGTCAATCTTCAGTCTTGTGGACCGCGACGAAAGGAAGGAGCGCACAAAATTGTACGCCCGCTTGCCGACGTGAAACTCAGACAAGCTCTTGAGAATAAAGGCGTGCGATATGTTGTCAAAAGCCTTTTCCAAATCCAATCCAAGAATCGCCTTGGTGTCGGCGGAGCCGGAGTCAATGACCTGGTGCTTGATCAGCTTCATGGCGTCCTGAGTCGAGAGCCCCGACCGAAAGCCAATCATGTTGTGGGTATAGCATTCGTTAGACTCGAGGTGGTCAGTGAGGCGGTTGAGCATGGCGTGCTCGGCCACCTTCCCGACGCACGACGTCAACGAGATTGGCCTAAGATTCTCGATGCTCGGTGCCTTACCCGGCTTGGGTATCAGTACTGTGCAGGCCGCTTTCCAGCTCTTGGGAATGAGACCGCTGCGCCAGATTTCGTTGATCTTGTCTGTAAGAAACTCGATCGAGTCGTCGTCGAGGTGCTTGAGCATTTTGTTGGTTACCCCATCTGGCCCAGGGGCGGATCTGCTATTGAGGGATGCGAGAACCCGCTTGACCTCAGCCACGGTGAAGTCCTCGTCCATCGATGGCGCGTCGCGCCCCTCGTAGTCGGGAAACTGGGGAGGTACCGGATCGTCCGTGGCCGCCAGGTACTTGTCTATGAGCTTCTCCGTGATCACCTCATCTGGAGTTGAGTCGGTGGCCAAATGGACAGCTTTCGCCAAAGCTCTCTTCTGATTGGACTTGGTGTTGCCGTCGTGCAGTAGGTGTTTGAGGAGTCTCCAGCTTTTACCGGTCTTGAGTTGGCCCTCCATAGAATCACAGAGCTCATCCCATTGCTGCTTGCATAAGACCTTGCAATGATCTTCTACCGTTTTGTTGATTTCGGACATTTTCTTGCGCAGTCTTCTGTTATGGCGCTGAGTCTTCCATCTCGCGAGCAGTGCCTGCTTGGCTTCCAACAGATGCGCGAGCCTACTGTCCATCCTGTCCACCTCCAGATCGGTTGTCATCTCTTTGGTGGCGCTGGCCACATCTTCTTTTAACCCGCCGCACCAAGAGTCTAGGTCCGCATCCGGGGAAAGGGCGCGCTCGGAGCGGATGGCTCGGAACAAGTCCCAGTCGATGAACTTAAAGGTCCTCGTCTTGTTGCGGGCAACCTCTATGAGCACTTCGATGATGCAATGATCGCTACCGAGGTCGATAGCTGTGTTGGTCCATTTGACGTTTTCCAGACTCTTGACAAAGGTGAGATCCGGGGTTGTATCTCGACACACCGAGTTCCCTCTCCTGGTCGGGAAGTCCTTATTGGTTACCAGTGTCAGATCTTCCTCCGTTGCCGTGAGCCATATGTCTCTACCCTTCTTCGTATTGGTGAGGTAACCCCACGCCTGATGCTGGGCATTGAAGTCCCCCATGACGACAAGAGGTTGACAGCCGGCAAAATGCACGGCCTTCTTCAGAAGACCACCAGCCCTGGCTCTGTGTACGCTGGGCCTGCAGTAGACATTTAATATGAAAATACTGTTCCTTCGTAAGCACCGCTTAGGGGGGTCGACGAGGAGTTCCGTCATGACGTACTCGACCCCATTGTCCGCTGGACCGAGGTCTCGCTGAATGCACGTGAACCTTTTACTGACCAGAGTGGCCACCCCCCTTCCCCCTTCAGTGGAAGCCACAGTGACGAAACCAGGGAGCCTGATGTGTGATGATGTGATCGTTTCTTGCAAGGTGATGACTTGGGGTTTATCCTTTATGCCTTTTAGGTATTGTCGCAGGGTCGCCCGTTTGCTGACGAACCCTGCGCAATTCCACTGCCACATTGTTATGACGTTAGTTTCGTTATCCATGTTTGGGCTTGGGCATGGGTTTCGAGAGGGCCGCCTGCAGGATGGCACCCTCTGTCGGCGGGGCAATGACACTGTTCAAGTTTGGGACTGGTGTTGTCGATGTGCTTGGCAAAAATCCGTGGTGGGTCCCCTCCAGTCTAAGTATTCTCTCGCTGAGGGCGACCAGACCCAGCTGGGGGTGCGCGATCATTTCTTGTACTTGAGAGAGGCCTGACTGTATGTTGGAGATGGCCTTCTTGAGCTCCGAAAGGAGCTCCAGAGTCTCGTCTTCCCTTGAGCTATCCAGGGCGCGACGCTTCACTGCACCCGCCTTGGGGGGAGCCTCCGCCGTGTCCATGGCCGACGAACTCGTGGCGGCCGGAGGAGCCGGCGGTTTGAGCGCCAATTTTCGTATTTCGGCTATCTCGGTGGCTAGCCGACTGATTTCCTGCTTGAACTGGGCGTTTTCTTTCCTAAGAATATCATTGGCACGCCTAAGCTCTTTGAGCTCGTTTGTGAGACGCGGGTCGTGCGAGTCCTGGGAGTTGGACGCCTGCTCTTGGTTGCCACGGGCCCTATCGGCCCACGTTAGATAGGACTTGCCTTTACCACCGGAGGGGGTGTTGGATCTTGGTCTGTTGGACGAGCCGCTCCGGGTGCGGGACGTGGAGCGGCCTCTGGAGCCGGAGCGCGCTGGAGAAGGCGATGATGGTCGTGATCTTGGGGCAGAGCGGCTTTTGGAGCCCCGTCGGCTCCTGGAGCGACCTCGCGAGCGCGAGCGTCGTTTTTCCCTAGGGCTAGGGCTACATGAGGCTTGAGAATAGGAGGATCGAAGGATCGACTGCGGGGGGAGCTCCTCTTGCTGTCTGGCGCGCTCGAAGCGTCGTCGGCGAACAATGTACGGAGTCTTGAATCTATGCGCACATTCTTTACTGGCAGTAAGGTGCGGACCGCCACAGAACTTGCATATTGGGGTGCATTGGTGCTGCTCATCAGGGTTTGGAAGGCCGCATCCCCGACAGACGATGTCGCTAGGTGTTGGACAGACATCGGCGCGATGCCCGAGTCTTCCGCAGGCGTGGCATACGTCCACTTGCTTTCTATATAGGGAACATTTCAACAGGAGCGTTCCGTACCTGACAAAATTTGGTACCCGGTGCCCGTCAAAGGCGATGATCACAGTCTCCGTCTGAGCAATTCTCTTAGCTGCCAGTGCGAGCGGGTTTTTCTGGTTAACGATCTTGCCATCCAGCGTCGCAGGGTCGTCTTGCAACGGTATGCCACGTATGACACCCTTGCACGTGGAGTGTGGGGCAGTCTCGTACGCGCAGAGTTCGTGGATGTTGCCCGAGATGCGGATTTGCTTGAGGCGGGAGTATCGATCGGCATTTTCCCGTCTAGGAGTGCTGGCCACCATAATGTTTTGCTGTAAGTTCGGGCACAGAGTGTCTTGTGAGAGCTCATCGGGTGTGATGCCGGCGGCTGCAAGTATAGCGTCAGCCACCGCAGCCGCTCCAATTTTGGAGATATTCAGTCCACCTCTTGGTCGAATGACGATTTTGATGTCTTCTTTGGGAAGAGCCGGCATTCGGCCTGCCCTAATAATCTTGGACTTCAGCGCTGCGCCGCTATGCTTGTCGCCACGGGACGCCGAAAGCGTTGCCGCGGCGTTAGGGCCACCTCCCCGCGATTTGGCGTTAACTCTTCTGGCGCCCGCAGTTTGCCATCCCTGGTCTTGAGTGACTTCCTCCGGGGAAATGTTTTCTCCCTCTACTCGATATTCCATCATGGTAACGGACGAGTGGCGCCGAGCCACCCCTGAGGCCGGCTGGGTGGCCTAGATGAGCTAGGCCTAGGCCTGCTCTCCGAAGTGCTCGTTAGGTGAGACGCCGCCGACGGAGGCACACAAATGTCCGTGAAATGGTGAAAAATCACTCACTGTGGCAAAAGAGGGTGTCCGCGTGGTCCTTAGAACTTCGCGGAAAAGATTTGCACAAATAAACATGGACACTCGTCGACAAAATGCTAGAAAAGTTGGCAAAATCCGGGAGCCGACGCGGGCACGTCTTGACTCGCCGCCGCCAGCGTCTCTCTCCCAAACACGTACAGTAAAAAAAAAAATTGGCCCAAGGACAAATGCGTGTTATTATCATTTTGTTTCCTCAGTGTTCGTTTTATCACGTTGGTCCAGTACGTCACAATACTCCCAAGCTAAATGAACAATCAGTACTGTTCGTATTATTGGAGACATTAATTTTGATTGAATAACAATATAAGAGCAAACAATAATGTAGGATATAATTTCCATTGCCACATCAGGATGATCAGTTTGCATTTTATGTGCACTTCAGGACAAAGATATATTGGAATTATCTCTTATTCACTCTGCCCCATGACGGCCTCCTAATTTCTTGATTATGTAGCTGCCTTTGACCCATCACTGCCCATGCCAGGTTTTCGATACATTGATATGTATTCCGGCACTCCTATAAACAAAGCTTGTGTTTCGCATTATATGACCTGTCCCGGTCATGTAATGTTGTAGTGTGTGCCGAAGCCAATTATGAGCTTTAGTGACGGACACTGAATCTCATTGCGCTGTAAAATATTCCGTAACATGTTCCTGCGTTTTCTTTTACTTCCA
The DNA here is from genome assembly GCF_043290135.1 of Rhipicephalus microplus. Classification (NCBI taxonomy): domain Eukaryota; kingdom Metazoa; phylum Arthropoda; class Arachnida; order Ixodida; family Ixodidae; genus Rhipicephalus; species Rhipicephalus microplus. The sequence goes on from NC_134708.1 coordinate 46,217,419, forward strand.
TTAAAATTATCCCACCTGTGGTAAGCACTCATTATACAAACTTGCACATAGCAAAGTATAAGACTCCGAACACGGCTCAAGCGACCCACGGCAGTAATTTTTTGTCACGAATACCATCGGTGAATGCCAATAATAATGATTTATTCTACTTTGCGACTATTGTCTTTTATACGGTAGGAACTGCATTTCAATTGCACTAATCACTATGCGATATATATTCGAGTCTTTTCTAAAGTTGATTATTCGTACATACCTATCTTTGAGTCTACACCCGATATTCTTCAAGCAGTAGCTTTGAGTCCACTGTGCATACAAACCTTCTTTGAGCCGTGCTATTTGTTGTATACACTCTAAGACGTGTCTGCAATTTGAAGACCACACACCTGTAGATGATAAGTGCGGTATCGCTTACAAGTACCATGCAGGGATTGCGAAGCGACATAATTTCGATGGTGAAACGGCAGGAGGACTACGAAGCAAAAGCTTGCAGATTTCGACCATGCAATGCATTCTTATACTGAGCTTGTTGAACACTGCTCAACAGGGAATAGTTTTGGCCCGAAGAATACGACGATGCTGGCTCATAAACGAAATCGACAGGGAAGGGGGTCTTCTGGAATCGTGGTTCATTAGCAAGGACGCAACAGCAACTGCCTACCATAAAACTATGGGTAAACTGGTGTGCGCAAATACAGACACAGAAAACAAGAGACAGAGATTGCGCTTGAACCTGTTTCTAGTTCTCTGTGTCGTCTGTATTTGCGCACACCAATTTACCCATAATTATGAACAAACTCACCCAGCTACAAGTTTTACCTACCATAAAACGCTTGTGAGGACATGTGGAACTAGTGAACTGATTGACATCCTCTTTTTTTTTATTACTGACTTATTATTGCCAGAGTATGCAGAAAATGTCACCTGCATATGAGGCAATACACCTGCCATTTTCTTATTACTTGAATTAAGTCTGAGTAGGCTTCTGAATATTAGTCACAGAAAAGTTTCAATTAGTTCACTAGTTCACAGTACCAATTCGCGCTACAGTTCTGTAGCCACCTGTCGAACACCTCAGCACGATTAGCGCGGTGCCTCAATCAAAGGAATGCTCTGGGACACCAAGAACAGAGCCAGAAGCTATTCCACATTCAGTATTGTTCCGGTACTCCAATCTCACTGCACCATACCCCGATCATACTTGTCATTCATCGCCGGTCACATGCGAGGCCCGTAGCATTCAAAAATATCAAGAGCAGTCACGACCCCTGCTTAATTCCTGAAGATTTCAGTGACCACGCGGAAACACAATATTAGTCACGCTGTCGCATGGCAGGCCTGAACGTTGCAGTTCAAATAAACCTTGCCATTCGTTCCCAAGCTCACGACACTTCAGAAAATATTGGTCTATATCAACTTTCCTTATAATTCGAGCACAATGGCGTCGCAGAGTCTGACCTTGTGGAGTTATGCTGGTGTACGCGCTGATCCCGTTCGGATGCTATGAAGCAAGCGAGTAGGAATAGCACAGAGGCCGCCGATTTATGCAGGCTTACGTTGCGCTAAGCGCAACTTTTTAAGAGCGTACTCGTGCTTAGTTGAAAAAACAAACAAACAAACAAAAGGACATTATAGATACAATCAGCAAAGAGGAAACCGGGTGGGGCAATCACCACCGAATTCGCAAGGCTAGATCTCCCAGCTATATAAAGAATCCTAATCCCTAATTAGAGCTAGAAGCTGAAGTGCCGAAAAATGGTATACACAATACAAAATTTGGTACATGTGAAACTAGCGAAACGGACGTGAGCACACTATGAGCGTAGCGTGTAGTAATGTTTCACCTGACACGCATATCATATTGATCATGTTTAACGTGTCATTTACCTTGGTCTATTCACGTCACGTAATACAAAATTTGGTACATGTGAAACTAGTGAAACGACCACTAGAACACCCTGAGCGTGGCGTATAGCCATGCCTTACATAGCATGCATGTCACGATTTCCTAGTTAGGGCCTATCACTTAAGGTTTGTGATGCAGTCATGTCATATATTATACTAGTTTTGCAATGTCACGTGAACAAAACCACTACAAGAGTGACAAGACCATGACTTGTAAACCATGACATTCAAGACATACATGTCATAAGGTTCATGTTATGACTAGTATTTATGCTAACAATACAGTCGAGTTATGTTATGCTATACCAATTTTGGTGTAGATGCCATTATCGAAACGGCCAGGAGAGCTAAAGGTCGTAGGGGCTAGATAGATAGATAAATGACAGATAGATAGATATGACCAGTTGCCAAAGTTCACTAATAAACGCTTTGCATTTATTACCTTTCCATGGTCACTCAGGATTACACAAGGAGAATTATGTGGAAGAGTTCGTGCTCAGACAATGAAGTCAGTAAATTCCGATGCTGATGCACATGGCACGAAAGCTGTTTCAGAGCAGCGTGTCAAATGGTCGACAGCTGTAACTATCCATCGATTGCCCATGACAGTCACAGGAAGCAAGCCGTACAGGTCAACGCCAACTACCTCAAATGGTTCTAGCGGACACGGAAGTGGTTGTGATTGTCCGCTTTGGGCCCATGTACGGAGCTTGCGACACTGACAAAGGACTCGCGAGGCAACGTACTTCGATACAGTGGTGGACTAACAAGGCCAGTACTAGCTACATCTGATGCGGTGTCAGATTCACTGCATTGTTGCTTTCCGGCATCCGGGGTCTTTGCGAGAGCTGAAAGCACTTCCGGAGTGCTGAAAATTTGACAAAGCTGCTGCTTGAATTGTGTTCGATTTGTGATATCAGGCTCATAATTGAAAAACGTTTCAATGACGCCTCTCCGATAGAAAGAAACACGGCGAAGTTTAGCTGTGTCATCACCGTTATTAGTTGCACTCACTCGGTTGTGAGTGCAGCTAACAACCAATCCTCCACATCTTCACCTCCAAGGCTGACGAATTTGGGCGGATCATGCTGGTGCCCAGTGTTAATTCACGGTGGATAGGCCGCAGTTGTTGGGGCCATGGAAGTAGATGCAGGAGCACCGGTTGGCTTGTCTTGGTAGATGTTACCAGACACCTGGTGCAAACGGCGACCTGAGCAGAGTTCTGGGAGGTAAAGTGCGGCGAGTGGACAGAAGATCGATGAGCAGCCTCCACAACTTGTAATATCACGGCTAAAGCGACCTTTACTAGGCCCTGAAAGCATGATGGAGGGACCACACCCAAGGCATGCACAGATCACAAGCAAGCCGAGTTCCCACAACCGGTGAAGATGGCGAACACTCATGATGATGAACATGTATCAAGAAGAAAGATATGCCTAATGAATGCCCGCAATATAAATGAAAAGACATAAACTTAGTAAGCTGTTAAGCCGCAACACGATTGGTTTACGACAGATAGTTTACAAGTAAACTCCCAACACGGTCTTCTGCAGGGGGGACATTCCTTTTATCATTGTCTTCTCCTCAACTACGAGGGCAGGCTTATTGTGGAAGGCTGAAAGATGGAAAGAACATGGTAAAAAAGGAAAGCTCGAAAATACGAAAAGCGTTTAACATCGGCTGACGAGTGTTGCTATCGAATATTTCACATTAAAACACAAGTATCTGTAACGGTATTTTCTGTTACCGCTATTATGTAAAAAAAGGCAACAATGTTAGTTACAAGTTCTTAAAAATTAAAAGTAACTACTTACATTGCAAGTTACTCAAAAAGATAACTAGTTACCGGTAATAAGCTACTAGTAACAAGTTATTCCCCAAGACTGCTCACGAGTTATTTGATGAAAGCATGAAGGGGGCCAGCAGATGTAAAGGGGTATGGGTGGGTTAAGTAACAGATAATGAAATCAAATGAAAATTGAGGTGAATTAAGTGGTAAAAATGTGCAAGTGATTCAAAAGTGAATACACAGCGATTTAAATATTAAAACAACTTAAAGGCAAACCATCTTAATTGACCTCATACATGAAGCTTCACCATGTCGCAGCAGTAATCGTGTCAAGGCAAAAAAAGTGAACAGGTAACAGTGCAGTCAAGTGTAATTGTCAAAAGAGATAAGTGCATTATCACAGCATACCCGTTCACAATTGCTATCCTGAGAATAAGCTAATTGAACTGTATTTTTTACAGTATGTGCACAATGTGACACTAAAATAATTACTTTGTATCTTAACACGTGTGGACATGAACTAAGCTGAGAGTCAAAAGAGCATACCGTATTTACTCAATTCTACCGCGCCCTCGAATGCAACGCGCACCTGAGTTCTACCGCGAAAAAAAAAAAAAAAAAAACGTAAGACATCGATTGCAACGCGCACCCATTTTTCTCGCTGGCCCGCAAGATCACAGACTCCTTTCGGGAGCGTCTTCCATCTAAATATGAGGTACGGGCGAAGCTTGTGCCCATCTGACGTGTAACAGAGCATTGCCGTCACTGTAGTTTTACCGTGGACCAATGTCAACACGCGAACTTGCTTCGCCCCCTTCTTCTCGACGGTTGTGGTGCCAGGCATGTCGAAGTAAAGAGGCGTCTGATACGCATTTCCGATTTGGCCAAGCAGGAAAAAAATCTGCTGTTGTTGCGCCGCAAGTTTAGGACGAACCTCTGAAAACTGTGAAGCTTTTCATCGTACCCCTCCGCAACACTTTTCGCATATGCATGTTCCCCTTCGGAGGGAAAAGCCTTTCCTCTTCATGAAGTTAGTTAGCCAGCACCTGCTCGCTTTAAACTGGCTCCGCATTAGACCTTTTTCTAAGACTAATTGCATAGCCCGCACTTGGAGCAGTTCTGTCGTCACGGGCCGCTGTGCCGCTCGCTGCTCAAGCACATACTCGCCAAGCAGCTCGGCGTGTACGTGCGGAAACCGACCCTGCTGCGGAAACGTAGTTATGAATCGCGAGGGAATAAGCCGGTTCTTCCGTTCACGTCCGCTCATTCGAAATTGGTAAAGCGTGCGGTGGTAAAATCCTGTTTTCAGAATTCACTGATGAAGTCGTGCCACCACAAGCTTGATGAGAGCTTGTGGGCTCAAGCAAAACGTTTATTAAACTCTGGCTACCCCTTGCACTTGTTGACCGCTGTCGCCGAATGTATAAGCAGGAAAGGAAGGGCAAACGGCAAAGACCAGGCAACCGCCACTAAGGCAGGCAAGGTTGCTGTAGTGCCTTAAATGCATGCCATTTCGCATAACTTGCGAAGGATAGCAAGGAAGGCGGGTGCGGATGTAGTGTTTTCTGCTCCCGAAAAGTTGCAAGGAATGTGCAAAAAGGTCAATGCAGAGAGTAGCGGGAAACAGGTTTGTAAGATTAAGCAGCGGGAGAAATTTGTGAATTGTTGTTGGGGTGTTGTCTATAGCACTCCTTTGACTTGCGGTTGCGAATACATAGGCCAATCTGGAAGGTGTGTGAATGAAAGACTAAAGGAGCACAAGTACGTAGAAAGAGCTGTACGTGGTCATTTAGCCCTTCACTGTCAGAGGTGCGGTTGCGTCCATATATGTTCCAAAACACCCGTATACTCTTTAAGGCCCGTGACAGAACCACACGTGAAATAATTGAAGCTTTTGAAATAGACAAAATGAAAGAAAAATGTGCGAGTGTGGCTTCCATAGCATTATCATCTCAAGAAAAGAAGTATCTGGAATTTTCACTTTGACGGGCTAGTGTAGATTGTCGCTATCGGTGATGACACGTGCATGGGCTGTGCTGTATTCTTGACGTGACATTATCCAGGTCTTATCGGTCTACTGTTGTATAAACAGCGTGTGTGATCGCAAATAAAACATTAGTTGCAAGTTAGCGCTGTGTGTGTGTGTGCATCTCTCCTTTGTGTGTGTCCTTGTCGTGGTGCGCTATACCAGTGAAAATGATGAATCCCAACCAACTAGCCCGGCAACGTGCCTTAGCAATGTAATCAAATACTGTTCAAGACCATTCAGGGCCGTATTTTTATGAGGTTTGCCCGTGTACAATTTACACACAACACTTCATGAACCTGTAAATACAACAGTTTTTTTTTTCAATGTTTCGCCTGACAATTTCTTTAATGACATATTAAATTGCACTTGCCTCCATATTAAAAATACTAGCACGTATGCCGAGTCTTTGCAAAGATGCAGTATCGGGCCCAACGGCAGCTGCAGCTACCAAGAACCGTACCATGGCGTAAAAAGGGTAGAGGATAGAATATCCATAGCTTGGACCTTATCCACTGGTTAGCTGCAAACCCTAAGCTCATGAAGACGAATTAAAAGACAATACATTCAATGTAAGTTGAAAAGCCAGAACCAGAAAAGTCCATTTAGAGTACAACATTTAGAGTACAACTTAAGATAGACACTGGAATGAAGTCTGCACGGAAGACGTAAAAACTGAAACAATCACTTCTAAAACATCTGCGCATAAATTGTACTTTCTACACTGAATACTTGCTTTTAAAGATTAAAGAAAAAATATTTTTTTAGCCATTCTGCAAAAAACTAAAGTAATGATGGTGATTCATTTCTATAAATGTGCATTATGTAAAATGTAAAGTACAAGAAATGAAGTTTACAAGTATAAAATAATATAAATTGCGAAAAGACAGTATATTTGAAGCTATGTAAAAAGCGTCTCTTCAAATGGAGAAATATCTCAGGGCAAAAATACACAATAACGGGTGCCATTAACACGTCTCTGGGACAAAGGTTCAAATTGCGCCATATCATTGATCAATAAAACTAGTTTTTATTTAAAGCTCTAGCACTACACAGCTGGATAACGCCCTATACGTGTCGTACTGCAACGCGAGTCGAGCGTCCAATGGCCGTGAGTGGAAACCCATACCACAGAACACCTATAATCTTTCCGTACTACCCGAGACCCGAGCTCACGAGCCTCGCACAGCTCTTTTCACATACCATCCGACACATTGCAACCACAAGCCATCTGCCGTCCCCTCTTTTTGTCGGGCGTCAGAGATGGCGCTTGTTCGGCCTGACCACACGCACCTGTTGCAGCGCGTCAGTGCGTGGCTTTTTGACACGGCTTCGCACCCGCTTTCCTTGGAGAGAGAGAGAGAGAGAGAGAGAGAAAGCACTTAGCTATGCCAAGTTGCACACCCTTTCTCTCTACAGGGAGAGGACGCGAACCCACATCAGCAAAGCCACACGCTGACACGCTGCAACAGGTGCTTGTGATCAAGCCTTAAGCACGCTAAAGCATTGAGAAGACTTCCAACACGAGAAAGGCGACATGTTGCGTTACCATCGATATCCCGCGCTAGGCTGCTAGGTGCGGGAGGCTAAGGTCACCCCACTCGCCCGTCACCCTAGGATCGCGTCGGAAGGGAGAAATATTGTTGGACATGTGGGACGGCTGAGTAGGTAGAAAAGCTGCGCAATGGCGACATGCAAACCTACACCACCACAACATTTACGAACAAAACCTTTAAAGACACTAACATGCAATAATGTTAGCATGTAAGAAAATACATATTTGTGCACATAAATGTATATTTTATGCAGTATCTCAAATGGTGACATCTTGCCTTCCTGCAGACAGCCTCAAACTTTCGTATACCTAGGACTATAGGCGTGCTCACAGAAATAGGGAGGGAGGCAAAGGTTGCCACATACGTTGGCTTAATAGGTGGGGAGGGCTGTGAACTCCCACCCCCCTCCATGAAGGGGAACCCTGCAAAGGCTTACATCTATGACATAAGGTTACCCAACACTTCCTCACGATAGCCTCCTCATTTGTTATTAAGGGCTGCTTCAACGAATGTGTCAAGCTATGAAAGTATTTTATGGATGCCCTTTTACTACCAAAAAAAACTTTTATGATGACGTCCACGTTTCCGATGCAACTTTACTGTTCAAGTTGCATGGAGAAGCATAGGTATTATGTTGCAATTTATGAAGACTAGTTTGGGTTTTTGCAAAATAGAAAGTTTAATAAACAATTGCATATTCTGTCCCAATTTCAATGCTGCACTCAATCAAATATACAAGAATTAGCCTTTGCTGCACTTCATTCAGATGGTTTTTCTAACCTGAACTGTTTCCGAAGCCAAGAAGTCTAGCACCGAGCCACTGGGACCATGTGTAACTGTGCTTTGCCAGCAAGATCTCACAGCCCAATGTAGCGGCTAGAATGATAGATAAGTCTCGGCCGTTCTATGGTATTAAAAATAAGATGCCCTGCATGAAGTTTCTTGGAAGTCAGAACTACCACTACAGGCTGCGGCGGCCGCATTTTCGAGGGAGGCAAAAATGCTGTAGGCCCTGGTACTCAGATTTGGGGGCATGATATTGAACTCCAGGTGGTTGAAATTTCTGGAACCCTCCACTACGTCATCTCTCATAACCATATAGTAGTTTAGCACATTAAACCCCAAATATTATTAATACTACCATTAAGAAATACCACTACAATACTTTTGTGAAATAGCAAAACTCGAATGAGGCATTCTAAAAAAATACACACATACCACTTATTAGAATTAATGCAGTCTTCATATAAAAGCAGGCGTGATCCAAACACTTTTCTTACCCGACCTCACAATGTAGCTTCACAAGATGGGGAACTTTGTATTGTTGAAGTTTCCTCTTGGCCAGAAAGCTCGCGATCAGAAAGGAGAATTTTAAGGGCTTTTTCTTTGTTAGACACAACATTAACTGAAGTAACAGAGAAGAATGTACTAGTTATGATACCAATGTAAAGAAAGTAAAGTCAACAAAAAGATAACTTGCTGATAACGTGCTTTATAAGGCCACACTTCTGAGTGAATGCAGCTATACAGAGGTGGCACTCAAAGGTAACGCTTGCCCCGGTGGACAAAAATCCTCGCATCTTGTACTAGCTAACATATGAGCACTGCTAGCAGGAATGCAGTCTTCTTTGTGCAGCTTCAGTGAACAGTACTGCTTTAACGATGCCAAGGACGAGAAAACTGAAAAGCCAAAAAAATACAGCGAGACAATGAAAACCGCGTGTTATACTCTACACACGAAATCAGACTACAGCAACAAGAAATCAGGAGCTGCTACACCAATACAAACATTAACCTTGGTCCTCACGTTAGTGCAGTGGCAGTGCAGTGTGCCAACACACTACATTTTTTATGCAAGTTCTCAACATTCCCTGCTTAAATACTATGCTTTCATATACAAAGCACTGCTGCCAATACATAAAGGCCTAAGCTGCAATCCAGATATACAACACTTAAATCCCGAAATTTATGTTCATATGTGGCATCAGACTACTTAGCATTAGACCATCACGGAAATCATCACACTTTAATGTGCATCGAAGTACCTATATGGTGATACATGAAGCATATGAAATAAAATGCGAGTAAAAAAATTTCAGCCGAAAAGAAAACTAGAAATAAGATAAGAAGAAAAACATTTACCAGCCTTACAACTTGGTAAAAAATACAGGACTACTTTAGTGTATTAATATCTTTTTGAGTGTAGCTTCTCCCTCAGCCGCACGTTCTTATTGTGGTGGCTCAGAGTAACGGAATCGTCCGTAACAAAATGCGCGCACTCTGTGTGCTCAAGTATTCAAAATTATCTTAGGCCCCATCTTTTTGCTATTCAAATAAATTGAATATTTATTGAATTTTGGAAGTATCTTATTAAATATTCGATATTAAAACTTGTTTTTCAAGAAACTGATATACCAAAGCTTTTTCAACAAGATTACAGAAGAGCTTGGCAATGAAATCTGTCCTTCTAGAATAGAAAATTAGATGGTGCTTTGTAATGGCTGCTTTACATTTGCCAATCTTCGACGACATAACAATGTCCTAAGTGTGCCATTACAGTTCCCTACTGTGTTGAAAAAAAAAAAAAAGCCACATAGGCTTCACAAAATTCCACTAGAATAAGCAAACTTCTTTTTTGTAAGTCTAGAATATATGTGGGCATGATGATATCCTTATACCTGTAAGTATGATATGACTGTATGAGTGATGTATATTTAGGTGTTCTCATTTATAAATGTAAATTTTTTGCCATCACACTCCTACTCAAAAAGTCTGTACTAGTATTTTGAATGAGTACTAGTATGCTTCTGTAGTAGTGACATTAATATATACATTTTTCCTCCTTCCTGACAAATATTTTCAATATGAGGTTTGCAGTATGTCAAACATACATGAATACAAATACCTAAATATTGTTGTCCTCGGGTTCATTCAAGCTACAAGACATTCGAATGATTCGCAAGACGAATGTGAGAGTAGGCTAGCCAATAAAATGCCTCATAATTCATTACTTGTAGTTTATATTTATTATGCAGTATCATGACATCAAGGAACACAAATTAAGATGAACAAACCATAAGCACTGCCACCATAGCTTAATATGTAGATTACCAGACACATAATTAGAAAATTGCTGTTTCTAGTTTTATGGATGGGGAGATATCTTTCTTCCACCCTTCGGGCGGCACATAGTTCGAAAGCCTGTACCCGCTCAACAGATCTCATAAGGAACCTTTACCCAAAAATAGTGCACGCTAGCGTGAATACTATCTCAAGAAGGTGGCCTCTCCTTTGCACTCTTCTCTACCACTTGCCTTTCCTCCCAAGAATTCGCGCCATTATCATTTGCTAAACTAAAAGACTTTCCAAACCTCGAACTACTCTTTCACTGTCACTTCTGATCAACGTGCTCTCTTCACCCTGATATGCTTCCCCCCTTACAGAACGTCAGTAAAGCACTCAAATTTTATGGCTTCTTGTCTTCATGATAACGAGACAAGTGGTTCGTCAGGCGGCATTTCTGAGAGAAGGACGCATTGCAGTGGTCACAAGAATAGGCACCCTCTCTTGTGTGGATGCGCATATGGTTCACGAAGGTCTTTTTCAGTGCGAAAGATGCACTGCAGTGGTCACACACAAAAGGACGCTCTCCTGTGTGGGTGCGCACATGCTCCAGAAGGCTCTTTTTCTGTGTGAATGATGCACTGCATTGGTCACAGGAAAAGGGACGGTTTCCTGTGTGGCTGTGCATGTGCCTCATGAGGTTCGTCTTCTGTGAAAATGATACAGAGCAATGGTCACAAGAAAACGGACGCTCCCCAGTGTGTGTGCGCATGTGCTTCACGAGGGTACTATGCAGCGAGAACGACGCACTGCATTGGTCACAGGAAAAAGTACGCTCTCCCGTGTGGGTTCGCATGTGATCCACGAGGGTCTTGTTCAGTGAAAACGATGCACTGCAGCGGTCACAGGAAAAGGGACGCTCTCCCGTATGGGTGCGAATGTGATAAACGAGGGTCGCTCTTAGAGAAAATGCAGCTGGGCATAGGTGGCACTGGAAAGGGCGTTCCCCCGTGTGCCTGCGAAGGTGATCTTTCATGTGTCCTTTTACCTTGGTTGCATAGCTACACATACGACACGAATGCAGTCCGCCTTGTACAGACACGAGCGCATGGTACTCGTCATGGCATGCCGAAGACAAGGAACCTGCAAAACCACAGAGACAAAAGGAAGGCAATGAAAATCTTACACGCATTGTCTGTAACTAGACTACAGCACCAGACAATGAAAGATTACTGTAATTGCAGACAAAGTACATAATCACCTTTGCCTAAGAAACCACATGTTACTGGAGCAGTAACCATGCTATGATGACATGGTTACAGCTTTCTCTTTCTGTGTGTAAATACTATGCCCAATACATGCAAAACAATCCAGTGAATGCACAAGAATGCAAGTTTATGTAATTCTGATACTACACCAATATAGCAAAGCTTTTCCGTAACATGCTAACAGTTTATGCACCAGCTCATTGAAACCAAACACCTTCCTAAATCAAGACACAAAGCACAAGAAATGATATATGAGAGTCAGAAGTTAATAAGAAATAAATGGCAAAATATTGCCACGTTCCATTCCTCAAGTTTTGTTAACACCCCAAAACACTACACAATTCTCAGCGCAAACCGCGCCTGCAGTTTTCGAGAAGCTTCAAAACTATAGTAGATCATTTCGATAAGATCACGCCCACTCCGTGAACTGTACAAATTATTCTGGAACCTATGTCACCGCCAGCGACAACGCTAGAACGCTAGCACTTTGCCGCTTGTATGTAGTCGATCGACGGCCGACGCTCCGTTCTCTGCTATCTGTGCAAGACTGCTACTGTTATTAGACTTTCCGTTTACCGGGCACAGGTTCGGCCAAATAAATAGTTGAATCCCAACATAAAGTCTCCAGTCTTCAGCCACGTCACGACCCCGTGAAATCTGGTAGAGGTGCTGCTTCGTTCATGTACCGTCAAGCCGTGAACCCAGCCCACGTCATGAAGAAGACACTGACGCCAACCAGGAGCAGAGAACAAGCTGCCAACAGCAAGGTCTACCACAGGAGTATGGGCCCCTACAAGACAAGGCACGGAAAACCAAGGCCATGACCTCAACTACAGCGACAATGACAACCGCAGCGTCCTAGCCCGTGATCGTCATGCATCTACCCAAGGAACCACCAACTTTCCATGGTTCATCGTTCGAAGACCCGGAGACATGGCTGGAAACATACGACCGTGTTGCCGTCCTTGACCACTGGGACAATGAAAAGAAGCTCCGTCGTGTGTACTTCTACCTGGAAGACACCGCAAGGTCCTGGCTCGAAAATCGGGAGTCCGCGCTTCAAACGTGGGAGGTCTTTGGCGGCACATTTTTGCAAACGTTCCCGAGGGTCGCTCGCAAAGAGAGAGCGCTGCTTTACTAGAGACCCGGGTTCAGCTAACAAATGAAAATGTTGCCATTTTCACAGAAGAAATGACCCGCCTATTCTGTCACGCTGACCCAGACATGCCTGAGGAGAAGAAAGTTCGTTTCCTCATGCGAGAAGTCAAACAGAAGCTGTTCGCACGACTGATGAGAAATGCACCAAACACCGTCCAAGAATTTGTAGCCGACGCGACCACTATCGAAAAGACCCTGGGCATGCGCACCAGACAGTATAATCGTCGCCTGACTCCAGATTGCGCTGCTGCTCAAGTCATTGACTCTGAAGCCCTGCCTGAAACGATCTGAGCGATCGTGCGGGAAGAGCTGTGCAAGCTGTTGCCTTCGGCACAGCCTCGAGTGGATTCGATCGCCGACACTGTACGAGAAGAAGATCGGCAATCGCTTCAAATTCCCCAAGCACCGCTGACCGAGCCGGAAAGCTATGAGCTACGCCACTGCAGTGCCCCACAATGCCCCTCCCCGTCCACGCCAAAACGCCACCCCATCGCACTTTCGTCGCGATGGAAAGTGTGATGGGGTGGCGAAAGAAAGGAAATAAATCATTAGGATGGAATAAAAATGACAACAGTTCTTGTGGTGTGAAATTCTGATACATTTATAACTAATGCAAAAGAAGTATGTTTCTTTATGTGCATTTCAACAGCTTACACATTTCCCATTACACCTTATACTTCTTCGTGAATTTGTAAATAAATACTGTACTTATTTCCCATAAAATAGGAGAAAAAGTCGCAAGTCCCAAGACCCCCTCTTAATTAGGCCTGAAAGGTGTTCTGCACCACATCCTTACCTACAGCCACAACCATTAACTCCACCATGTGCGCATGTTTTTTGGCGGGTAAATTGGCTGACAATTCGTGCTAAGCACTCCCTAATGACTGGTCGAGTTAAGTGGATCGAGGCTAAATATGACCAAATTACAAGTGCTTCATGCCATTAAACAATGCAGATTATGGCCTCGACCAACAAACATGTTCGAATTATCAAGCTTTTACTCTACACTGAATGAAGGCGATGACTATTACACTTATACGACTGTCCTTATATACTAGAATGGTAAAACAACCTTGGATATATTACAAAAAAGTGCGATCAACTCAATGCACTGTTTGCATCTTAAGCATCACTGAGAGAAAAGACAAAGAAATATACGAATGATCGAATCAAGAATGATGCAAAGTTTAACGACAGAAGAGGACCAGAAAGATTTAGGCAAATTTACAAGGCTGTTGCTCAATGAGCGGAACGGCAAAAAAATAAGTTCATTTGTCCAGATCACAAATTTTGTTGACTAGAAAACACAAGACAAACATGCACAAATGCTTTAGAGGGTAAAATGTATAAGAAAGTAACACCAAGTTGCCGCTACACACTTACATTCTGCAGTGTAAAATTAAGGTGTTCCTACCGAGTGTTACCCTTGTTTAGATGCATTTCTTTCTCTCGGCACATACACATGTGTAAAGAATTTCATGAATAAATGCGTAATATAAACCAGTGATTTGTAAGACAGCCAATATTGCTTTACACTGATGATACATACACAATGCAATGAAATTTCTTATACACTCCTCAGGTTCAATTCAAAGACATCACAGAAACTGAATAGTCAATTTCACACGACTGTGAAACCTGTTCTTTGGAGGACTCACAGACATGGTCAAAACATCAACCTTATCCGATGCACACAGAGTATTAAGCTGCAACAATATTGTGAAAGGGCAAGTGACTTCCAAGAGGACACTGGAACAATGCTTTTCTGGGAGTATCCGAAGCATAAGACTTCGATGCTTCTCCACAGAACGGATGGACTCATCTGCAAAAGCACACAGACAACTGTTCAAGCTAGCACAAACATCATACACGCAAGATCAGCTGGCCTTTAAAATTTTTTTTTATTGTACTTCAGTTAGTACTTTTTCAGTTCCGCTTTGATGTCACTATTTTTTATTGCGATAGCAATTATATGAACACTACTGGCTGGTTTTTGCCGCTGGCGTCGGCTTCATGCATCATACATGTATACGGATCTATATATGAAAACTCAAGAAAGAAAAAAAGACGTCCAAGCTCAGTATTCAGGTCGTTGCGATGTGTCAACGAGCGCTTATCTCCCACGTGTATTTTGCCCCACGAATTTCGAATACGAGAAGGGGGGGGGGGGGCTAGGCGCTAGTGCACATGTGCTTATTCTTTTGCAGAGAGAAAATTGTGCCGTGGGCCTTTACCAGAACGATTTTATTAGTTGTTGGGCCCACAAAGGTCAATGAACATGCTGTACAGGCCCCGTTTGCAAAAAGAGCGCACTTTTCATATACAGCGAAGTAACGTCTGGAACACTTCTTAGTTTGCACGCATCTATTTATGTGATTATGTTTCGTGCATTATTTTTGTTTAAACAGCACACTAAGTGTCAAGCGGTAGATGTTTTTATTTCGCTCTCGTCAAGTGTGGGTTGTTTTCATGCTCATTTGTGCGTCAGCAGCGCGCTGCACGTTTAGATCTGCTTGCCGTTTTTTAGCGTTACGTTAAATTGTTGCAATAGCATTCGTTGCTTCGACATGGCGGTTAAACTGTGACTTTTTTTTCTTTTGAGGACCTCTATGTGAAAGGCAATAAAATTTGAGCATTTGAATGCAGAGGGAAATAAAAAATTTAGCATTTGCTGTGGTGCGTTGTAGCTGCATATAAGATATGAAAGATCCAAATGTTCTGTGAACCAAACCAATGAGCTTAGTGGCCATTCTCTCATCTTAGCACGAAATATTTAGGTAGGATAAAACAAACACATGTCGTGTGGCTGAATAAAGATGGCTGCATCTGTTGATGTCTGGAAAACAAATGCATAGAAAATTTCTTTTAGACGTTGCGAGACGTGTAAATGTGTCTTGAGTCGCAGTTCTGTGTTTCGTAGAGAGCACACATGTGAGGCTAGAGCCAACCAGTAAATACAATGACATGCACTATGGTTTCAAACAACACTGTGCTTCTTTACCATGGAAACATACATCAGTACAAATGTTGAAAAACAAATGCCACTGAAAATTAAAAGGACAAGCAAGGTTAGAATGGATTCAGAGAGACAAGCCAGATAGTTTTGTGTTCTGAAATGTAAAGCTTAGGCCATCACGTCATCACGAGTGAAAACACAATACACACGAAATAAAAAGAATGCAGGGACACAAGATCACAGTAAATCAAGAGCTACAAAAACATTGTTGGCTTCAGAACGAATGGCTCAATCTTGGTAGAAACTGACAAATGACTGATACCACAAAAGTACAAGCCAGTAAGGAGGTCATTAATTACACTGTACCATATTGTCTCTGCCAACAGCAGAAAGTGGAGAACAAGCACTTACAGATCTTGATATAGCACATTGACCTTGTCAGGCCTGCGTCTTTGGCTGTCTACTAATCCCCATGTGCCTGTGATCTGCCTCTCAACATGACCTGGCACCCAGCAAACTATTATTTGAAGTACCTCAATATAACTTATCAAAGTGTTTTTAAAGGTCAATAAGGTCTAAATTTTTATGTAGTTTGCCAGTGCTCTCTGTACGTGCACTGCCCAGTGTATTCATAAATGCTACTACTTTTTTAATATTTCGTACAACGATGTATTTTATTGCAGTTAAGGTAAGATGCAAATAGAAAAATTTTGTCATTGTTGAGCTTCGGGAACGGGATTTTTTTTTTGCTGTATATAAAGGCTTTTATTGCCATTTCAAATATGTAATTAGTTTTAAAATAATTTGAGCTATTTTTGGTGAGTGTCACGACAATGTGTAAAATAAAGTTCATCTTGGACAAACTTTTTAAGCCGTTAATCTTTCATGGTTTTGAGCCATTAATGGCTCATATTGCTTCACAATAACAGTAGAATGCAAATTAGTACCAAGAAAGTGTATATAAGACATTTTTATGGACAAGAAAAATGGTGATGTGAGAATAATTAGAATCCTAAGCCCATAATACGTGCTTGCTTTAGGTTTGTAGTAGTTATACAGGCGATACTATGTTTTAAAGGAGATACTTGTACCCTTCACATGTGAAGAAATATTGGGGCGAAATTTTATCTTGATCTAGCTATCACAAGTACCAAAAACACTACGTCAAAACTCTAAAGCTGGCCCAAAAGTCGATGCTGAGAAAAATGCATTTTAAAGGTATAAGTTGAAGCTTATTTATGTAGCAATTATATGTCTTATTTTGTTAATAATTTTCTCCACCATGTAGAGCTTGGGGATCATCCTTATTTCGAGCATGTGGCTTTCGTTAACTCCTCATACGAAACTGTATAATAAGTAGCCAGGTTACAGTTTCCAAGGGAGTCTAGACATTGAGCTCTTTTTAGTTTTTAATAGCCACCTTGAACGCATTAAATGTGATTTTAACTTACTTTGAGTTTAGTTACAACCTCTGCCGTGAAAGTAAGGAAACCGAACTTGCAAGAGCTCATAAAAACAAAAACATCTAATTTTGGAAAAAAATCAATGTTTTTTCTACTCACATCTGCTCTTAAAATGGCATATGCTTTTTCGCTTGAAGTACTGGCATGAATACCGTGTTTTTTCAAGATAAATATGAACCAAGGAACGCTGCAGCTATCTATTGAGTTGTGCAATGACAAAAATTGGCAAAACTGGCAAGTGCTCAGAATTTCCGTGAATATGGTCTCATCCCCTAGTAACTTGTAACCCTTAAGCTCACTAAGGTGGATTAAAGGACAGTACATGCAACGTATGCAGGGAAACAAAAACTAAAAAAGCCACTTGAGATACTACTCGGATGTAGTAACAGACTTAAAAATAAAGTGATGCTTCCACCAAGCACAATGTAAAAACTAAGACATTCATGACATGATTCTAGTAGATTCGTACACAATTTGTGCTTACTAAAACAGGTACTCTCTTTTCAAATATGCAATAAAAAGAACACCTTTAGCCACTGAGCCTGAAATTACAGCAACGATACTAAATGAGTGCAACAATATTGCAATGTGTAAAAGGTGCCATACAATGTAGAAGGTGCACGTCAAGAACAGGAAAAAAGACTTATCTTTACGTCCTCAAAGTGCTACAGCTGGCTATGCTACATGTAATTTTGCCTGAGTTACACCAAGCCACGACAGCCTGCCCCCTTCAAATGCTCCCGTTAAACAAAAAGAAAGGAAAACATTCTCTATTGAACAATATTCCAAGTAGAAAAGGCACACACATCAAAGAAGTGACAGATATACATTCTGTGTCATCTATGGTTTGTGAGATACTAAAATCTTTCACAAAGACAAATATAAAATAGTATTTGGAAATCAAGTATGATGAATGACAGTATGTACAGCTACCCATTTTTTAAATCCTAACCGCACAAGCGTAGACTACAGAATCGGTAAGCACCGGTTCCCGTAGTCTCCGTGCACGGTTTTTGGAACGGCATGGTAACAAGCCACCTGCCCGGGATTGTTCATCACGTGCATGCACATATCTGTTCGATTCGCAGGTGTCACAATACAAAAGAATTTTTCCAACTTATGTTGGCTTCGAGAGGTCCATGAATATACAAAAACTTCATTATATATACCCTAAACAAATGACAGAAATACCAAGTTTTTGCAAACCAGAGCTCAGCAAGGATGCTGTAACCAGCCACACCACACATTCGTACAGCCCATGTGACTGCAGCGCCATCGCATACATCCGGGACCTGTCTACGCATCTGGCTTCAAGGCAGCACTCGACGCGCACCATCATCTGAACACATGTAACCACGTCATTATTGTCCTGTGTCAATCACTCACTTATCTATAATAAAGATCACTTGGAAGACTAGGTTGGGTACTGTTCTTTCCTTTTCTCTTGATCACGTTAATTTACGCTACTGCAGCCATGAACATACAGCAGTTTGGAAGCTTAGGCAATTTCTTATGACTCAGTTGTAATTAAAACAAGCCCTAAAAACACGCCACCTGACAGTAGGACGACACAGACAATGGTGCGGGGTGTTTTTTGTTCAGTGGTCTCACGTCCTTTTTATTTGTACACTATTCCAACCAAAAGAAACTTCACTATCGTGAAAATCCTGAATTGGTGTCAACATCGGAGAAACACTGAGCTCCGACAAGTTGCGTAAATACATGCTGACTCACAGGCAGAGGGTCAGCCTCTCACTTTGCACACTTGTTAAGCTCGGTCAGGTCCATGTATATATACACACTTCGATTAGGCTTTTGCACAATGACCATTCCAGAACACCGCTGTGTTGGCTCTTCCACTGCCTTAATGACTCAAGGCTCAACCATCTCTTGTAGTTTTACCTTGGCTTTCAACATTAACAGTGCGAGAACTTTTCAAGGAGAGGTCAATGCTAGTGATGCAGCACCTTTCCTAAGCTTGATCTTGTATGCGAGCTCGATTTTACCAAGATCGGTAAAGACTTCAGGAAGTTCACTCTTTCGTTTAACACCTTCGCTTTTCTGACTAATTACTTGATCAAGGTGCTTCACAATGCTAGTTTTTCGTTAGCAGCTCTTCACCAGAGAGGCGTTTATGATGAAAAAAAAAATCAATTAAACTAGAAGTGGATTAAAATTGCCCTTAAAGAGTACAATGTGGCTATAAAACAACAACCAAATGCTCACTGTCTAGAGTCCCCTGGAAGTTGTCACCTGACTATAAGACATTACATTTCGCATGAATAGGTCGTGAAAGCCACATGCCTAAGACGGCAATAATTCCCAAGGTCTCATAATGAAATCATTTTAAAAAGCACCTCTTTGCCACAAAGATCAGGTTTGATTTCCACATTTAAACTGAATTTTCCCCAAGATGATATGTTGGCAAGCTACTCAAGATTATTACCATTCCTAATACTTACTTGCATTCCATAGTTCTTGTCGAGCAATATCAGCCATTAATCACACATAATAGAAAAAGCTTAGTGGCAGAAAAAGATTGTTCAATGTAGTTACATTTTAGAGATTGTCATGGTACAAAACAATGTTGTGCAAATCAATAACAAACTGACTACATATCTGAAATCAGTATAAAAAGTTATGTAAAAAGGGAAAATTTCATTGCACTGTTTTATAAATTAAAAAAAAAAACTCGAGTTGCATGTCCCTTTAAAGAAAGGGTCTGTAGACAACTCACTTTTTATGTTGACTTTCTTGTATGATGATGGTACAGGTGGTTTACAAGCTGTTGTTTTCATAAAAAAGATGCTTTGCAGTGGCAACAGAAG
The DNA here is from genome assembly GCF_043290135.1 of Rhipicephalus microplus. NCBI lineage: Eukaryota > Metazoa > Arthropoda > Arachnida > Ixodida > Ixodidae > Rhipicephalus > Rhipicephalus microplus. The sequence continues at coordinate 46,237,428 of NC_134708.1, forward strand.
AATGGGCGCTATTTTGTGTGGGTGAGCATGTGCCTAGTGAGACTGGTCTTCTTTGCAAACGACGCATTGCACTGGTCACAGGAAAATGGACGATCGCCTGTGTGAGTGCGCAAGTGATACACAAGGGACTGTTTCTGTGAGAACGATGCACTGCAGCAGTCACAGGAAAAGGGACGCTCTCCTGTGTGGGTGCGCATGTGGGCAGTGAGGTTCCCTTTCTGAGTAAATGCAGCTGGGCACAGGTGGCACTGGAAGGGGCGCTCGCCTGTGTGTTTGCGAAGGTGTGTTTGCATGAGCCCTCTTTTTTTGTTCACATAGCTGCACTGACTACACAAATACAGTCCGCCTTGTACGGGCACGAGTGAATCGTGTTCCTCATGGGATGCCGAAGACAAGGAGCCTGCAAAACCACAGAAACAAGAGGAAGGCATTGGAAGCCATGGACAAACATTCTCTAGAACATCACTACAACACAAGGAAATGAAAAAATTACTGCACTTGTAGATGAAGTACACAATAACCTTTGCATCAGCAAGCCACATGTTACTGGAACACAACCAAGCTACAAAATGGTTGCAAAGAGTTTCTCTCTTTATTTGTAAATACTATGTCTAATATGTGCAAACAGCTACAGTGAATGTACAGGAATTCAATAGCAATGTAATTCTGATACTATCTCTAAAGGACAACGTTTATTTGTAATATGCCAATACATAAGGCCTTAGCTTAGAAAACATTTATTGCACTTACTTTTTGTTCCCATAGAAAAATCTCTGTTCCATAGAAAGTTCTGCACACTAACCAAATAACTTCATATGTCATCACATGATCGTTAAGAAATGAAATATTAGTGTACAAAGTCCATATGAAACAAACTGCAAAATATAATAAAATGACAAATGAATCATTCAAAACGGATGGAAACGATATCACACTTTGGTTGTCAGAAATGCTGGCACATTTATGCAGACTGCAGAAATATGTTTTTCAGTGTACCTGTGCAATTTACGCATTTCCCATTTTTGCTTGATTGATTTGTGGGGTTTAACGTCCCAAAACCACGATATTATTATGAGAGACGCCGTAGTGGAGGGCGCCGGAAATTTTGACCACCTGGGGTTCTTTAACGCCCATTCAAATCTGAGCACACGGGCCTACAACAATTCCGCCTCCATCGGAAATGCAGCCGCCGCAGCCGGGATTCGAACCCGCGCCCTGCGGGTCAGCAGCAGAGTACCTTAGCCACTAGACCACCGTGGCGGGGCCCCATTCTTGCTTCTAAACTACTTTAGTGACAATGTTATCATTACATGAAACATAAGTAAGCTATGCAACATATAACGTTCCAAACATTCACTCAAACAGATATACGAGCACTAATTCTCCTTTATCAAATAAGTATGTCAAAAGCCCATTAGCTCGGACTTGACGAGACTAAACAATGCATTTAAATTGACGGAATACTAAGCTACCAGAAATGCTTGCTTAAAATATTTGAAAATAAAAACATTTACAAATTCTTCATGAATTTGTAAATGCTCTACATATTTCTCACAAATAAAAAAGTCGCAACTTTTGTCATCCTGATATTTTGTTCCAAAGCGGCCAAGCTTTAAGACACCCCATTCAATAAGCCTAGAAGGTGTTCTGCACTACTCCCTTTCCTACAGCCACAACCATTACCTGCGCCACGTGCACGTGTTTTTTCGCAGGTAAATTGGCTGGCGCTTCATGCTTGGAACTCTCCAATCACCGGACGAGTTGACATGGTTGAGGTCAGATATGATCAAACTACAAGAGCTTCATGCCATTCAACAATGCAGATTATGGCCTCAACTAATAATTTTGTTTGAATTATCAAGCTTTTACTCTATACTGAATGAAGGCAATGACTATTACACTTACACGACTGTCCTTATATACTAGAATGGTAAAACAACCTTGGATATATTACAAAAAAGTGCGATCAACTCAATGCACTGCTTGCATCTTAAGCATCACTAAGAGAAAAGGCAAAAAATATACGAGTAATCGGATCAAGAATGATGCAAAGTTTGATGAAAGAAGAGGACCAGATATATTTAGGCAAATTTACAAGGCTGTTGCTCAATGAGCGGAACTGCAAAAAAATAAGTTCATTTGTCCGGATCACAAATTTTGTTGACTAGAAAACACAACACAAACATGCACAAATGCTTTAGAGGGTAAAATGTATAAGAAAGTAACGCCAGGTTGTCGCTACACACTTACATTCCGCAGTGTAAAATAAGAGTGTCCCTACCGAGTGTTGCCCTTGCTTAGATGCAAATTTCTTTCTCTTGGCACATACAAATGTGTAAAGAAGTTCATGAATGAATGCCTAATATAAACCAGTGATTTGTAAGACAACCAATACTCCTTTACACTAATGATACATACACAATGCAATAAAATCCATTATACACTTCTCAGGTTAAATCGAAATACATCGCAGAAACTGAATAGTCAATTACACACGACTGCCAAACCTTTCTTTGGAGGACTCACAGACATGGTCATAACACCAACATTATCCGATGCACACAGAGTATTAAGCTGCAACATTATTGTGAAAGAGCGAGTGACTTCCAAGAGGACACTGGAACAATGCTTTTCTGGGAGTATCCGAATCATAAGACTTTGATGCTTCTCCACAGAACGGATGGACTCATCTGCAAAAGCACACAGACAACTGTTCAAGCTAGCACGAACAACACCATACACGCAAGATCAGCTGGGCTTTAACAAAATTTTGTTTATTGTTATTCAGTTAGTACTTTTTCAGTACTGCTTTGATGTCCCTACTTTTTATTGCAATAGCAATTATATGAACACTACTGGCTCGTTTTTGCCGCTGGCGTCGGCGTCATGCATCGTACATGTATACGGATCTATATATGAAAACTCAAGAAAGAAAAAAAGCTGTTCATGCTCAGTATCCAGGTCGTTGCGATGTGCCAACGTGCGCTTATCTCCCACGTGTATTTTGCCCCACTAATTTTGAATGTGGGAAAGGGGGGGGGGGGGGGGGGGGGCTAGACGCTAGTACGCTTGCGCTTATTTTTTTGGAGAGAAAATTGTGCCGTGGGCCTTTACCAGAATGATTTTATTAGTTGTCGAGCCCATAAATGTTAATTAACATGCTACGCATGCCCCGTTTGCAAAAAGAGGGCACTTTTTATATACAGCGAAGTAACGTCTGGAACACTTCTTAGTTTGCACGCATCTATTTATGTGATTATGTTTCATGCATTATTTTTGTTTAAACAGCACCCTAAGTGTCAAGCGGTAGATGTTTTTAGTTCGCTCTCGTCAAGTGTGGGTTGTTTTCATGCGTCATTTGTGCGTCAGCAGCGCGCTGGACGTTTAGATCTGCTTGCCGTTTTTCAGCATTACGTTAAATTGTTGCAATAGCATTCGTTGCTTCGACATGGCGGTTAAACTGTGACTTTTTTTTCTTTTGAGGACCTCTATGTGAAAGGCAATAAAATTTGAGCATTTGAATGCAGAGGGAAATAAAAAATTTAGCATTTGCTGTGGTGCGTTGTAGCTGCATATAAGATATGAAAGATCCAAATGTTCTGTGAACCAAACCAATGAGCTTAGTGGCCATTCTCTCATCTTAGCACGAAATATTTAGGTAGGATAAAACAAACACATGTCGTGTGGCTGAATAAAGATGGCTGCATCTGTTGATGTCTGGAAAACAAATGCATAGAAAATTTCTTTTAGACGTTGCGAGACGTGTAAATGTGTCTTGAGTCGTAGTTCTGTGTTTCGTAGAGAGCACACATGTGAGGCTAGAGCCAACCAGTAAATACAATGACATGCACTATGGTTTCAAACAACACTGTGCTTCTTTACCATGGAAACATACATCAGTACAAATGTTGAAAACCAAATGCCACTGAAAATTAAAAGGACAAGCAAGGTTAGAATGGATTCAGAGAGACAAGCCAGATAGTTTTGTGTTCTGAAATGTAAAGCTTAGGCCATCACGTCATCACGAGTGAAAACACAATACACACGAAATAAAAAGAATGCAGGGACACAAGATCACAGTAAATCAAGAGCTACAAAAACATTGTTGGCTTCAGAACGAATGGCTCAATCTTGGTAGAAACTGACAAATGACTGATACCACAAAAGTACAAGCCAGTAAGGAGGTCATTAATTACACTGTACCATATTGTCTCTGCCAACAGCAGAAAGTGGAGAACAAGCACTTACAGATCTTGATATAGCACATTGACCTTGTCAGGCCTGCGTCTTTGGCTGTCTACTAATCCCCATGTGCCTGTGATCTGCCTCTCAACATGACCTGGCACCCAGCAAACTATTATTTGAAGTACCTCAATATAACTTATCAAAGTGTTTTTAAAGGTCAATAAGGTCTAAATTTTTATGTAGTTTGCCAGTGCTCTCTGTACGTGCACTGCCCAGTGTATTCATAAATGCTACTACTTTTTTAATATTTCGTACAACGATGTATTTTATTGCAGTTAAGGTAAGATGCAAATAGAAAAATTTTGTCATTGTTGAGCTTCGGGAACGGGATTTTTTTTTTGCTGTATATAAAGGCTTTTATTGCCATTTCAAATATGTAATTAGTTTTAAAATAATTTGAGCTATTTTTGGTGAGTGTCACGACAATGTGTAAAATAAAGTTCATCTTGGACAAACTTTTTAAGCCGTTAATCTTTCATGGTTTTGAGCCATTAATGGCTCATATTGCTTCACAATAACAGTAGAATGCAAATTAGTACCAAGAAAGTGTATATAAGACATTTTTATGGACAAGAAAAATGGTGATGTGAGAATAATTAGAATCCTAAGCCCATAATACGTGCTTGCTTTAGGTTTGTAGTAGTTATACAGGCGATACTATGTTTTAAAGGAGATACTTGTACCCTTCACATGTGAAGAAATATTGGGGCGAAATTTTATCTTGATCTAGCTATCACAAGTACCAAAAACACTACGTCAAAACTCTAAAGCTGGCCCAAAAGTCGATGCTGAGAAAAATGCATTTTAAAGGTATAAGTTGAAGCTTATTTATGTAGCAATTATATGTCTTATTTTGTTAATAATTTTCTCCACCATGTAGAGCTTGGGGATCATCCTTATTTCGAGCATGTGGCTTTCGTTAACTCCTCATACGAAACTGTATAATAAGTAGCCAGGTTACAGTTTCCAAGGGAGTCTAGACATTGAGCTCTTTTTAGTTTTTAATAGCCACCTTGAACGCATTAAATGTGATTTTAACTTACTTTGAGTTTAGTTACAACCTCTGCCGTGAAAGTAAGGAAACCGAACTTGCAAGAGCTCATAAAAACAAAAACATCTAATTTTGGAAAAAAATCAATGTTTTTTCTACTCACATCTGCTCTTAAAATGGCATATGCTTTTTCGCTTGAAGTACTGGCATGAATACCGTGTTTTTTCAAGATAAATATGAACCAAGGAACGCTGCAGCTATCTATTGAGTTGTGCAATGACAAAAATTGGCAAAACTGGCAAGTGCTCAGAATTTCCGTGAATATGGTCTCATCCCCTAGTAACTTGTAACCCTTAAGCTCACTAAGGTGGATTAAAGGACAGTACATGCAACGTATGCAGGGAAACAAAAACTAAAAAAGCCACTTGAGATACTACTCGGATGTAGTAACAGACTTAAAAATAAAGTGATGCTTCCACCAAGCACAATGTAAAAACTAAGACATTCATGACATGATTCTAGTAGATTCGTACACAATTTGTGCTTACTAAAACAGGTACTCTCTTTTCAAATATGCAATAAAAAGAACACCTTTAGCCACTGAGCCTGAAATTACAGCAACGATACTAAATGAGTGCAACAATATTGCAATGTGTAAAAGGTGCCATACAATGTAGAAGGTGCACGTCAAGAACAGGAAAAAAGACTTATCTTTACGTCCTCAAAGTGCTACAGCTGGCTATGCTACATGTAATTTTGCCTGAGTTACACCAAGCCACGACAGCCTGCCCCCTTCAAATGCTCCCGTTAAACAAAAAGAAAGGAAAACATTCTCTATTGAACAATATTCCAAGTAGAAAAGGCACACACATCAAAGAAGTGACAGATATACATTCTGTGTCATCTATGGTTTGTGAGATACTAAAATCTTTCACAAAGACAAATATAAAATAGTATTTGGAAATCAAGTATGATGAATGACAGTATGTACAGCTACCCATTTTTTAAATCCTAACCGCACAAGCGTAGACTACAGAATCGGTAAGCACCGGTTCCCGTAGTCTCCGTGCACGGTTTTTGGAACGGCATGGTAACAAGCCACCTGCCCGGGATTGTTCATCACGTGCATGCACATATCTGTTCGATTCGCAGGTGTCACAATACAAAAGAATTTTTCCAACTTATGTTGGCTTCGAGAGGTCCATGAATATACAAATACCTCACTATAATATACAATACCTCTCTACCCTTAACAAGAGACAGAAATACCAAGTTTGTGCACCAGCAAGCCAGAGTTCAGCAAGGACGCTGCAACCGGCCGTACCACACATCCTTACAGCCCATGCGACTGCGGCGCCACCGCATGAATCCGGGACCCGTCTAAGCTTCTGGCTTCAAGGCAGCACTCGACGCGCACCATCATCTGAACACATTGTAACCACGTAATTATTGTCTTGTGTCAATCACTCACTTATCTATAATAAAGATCACTTGGAAGACTAGGTTGGGTACTGTTCTTTCCTTTTCTCTTGATCACGTTAATTTACGCTACTGCAGCCATGAACATACAGCAGTTTGGAAGCTTAGGCAATTTCTTATGACATAGTTGTAATTAAAACAAGCCCTAAAAACACGCCACCTGACAGTAGGACGACACAGACAATGGTGCGGGGTGTTTTTTGTTCAGTGGTCTCACGTCCTTTTTATTTGTACACTATTCCAACCAAAAGAAACTTCACTATCGTGAAAATCCTGAATTGGTGTCAACTTTGGAGAAACACTGAGCTCCGACAAGTTGCGTAAATACATGCTGACTCACAGGCAGAGGGTCAACCTCTCACTTTGCACACTTGTTAAGCTCGGTCAGGTCCATGTATATATACACACTTCGATTAGGCTTTTGCACAATGACCATTCCAGAACACCGCTGTGTTGGCTCTTCCACTGCCTTAATGACTCAAGGCTCAACCATCTCTTGTAGTTTTACCTTGGCTTTCAACATTAACAGTGCGAGAACTTTTCAAGGAGAGGTCAATGCTAGTGATGCAGCACCTTTCCTAAGCTTGATCTTGTATGCGAGCTCGATTTTACCAAGATCGGTAAAGACTTCAGGAAGTTCACTCTTTCGTTTCACACCTTCGCTTTTCTGACTAATTACTTGATCAAGGTGTTTCACAATGCCTAGTTTTTCGTTAGCAGCCTTTCACCAGAGAGGCGTTTATGATGAAAAAAAAAAAAACAAGGTTTTATTTAAACTAGAAGTGGATTAAAATTGCCCTTAAAGAGTACAATGTGGCTTTAAAAGAACTACCAAATGCTCACTGTCTAGAGTCCCCTGGAAGTTGCCACCTGTCTACAAGACATTAAATTTTGCATGAGTAGTTCGTGAAATCCACGTGCCCAAGACAGCAATAATTCCCAAGGTCTCGTAACGAATTAAATCATTTTAAAAAGCACCTCTTTGCCACAAAGATCAGGTTTCATTTCTACACTTAAACTGAATTTTCCCCAAGATGATATTTTCGCAAGCTTCTTAAGATTATTACATTCCTAATACTTACTTGCATTCTATAGTTCTTGTCGAGCAATATCAGCCATTAATCGCACATAATAAAAAAAGTTTAGTGGCAGAAAAAGATTGTTCGAAAAAAGTTATATTTTAGAGATTGTCATGGTGGAAAACAAAGTTGTGCAAATCAATAACAAAGTGACTACATATCTGAAATCAGTATAAAAAGTTATGTAAAAAGCGAAAAGTTCATTACACTGTCTTATAAATTAAAAAAAAGCCTTGACTTGCATGTCCCCTTAAAGAAAGGGTCTGTACACAACTCACTTTTTATCTTGACTTTCTTGTATGATGATGGTACACGTGGTTTACAAGCTGTTGTTTTCATAAAAAAGATGCATTGCAGTGGCAACAGAAGAATGGACGCTATTTTGTGTGTGTGTTCATGTGCCTAGTGAAATTGGTCTTCTTTGCAAACGACACATTGCACTGGTCACAGGAAAATGGACAATCGCCTGTGTGAGTGCGCAAGTGATCCACAAGGGACTGTTTCTTTGGGAACGATGCACTGCAGCAGTCACAGGAAAAGGGACGCTCCCCTGTGTGGGTGCGCATGTGGGCATTGAGGTTCCCTTTCTGAGTATATGCAGCTGGGCAAAGGTGGCACTGGAAGGGGCGCTTGCCCAGTGTTTGCGAAGGTGTGTTCGCATGAGTCCCCCTTTTTTTGTTCAGATAGCCGCACTGACTACACAAAAACAGTTTGCCTTGTACGGGCACGAGTGAATCGTGTTCCTTATGGAATGCCGAAGACAAGGAGCCTGCAAAACCACAGAAACAAGAGGAAGGCATTGGAAGCCATGGACAAGCATTCTCTAGAACATCACTAGAACATGAGGAAATGAAAAAATTACTGCACTTGTAGATGAAGTACACAATAACCTTTGCATCAGCAAGCCACATGTTACTGGAACACAACCGAGCTACAAAATGGTTACAAAGAGTTTCTCTCTTTGTTTGTAAATACTATGTCTAATAGTGCAAGCACATCCAGTGAATGTGCAGGAATGCAATATCGATGTAATTCTTATACTATCCCTAAATGACAAAATTTATTTATAATACGCCAATAAATAAGGCCCTAGCCCAGAAAACATTTATTGTACTTATTTTTTGTTCCCATAGAAAAATCGCTAAAGTTTTGCACACTAACCAAATAACTTCATATGTCATCAAATGAAGCATAAGAAATGAAATATTAGTGTACAAGGTCCACATGAAACAAACCGCAAATTATAACAAAATGAGAAATGAATCATTCAAAATGGATGGAAACGATATAACAGTTTGGTTGTCAGAAATGCTGGCACATTTATGCAGACTGCAGAAATGTGTTTTTCAGTGTACCTGTGCAATTTACGCATTTCCCATTCTCGCTTCTAAACTACTTTAGTGACAATGTTATGATTACATGAAACATAAGTAAGCTGTGCAACATATAACGTTCCAGACATTTACTCAAACAGACATACGAGCACTAATTCCCATTTATCAAATAAGTATGTTCAAAGCTCATTAGCTCGGATTTGACGAGACTGGACAATGCATTTAAATGGACAAAATGCCAAACTACCATTTGAAAAATAAAACCATTTACCAATTCTTCATCAATCTGTGAATGCGCTAAATATTTCTCACAAGTAAAAAAGTCGTAACTTTTGTCATCCTGATATTTTGTTCCAAAGCAGCCAAGCTTCACGAGACCCGTTTCAGTAAGCCTGAAAGGTGTTCTGCACCACACCCTTCTCTACAGTTACAACCATTACCTGCGCCCTGTGCACGTGTTTTTTCGCAGGTAAATTGGCTGGCGCTTCGTGCTCGGCACTCTCCGATCACCGTACGCGTTGACTGGGTTTAGGTCGAATATGATCAAATTACAAGAGCGTCATGCCATTGAACAATGTAGATTCCTCCCTCGACCAACAAACATGTTCGAATTATCGAGCTTTTACTGTACACTGAATGCAGACAATGCCCATCACACTTATAAGACTGTCCTCATATACTAGAATGGCCTTACTTCCTTGGACATATTACAAAACAGAGCAATCAACTCAATGACCTGCTTGCATTTTAAGCATCACCGAGAGAAAAGACAAATAAATATACAAATGATCGAATCAAGAATGATGTTGAATCAAGAATGTTAAGTGAATTGACATGGTTGTCGATCAGTTAGCGGAACGGAAAAAAAAAAGAAGTTCACTTGTCCAGATCACAGATTTCGTCGTCTAGAAAACACAACACAGACATGCACATATGTTTCAAAGGGTAAAATGCATAATAACGTAATGCCAGGTTGCCGCTACACGCGTACATTTTGCAGGGTAAAATCAAAGTGTCACTACCGAGTGTTGCCCTCACTTAGATGCAAATTTATTTCTTTCGGCACATTCAGATGTGTGAAGAAGTGCATGAGCCTAAAATCAACCAGAGCTTTGTAAAACAGACAATACTGCTTCACGCTGATAATACATAAACATCGCAAAACAATCTATGACATTCTTCCAAATTCGAATCGACAAAAAGGGCAGAAGTTGAATAGTCACTTTCACTCGTTTCAATAAACCTATTTTTTGCAGCAGTCCACAGACATGGTCACATCTTAACCACAATCCTACGTTCACAAAATATTATGCAGCAACATTATCGTGAAATTATGAACGACTTTTGGGAGGACACTGGAGCAATGTTTTTCTCGCAATATCCAAAGCATAAGACTTCTTCGTTTCTCTATTAAGGGATGGACACATCTGCGAAAGCACACAGACAACTGTTAAAGCCAGCACAAACAACACATTACACTCAAGATCAGCTGAATTTCATTAAACTTTTTTATCATTTTAATTGAGTGATAACTTTTCAGTACCTAGTTGATAAACTACTTATTTTTTGATAAGACAACCTCTATACAGAAGGCAATACTAATTTGAGCACTTGAATTTGGAAGAAAAGAAAACATGAAATTGAACATTGAGGCAGTGTGTTGTAGCAGCATATTAGATATGAAAGAAACAAATGCTTCGTGAACCAAACCAATGAGCTAAGTGTGTGTTTCCTCATTTTAGCACAAAATATGTGGGTAGGCTATATTAAACAAAGGCCCTGTGGCTAAATAAGAATGGGTGCATTAACTGTTGATGCCAGGCAATCAAATGTGCGGACAGTTTCTTTTAGACACTGCGGGACGTACAGAATATGTCTTTCTTGAGTCGAAATAATGATGAAAGGCTGTGCTTCAATGACAACACACACGCGAGACTTGAGCTAGCGAGCAAGTACAACTGCATGTACTATGCCCTTGAACAGCAGTGTGTCTCTCTACCATGACACATGGAATGAATTTTCAGTGTATTACCATAGTTGCCAAGCTGAAAAAAGGAGTGATCAGAATGAATCTTGAAAAACAAAGATCAGTGAAGAAATTGGGGGACGCTTAAGCTCTGTCTTCAAGAGCTGAACGCGATAGTGATATCCTGTCCCTAATGCATACTTCAAACACCGCCAGTAGACCACCCAGAAAAAGTAAATTCAATATGCATTGGTGCGATCAATGACTATAGCCAAATTTAGTGTGGATTTAAAAATACAAAAGTCCTGCATGCAAAACGTGCATGAATAAAGATACCGAAATTGCAATAATACCACAAAAGGTGTGATATCTATCCTTCTCGCCCATTCTCTATCCCTGTGAAAAATGAACGTAAAACATGTGCTATCAAAATGCCTTTAGTGAGCACAGATAACAAGAATGTTTGCATAAAGATCGCAATCATTTCAACACCATGACAAACATTATTTGCTATCGTGCTGTTCACAGTGGGGATGTGATCAGCAGTGATGGTAGAATTCATAAATAAAGAAAACGGTCACACATAGAATCACGTGAAAACATGGGCTACTAACGAATGAAGTGGCTACACATCAAGGAGCCTCGTGTTTGTAGGAACTAACAAGCCAGTAGCATCAGAATACAAGTGTTACTTACCCTCAGCTATGACGGTAAGGCTGAGACTTATTTCTCAAGAACAGACACTGAAGAAAGTGTTTGGCTGCTTAGACAAAGCCTGATGAAGAGAAATAATTGGCTATCTGATAAAAAAAAAACGTGGAGATATATGAAGTGACATGGTTCTTCAAAAACCATTGGCAAAGTGGAGTTTCCTCTGTATCTCGATTTGTGTACATTCAATCAGAACATGCAACACAGACAGGTTCCTCCGCCTACATCGGTCCAGAGCAGACATGCCATTTAACACGACAACACCAAAGAGCTCGTTTCGCAAAAATTACAGCACCGGCGTGAACGTTGTTGGTTGTGAGCAAATAATTTAAATCTTGTGCATGACCTGAAAATCAAGAAACATGCAGATAAAATAAATTATTAAAAACATCGGGTCTGAGTAAAATGAGCCCAAATCGTTTGCTTGGCAAACAGTTGTTCTACTACACAGCCATGCGTCTGCCTATTTATTTATTCATTTATTTTCTTTCCCCTCAGGGCTAAGGGACATCACAGAGGGGAGAGGGTTACATTCGCAGCACAACATGTTTTCATAAAAAATAGAAAAAAGCTAGGGTGAAAACATAATCAATTATGAAGAAAACTGACAATAAATAGCACACAGTATAAAACGACAAGAACATTTTAAATAATACAAAGTGAAAATAAGGGTGCTTCACAGTAAAGATACAAAATGAAATAGCACACGGAGCACCAGCACGTGCTTATGAACCAAGGAATACGTGTGAAAATATTGGGGCAAACAAAAAAGGAAAACTAAGAGGATGCTTAAAGATGTAGAGGAATGCAATGGTACAATACCAACCTTATGACGATAGTTGATGCGGGTAGATGCGTACGAAGCAGGCATTATCAATTTAATTCTTTCATAATATATCTTGAGGAACAGGCAGAGGTGAAACATTTTTTCACACTCTAATGGCAGAGGCAATGACAAGCTTGCTTTCATGTGCGATGATAGTTAGAAAGGATGAAATGAGCAGCCCGACTCTGGACATATTTGAGCTGAGAGATGAGCAGTTCTTGGCTGGGGTCCCATACAGCAGCATTTGGAGCAAACTAAAGGATTATAAAGAAGTAATTTCAAAGAACTGTAAGAGAGGTAAAAATTGCGACGCATATAACCCAGCATGCGATTAGTGTTAATAGCATTACCGGAGTAAAAATAACTTTTTCTGCTTGAAAATGCAGTGGAAATAACTTTCACGTTTTATCAAAACACGTGCCTTGTACCTGGCATGCTGCACAATACCGCATAAAACATTGCAGTAATAAGGCGTGGTAAAAGAATGCATTACCATCAGGTGTCAGAATATGAGTTTATCTTGATCACATCATGGTTTAGTGCAGGTCACCCACTACAAAATGTACACAAGTTAGTGAGCGTATTCCCTTTAAGCTACATGGTGGGTGCATAGCATGTTCGAAATGATTTCATGCACCAAGTGGTTCAAGTACACACTAGCGACAGGATATCATTACCACGTTCAACACTTAGAACGCAAAGCTCAAGGGTCCCCTATATTTTTCTTTTTATGTCTGTATCTCGCTTCCACTTTTTATCTCTTTCTCTCACTTTCTATCTTAAGATCTCTTTCTTTGATGCTCTCTCTCTCTCAACATCCTTTTCTTTTTGCCTCTTATTCTGTATCCCTCTTTTTATTTCCACAGCATGTTTTACTCTCTCGTCCTTTTCCTTCTCCCCATGCTATCATCTGCACTCCGCTCCTGAACTTCCCCAACCAGCTTGCTATTTGTGCTCTTCTAGCCCCTTGCCCTTAGATGCTATGTACGCAGTTTCGAATCTGTCCTCGGGGGGAAAACTTTTTCCCTCTGAATTTTTCTAGTCGAACTTAGGAACGCATCGTGTCGAACGCAGGTCATGGGCTACCACGAAAGTACGCATGCAGTCAATACGCGCCGACTCAACCCGATCTTTCTTGCCGTAGCTATGCAAACAAAGATAGAAAGAACAAAGTTCAAAAGTCACCCACACGGCCACTGCAGCGCGCGCAGACTGAAAACAGAACTACAGTTTCTCGCAAGCTCTGCGCAGGAAAGCGAGGTCGCTATTGTCTTGTTCATCGATAGTGAATACGATCCGAAGAAGTGCAGATAATAATTGAAGATAACAATAATTAAAGATAATAAAGCCATAAAACAAGGTGAAGCATTACGGCTTTCCTGTCATTCACTTTTAGCCATGGTAGAGCGGAGCTTCATCACTTTTAGTGTATCAGTTGGCCTCTAGCGAAGCTTTGGCACGCTCATTTGCGGCGCTGTGAACTCAGCATGCCCCAAGCGTCGTCTGAAGATCGCATTTTCATCTGTATGACACACCCCTGCATATAACCGGTGCCCAGGACCGCAAATCGCTGCAGGAAGAAAAAACTAGCCGCGTATTGAGGCAAGGCTCCTTTCTTTGCATTGCCGTGAAGCCGCGCTATGAAGTCAACTAGCGCACCGAAATTCTTGTATAACCCGCACCCAGACATCGGCTAAAAATATACTGTATATTTTGATCCTGTTACATGCTAGAAGATACATTCACTCAGAAATGAGTAACACATATCAGTTCGCTTAAAATCATGAGAAAGAAAATAAATGGCAGCACATCAACGGCAAATGTTACATTCGTGGCGGCAAATACACACATTTCGTCACACCGTCCATTGTGCGCGTTTGACGCTCCGTGTCAATACCATTGATACCACGACTACACTCATCAATGACGTCTCAGATGACACCTTCGCGCGTATGCTCAACGAAGTGGACGAATCTCTGCAGCGTCAAAGCCACGTTCGTGCTTCGATGACGGCAAACAGACCTCAGATGAGTCCACAGAAAATGGCGCATCTGCCAAGCACATGGAGTCACGGACAAGAAGTAAACAAAAGCTCGCATGGATGAATGGATGCTATGAGCGTCCGTTTTATAATGGGGCGGTGACATGTGCGTCACCCGGCTCCAAGGAAAAAAATGAAAACTTTCCTGTTGTGTTGGCCTGATACCTTATCTACTTCCATTAAATTAATTTTATTATAACAAAAAAAAATGTAAATTTATGTTCCACTTTTCTGCCTCTTTAGGCAGAATGAGTTCTTCACACTATTTCCCACTATTTCTGTCCTTTCTCTCTGCTTTTCTGCACCAATACTCTGTCTCTAACTTGCTTCTATTGTGAACGTGTTCACCTTTTCATGTTCGTCCGTAAGACCCAAAGACTCATTGTAGGCTAGTACCCACACGTATCGCCCTATTCAATCAGAACATGTTCCATCATTTTCTTAGCTCTCCCACAGCATGTACAGTGCTCAACTCTCATGCCTATAACGACGGAGCGTCGCGCGCGGAACAGCACAGGCGACATCTACAGTCGTAAATACGCCACATCTGAGCATGCGCAGCGCTAGTGATGTGCTTGCCTTGCAATACTGATCCCTGTTCATCACTGCGGATGCAGCAATCGCTTTGGCCGACAAAAGCGCTCTGAACGATTTAGCGAAAAAACAAAAAGAAAGCAAAAAAACGAAGCAAACCGTTCTCGCTGTGATATGATACCATGAAGCGAGAATGAGTTTAGAGTATAAAAGGCGCCTATCCGGGCAATTTCTGGTTTCTTTTTTTTTTTCCTTTCGGTTCTATAAAGTTGACAGCGCTTCGACGGCCAAAGCAGTCATCGCGGCCCCGAAACTGAAGGAGGGTGGAAAATGCACCGCAGGCACATCACTGGCGCCACGGATGCTCAGATGTGGCGCATTTGCAACTGAAGATGTCGTTTGCGCTGTTCCACGCGCTACGCACTGTTGTTATAGACATGAAAGTTGAGCATTGTACATTGTCCCTCTTATTTACTGAACCTCGCTTCCTGACTACACATTCTAAGGCAACCCAATCTCACTTTGAACAGTAAAGCGCTTCCCTTTGAATTACCATAAAACATCTGCCGCCTTACTTTGTTCTTAACATTTCGGTAGTTACTGGGAGGTGGCTTCTTTGCCATCAGTGTCATCCAATAAATCCACTCCACCTCTCTTAAGCAGCATTAAGCGAATTTTCGCTTAATGCTCCTTGTTGCCATATCGCCAACATTGCCACTTTTTTATTTACTGGCAAGCCTCCTAGTTCTTTTTCTTCACTTTGCGTCCACGCTTTTCCTACAAAAATACCTGAACACATTTCCTGCTCATCTACTATCTTTCGTTTTCCTAAGCATCTCTTCAATTCTCACTTTGCTCTGAGCTTCCCTTACTTCAAAGCCTGTCCATCCCCGATCCCCCTTTACAGCCTCATTTGTCGTCTTCCTGTGAGTGCCCAACAGGAGGCGTCCTACAGTCCTATAATTTACATCTATTCCTGATTGCACCTCTGACCGCACACCACCGAGTTCCCAAAGGTAAGCCCTGGAACCATAACGCCTTTCCACAGACCTCGACGCACTTCGTACCTATTGCAGCTGGTGCACGCATCTTTGGACCTTTCAATGCTTCGGCTGGGTACTCGCCTCGCCGAGCAGACGAGCGCAGTCAAACGGGCTGCCTGTGCGATGTCCCCGCTTCCGAGGACTTCCCCGAACAAGGTTCCCTAGAATACAGCACCCGAACCCGTTCACGGTTTGCCGGAACTGTTCGAGTGTTTGCCTCCCCCTATCTTCCTATCTCTACCACCTCGATAATGCCGAGAATGCACCCTCACGTCACGGCATGGACGACTTTCTGTATCAGAGGCGTGCGAGGGCCTGTCACGCTAACTGTTTCCTTCGTTCTCTGCATCCGCGCTGCAACGCACGCTTGGTCAATTTCGGAAGTTTAGGTTTCGCCATCTGGCCGACGCGTTTTGATGGTTCCCTTGCGATGTGCTGCAGTAATTATATATGCGGCGAAATTGAAGCTCGCTGTTGTGCATTTCGCTGAGGAAAACGGGAAGCATGCCGCCAGAAAGTACTTCAAGAGGACTTGACGACCGGCGCTAGAAAGCAGGAAAGTGCGCGCTTCTAATACAAGTTCCTGTCATTGAATGACCCCTTTCAATTATAAGTGGATGCTTAGTTCTTCCAGTACTTTTGTGTCGTGAGGAATAGTTTTGCTAAGCATTGTCAAAAGAGCCTCAAGAAAACTATTGAAAACCGCTAGACCTCACGTGACAAGTTCTGACTCAGTAAATTACGCCCTAATTCTTTCAAAATTATTAAGTTCACTTCGTTCCTGCTCCGACTTATTTCTTCTTTTTTTATAAATGCATATACTGCACATGCTATAGGACTATTGCACGATATTTCGAATGTGCTGGCAAAATCCCCACGTAATTTGCGCATCTCGTTCTCTGGGCCCCAAAATTGGAGAAAAAAGTGTGCAAATTTTGCAAGCAAACACGGTATTTCTTCTAATTTTATGCAAACTGCGTTTCCTCGGTATATTTCTCTCAAAAGCTGTATACGGTCATAACCCATGCCCACTTCCTTTAATATGTCCCACAAAACTTCCAGGTTAACATTGTCATACACCCAAGTGATGTCCAGATAAGATAGGTATAAGGACCTGTTTTCTATTTTATATGCTTCTATACACCGAGTAAGAACAAGCACGTTATCGTTTAACCGCCTGTAGATTCAGAATCCAATTTGAAGTTCTCCCAAAATATCATTTTGCTCTGTCCCCGTTTCTATTTTTAATTCATTGCCTGCATCACCAACCTGTATAGTACAGTTGTAATGGTGAGCGATCTATATGAGCCTTTTCTCCCTTGCCTTTATACATTAAGTTCATTCTACTTTTCTGCAAAGTGTCTGATATTTCCGTCTTGTGTAAGCACTTTTACGTAAATTTCAGCAGTGCTTCTATAGTGCTATGTCAAAGTTGGTTAATGAAGCACACGGGAACCCCATCTAAGCCCAGAGTACAAGCTTATAAATTTTTCCTTCGGCCTTCTTCCAATTGAAATTCTCAAGTACTACTTCTTCCTTGGTTGTACTTTTTTCCATACGTTTACTGATCGGGGTCGCCCATGAAGTCCCATGGGCGACCATTTTAAACGAATTTGCTGTTACTTTTCGAATATAACAAAGTGCTTCGTAGCCTTCCAATTTATTGACTCCTTTATCTACTATATGTTTCTGCATTGTGACGGACTTCCTACCTAGTGCTTTAGGCAGCTCCAAAATATTTTAGGCGAGGCCTTTTCTTTTCGCGAATTTCTGTCATGCAGTGTTCACTTTCACCATAAATTTCTGCCTCGACCAATTTCTGCACAATGGTTTGTTCTCTAAATATACTTTTCATATTTGGTTGACTTTATCCTGTGGTCACTTCTCCCTTATTGTCTGCCTGTGCTCCCGTGATGTCTCACGTAGCTTCTCGATCGCTTCCCGGATTTCTCTGTTCCACAAACTTTTTCGCTTTGTCTTTCCTCTCCAGCAAGTAGTTCCCTTTTTCCATCTCCCTCGTCATTGCATGTAACAGCTTACTATACTCCCAGTCTTTGCCCGGTAGTTTTTCTACTTTGTCCCCGAATCTTGCGGCTACATCTGTTATCGGCGAGTCATTTAAATGCGAGCTTCCTAATTTTGATTCTGACACGGAGTAAATGGCCCCTGGTGAACTGGTGAGCCGTTATTGGGCCGGTTTATTTCAGTGAGCTGAGCCGTTCAGAGCCGCTCACTGAAATTAGCCGCTTTGCCCATCTCTAGTCTCACCCCAAGCACGTCGTGGCAAGAGAAAAACACAAAACAAGAAAAATACTAGGTAACTGACATTCCCCCCCCCCCTTTCTTAACAGCCATACAATGTAATAGATGCTATAAGGGTTTATACGGCTGCCTTATTAACGAATAAAATCAAGCTCGAGGCATGCAAAAACACTTACCTGCGCAGTGGATCCGCAGCCCTCACAAAACACGTTCATCGAACACACGTTAACATTTACACCGAGCAAAAGCAGCAGACAACTTGATGTCGGTTGCGCAAGAATTCAAGGACAGGAGAACTCGAGCTTGGATGCCCCGATCGCATTCTCCGAGCACTAAGCAGCATCCCAGACTTTCACGAGGAACACAGCATATAGTTTTCTAAAACTTTAGGAAACTCTATGGAACGCAGCACCCGGCCCGGGTGAAGACACGAACCGACGCCGCAGAACACCTATTCACTCCAGCGCCTCCTCTATTTTTGCTGTGCCTGTTGCGTCGCGCCAGTTCCGATTGCTCCGCGCCTGGTGGTTTGTTTCTCCGAGTGAACGCAAGGCTGCGCTAGGTTATTATCCTCTCACGTGGTCTGCCTCAACGTTTTTAGATAATATATCTAGCAACGCTGGTCTGTTTGACATAAAGTTTCTCATAGGTATTGTAGGAAGCTCTATGCTGCCTGACTGCCTGCACAGCAGCTCTAGCCCCTGTACCGTTGGCTCTTCTGATCTTCACTTGTATTCGGTGATTCCGAATTTCCCTGTTTGTTTATGATAGCGTATCGCAAACAAGGCCGTACTGAAGATGTCTCACCGTTTTAACTTAATCCGAGCTCGAAGAAAGGCATGACGATAGTTATAGCGCGAGAACAAAACGACGACACTGAGACAAGAAGGACACGAAAGACACGAGCGCTGGTGTCTTTCGTGTCCTTCTTGTCTCTGTGTCGTCGTTTTGTTCTCGCGCTATAACTATCGTCATGCCATACCAACTAGCCCAAGCTGCCACACTTCGAAGAAAGGTGCCGTGCACACAGGCATATCAGGCGGGGGGGGGGGGGGGGGGGAGCTGAGTTCTCCTACCTATATATATATATATATATATATATATATATATATATATATATATATATATATATATATATATTAACGAGGGTCTCGATCGTACTGGCAGACTTGGTGCCTCTAGGTTGCATACGGGGGTACTATTGGTCAGCTGCCAGTTAGTAATAAGTTCACGTGCTACGTGACGCCAAACAGGCTCATAAAGAGTCTACCACACTCGCCGCCATGGCTACTAGTGGCGCTGACTGACTCTCCCACGTTTAAATTGACATAGATACCCAATAAAGTGGCTGGGGGGATAGCTGTCGTGATAGCTCAGTGGTAGAGCATCGAACGCGTTATTCGAAGGTCGCATTTTCGGATCCTGCCCACGGCAAGTTATCTTTTCACCCACTTTCCTTCCTATTTACATTACAATTTGGTCTAATATCTTCCCCTATACTTTCCTTGGCATTATTGTCTGTTAGATCTCATTAATAGTAATTGTGTAAAAATGCGGAAAAACGAGCCCTTAGGTATACACTTCTTTCCTCACACACACACACACACACACACACACACACACACACACACACACACATAGATATATAGATATATATATATATATATATATATATATATATATATATATATATATATATATATATATATATATATATATATATATATATATATATATATATATATATATATATATATATATATATATATATATATATAGTCCAGTAGATCCTCCGTGAGCGGTCACAACGTGGTTTATTTCGACCTTTCGGCCTAGAGTCTGGCCTGGCCAGGGCCGAAATAGACACTGAAATCGCCAATGAAGATCTTCCTGTACTGATAAAACCAGTGAGTGAAAACAACATCATAGTGCATGCTGGTCGCCTAGGCAACTCTCGTAGTGTGCGAATAACATTCAATGGTGACTGTCTTCCCTCTTACGTGAAGGTTGGCCATTTCCGTCACCAGGTTCGCCCATTTATTCCGAAGCTTATGCAGTGTTTCAAGTGCCAAAAGATTGGCCACGTGAAGGGCGTTTGCAGAAATTCCGCAGTGTGCCCCCGATGCGCTGAACACCACTCAGAAGACGACTGTAATGCAACTATGTTGAAATGCCCAAACTGCCAAGGAGCTCACAGTGCTTCCTCCAAAGACTGTCCTCAGAATAAGAAAGAGGTTTATATTCTGAGGCAAATGGTGCGAGACAGCTCGACTCACAGAGAAGCTGCGCAAAAAGTAAGGCGAAGGCGCCGTCATCGTCGAAGGTCCTCACGAAGGACAGTGCAAAATCTGACGAGAAAGTCAGAAACTCAAGCGAAATCGACAGGCGCGGCTCCTAGCACGGCAGACACCTGCGCTGAAAAAGAAGATGCTGGAACATCTCTCTCTCCAAAGGAATGGCCACCCCTTCAGCCTAGACGATCTGTCGAGCCTCAACAGAAGCCACCTACACGACCTGTTGAGCCTCAACAGAAGCCGCCTCAAGAACAAGCACAAAATGCTGAAACGGCTGGGAAGCCAGATCATCGCGTGATGGTGATGCTAAGATCATTAGTGGACACCATTCGCGTGCTGTTAAGCGACATGAATACACCGTCAGTCAAGAGTGCCCTTCAAGTACTGGACGCGCTTAGTCCAGTGCTAGCAGCCCTAGAGTAGACCATGGCTAACCCACCAATGTCTTTCAGGGATGAAGTTCGTAAAGCATCAATGCTGCAGTGGAACGCCAGGGGACTGAGATCGCGCATTGGTGACTTTCGTCGATTTGTGTACGTGAATATGTTTCCCGTAATCGTCATGTGTGAGCCGAACTTATCGAGTGCAATACGACTCTCGGGATACGAACCTTTTATGTCGTCTACTGTTACTGAAAGCAGCAAGATTCTAGTGTACATTTGCAGAGACCTCACTTGCATCCTTCAACCTGTATCACCTCGTGACGGAAACCAATACGTATGCTTAAGAGTGAAAAAAAGGAGGCTCAACATCACTGTGGTTGGCGCATACCTATCACCATCAAGCCGTTTCGCTCAAAAAAAGACTACGAGACATCATAGCGTTAACTCCTGACCCGTGTGTTATCATTGGGAATTTTAACGCTCATCATACATTATGGGGAAGTCAGAATACCAACATGAAGGGCAGAAACTTGGTGTCTTTTGCCTCCGACAACAAACTTTGGTTACTGAACGATGGCAGTCCTACATTTTTACGTGGCTCCACATACAGTAGCTGTCTCGACATGGCTTTTGTTTCGCGAAGCTTAGTGAAACATACGGAATGGTTGACGGATATAGAAACGCATGGGAGTGATCACATTCCAACATACGTCAAGATCAGAGGATTGTCGCCTCCTAAAGTGCGCGACATGGTTAAAAGGGTGGATTGGAAAAAAAATTCAGTCTCGTATGAAAGACCAATACCAACAACACATATCCGATTTACAAGAGGCCATCAAGAGCACTGTAAAATAGACTGTGTGTACAATCCCATGCCCTGTAAGAATCATGGACATCGACATAGAGCTGGAGCGGCTTCGAGCTTTGCGACGACGAGCTGAAAGAAGGCACCGGCGCACGAAGGACAGAAGATTTACTGACTGCTAGACGTATGCAGAAGAAGATCAAACGTCGGTTGGACAAGCTAGAATTCCAACGCTGGATTACTTTCTGCGAGTCACTCGACCCTCGTAAGCCTTTATCGCAGATATCGAGGACGGTAAGAGGTTTGCGGTCATCCCCAATTCAGAAGTCACCATTCAAGGCCCTAGCCCCTTACCAAAATCGACCAGATGTGGACGTTGCTGAAGAGTTCTGCAATGGATTATCAGGGCAAACAACAGCACTTAGCAGCTCACCACTTTCGAGCAGTTGTCCGCCACCTCGTGATTCCTGTATGGGCTTCCCGTTCACCATTCAGGAGCTCAAGGCAGCACTTGCTTCATGCAAACGTACCTCCGCACAAGGACCTGGCGGAATCTCCTACAGAGCCCTGTGTCATCTGGGTGAGCGCACGAGAATAGCTCTACTTCAGCTATATATTGATTGTTGGCTAGAGGGCACTGTCCCCTTAAGTTGGAAAACTAGACACCTAGTACCACTGCTAAAAGCTGGCAAATCACCATTGCAACTCTCCTCCTATCGCCCGATCGCATTGGCTAGTTGCGTGGGTAAAGTGATGAAGAGAATGATTCTCGGCTGACTCGAGGGGTACTTGGAGTATTATGAGATCTACCCAAATGCCATGGTTGGCTTTCGACGTGGTCGATCATCGATCGATAGCGTCATCGACCTAATCACGTACGTTGAACATGAGAAAGGCCATAAGCGTCTTTGCGCCTCTGTTCCTTGACGTCAAAGGAGCCTATGATAACGTTACACATGAAGCCGTCCTTACCACACTAGAAGAGATTGGAGTGGGTGGCCGAATGTTTAAGTGGATACGCAGTTATCTCCTAATGCGATCCTTTTTTTGTGATTACGGAGGCCGGGAACATGTCTGCACATTTCAGTTGTAGTGGCGTCCCTCAGGGCGGTGTACTGAGCCCCGTGCTATTCAATATAACACTAATCGCTCTCCATACACACCTACCAAACAATATTTATCTATGAACATACGCTGATGACATCGGCATATCTGCGGTAACTCGCCTGCAGTTACGAGCGAGAATACAGAGAGCTGCTACTGCAACTGCTTTGTATCTCCGCAATCGAGGCCTGGAAATTTCCTCCGAAAAGTGCGCTCTTCTGGCATTTACGCGCAAACCCATGTCAAATTACACATTTGACATGGGTTCGCCCCATGTCAAATTACACATTTGAAACCCATGAGCACACATTCGAAATCTCCTACTTGCACTGTAGGCTATTAAACATTTTGTAATTGTGCGGGCACATTTGTTTGTCGCCCGAAAGACATCTCCACCACTGCGATAACAAAAATGATAAAAACACAGGTCAGCAGTTTTCGAATTTTCTTTCCTGCATTCTCAAGTCACTTTCATCGCAGAACCCTGGTGTCATGTGAAAAAGTGGACTGTTATTTTGAAGCGGCTACTTACTGTCACAAATCATGACGGAACAGGTTCAGTAATTACACACATGCGCACGTACCTATATTTACGGGTACAAGTATGATTACTGGCGTCAGAAAATCTGAGTGTCAGTTACTCAGAGCCTGCTCATAATATTTCTACAGTCCTGACGCACATAATAATATGCGGGGTTTTAGATCTCGAAACCATGAGATGATTATGACACACGCCAAAGTGGAGGACTCCATAAATTTTTACAATCTGCTGTTCTTCAACATGCACTAAACTCGCACTGCAAACAGGCTTTTACCAGTTTGCCTCCGTCTATATGTGACCGCCATAGCCGGGATCGAAACTGCAACATTCAGTTCAGCAGCCGAGCACCGTAGCCACTGTTCTATAGAGGTGGAAAAATCCTGAGACACAAAGAGTGAAAATATACAACACAAATCTTTTCTTGCATACTAATTTTATATGTTTTCTGGTGACACAAATTTCATATGACATGAATATTTTAAGCAATCCCGCGAGGTTCGTTTCATTGAGGTCTTCCTGAAGTAGTCTCAAGAGAGTTTACGAATGGTTCTTGAATAGCCACTCATCCAGCTTACGCTGTGACTGGGTCACGCTTTCCGTGCAGGCCTGCCATTTTTTCTCTCAAAATTTCTGAATTTCAGTGGTCTGAAAATACTTTTAATGATAAAATTACCTTCCCTGCAGTAACTGTTGATTAGTGGGGTATTCACAGATGGTGCGGCATTACAAGAAAAAAATATTCAAACATAGATTATATAGGCAAAATTTGCGTGGGAGAAACATGAAACCTGGGAGAAAAATTTAAGCAATATTAGCGAGACTGAAGTTCCTCAAACAAATGCTTCTGATTATTATGTACACCAATTTTTCAAATAAACCAACAAATGATACTCTCAGAATTACTTCTTTAACAAGCCTCACTCTTCCGACATTTTGCAAAATTCAGACGGCTCTCACGTGACCAAAAAATTTTCACTCTTTGAAATATTCTGCCAATTAGCCGTTTTCCAAGGAATAAATGAACAATATTTTGTTCTACCACATTCGAGATCGTGGACAAAATGGCTGGGACATTTGGCACGGAATGACCCAGCCTATACTAGGGTAGAAAGTAAACATGCTTTCTTTTGTCTGTTAAATATACACTGCTTCTGATGAAAGCCATCATAAATAGACGAGTGATTTGTTACCTAAAGAAATTCATTATAATAAAGCCTGCTTTTGAAACTATTACATAATAAAAGTAAACTACTCCTTCATAAACTTGCAGGAAATACGAGAACTTGACACATAAGGTCCGTTCGATTCGCCTGCACCACGGGAACCAGTTCACGAGGTGCTGCACCTTGCCATTCGTTTCAGCGGTGCAGCATTGACGACCATTGAACCCTGCCATTCGTTTCGAAAGGTGCAGAAGGGGTGCAGCACCGGTTCACGATTTTCCTGCACCTCCTTCGCTGACGGTGCAGGCGCGCGTGCAGCTGAGCAGACGACGCAGCACTTAGACGTAGGTGGCTTAGGTGCCGTACCCGCCTCTACAAATGCGGTGTGTTTTGCCAAGATGTTCGCGCCTCATGAACTATCCGCATGTGCATTTCGCCATAGGTCAGTGTTTGCTGAACGGTGTAAATTAACCGAAAAGAAATAAGGCCGACACCTGGTCGGCACATCGTCATTTGTTTCGGGTGTCGTGCTGTGCCTACACCGCTGAACTCACGCTGCACAATTTCTGAACTTCGCGTGCACAGCCGTGAACCGGTTCCGACCGGTGCAGGTGAATCGAACGAACCTATAATTGACCCGACTACAATTGCACATTTGTCTCTCTTAACTTTCTTAATTCCATATCTAATATGCAGGTGCTAAAAGGCTAAACTCATGAATGCATTTATAGCAAATCCCCACAAAGGCAAGTCAAATCTTCTTCATCAAGCAAAGCTATGAATTTGCCTAAAATTTATTCTGCTATTGCATAACATATTTCACTCTATGACCTACACTATAGCAAAATCAATTCCTGGGGCACTTGAAATAGCATAAAAAGTAAGAATATGACAAGTAATACTTATTGCATAAGGTGAATGCAAAACGTAAAGGTTGGGGGAACGTGAGGAGGGAGAGGCGGAAGTGCAATGTGATGTCGTGGTACGAGAGAAAAGCGTCTCGTGTATTCATTCCCGGCGGTGGCGGGCTGGCTCGGTCAGTCGAATCGCAAGCAATAGAATTGTCCGCCTCGTTGCCTGGATGATACCCATGAGCAGGTACCCAGATGATATAAATGGGGCGAAAGGAAATGATGCCAGACCGCACGATGCGTGCGGCCGGCGGCGCCACCCGTACTACCGCGTAGTTGTATACCGCAGGTTTGGAGTCCGAGAAAATGTATTCTGCAGAGGTTTGTGTTATGGTGAGAGCAAAAGCTGCCTCTTCAGCCTCGACAGAGGTGGAAGTACAGACGGAGGCGGTAATGATAGGTCAAAGGGAGTTGTCGGTGACTGCGAGGGCGTGGGCTGCATATTGGCAATACGGGGGGGGGGGGGCATCCACATAAGCCACGTCGGGTTACCGTTCGAACTTGCGTAGGAGCGCGGAGGCTCGCGCTGCTCTACGAAAGGGGTGGTGTTCGGGAGGTATATATTTTTTGAGGGGATCGATGGCTAGAAGGGAAAGAGACGTGGGAAGGAATGGGCAGTGAGATGGAAAGAGGCAAGATAGGGGGGAGTTTAAGAGTGGAGAGAAGTGCGCGACCTGGCCGTGTGCGAGAGAGACGGAGGAGCTGGGCCGTGCGATAGGCCTCCGTCAGCTCCATGAGGGATATGTGGATACCCATCGACAGTAGCCGATCCGTTGAGGTAGATGTGGGAATGGACAGGGCCGACTTATACGCCTGACGAATAAGAAAAATGACTTTGTCTTTCTCGGTGCGAGAAAGAAAGAGATACGGTAGAGAATAAACAAAGAGGCTGAGAACAAAGGTCTGAACCAGGCGGCGGAGGTCGTGTTCACGCATGCCGTCGTGGCGGTTTGCAATGTGGGGTTTGAAGTGCATGGTCTGGTGTGCAGTGTTGCTGAGTTGAATGATGAGGGTAGTGTTCTTACAACTTAACTGAAGAAAGAGTCCAAGGATGCAAAGGGTAGAGACGAGAGGAAGTTGTGTGCCAGCAACGAAGACGGTGAGTGGAGAAAGAGACAGGGGAGCCACTCCCCGAGGCAGGAGGAGCAAAAGCCCCGATTCGGTCGCAGAGCAGTTCAACCCGATATCTCTGGCGTGAGATGTCACCGCATCCACACCCGACTGGAGAATGGTCTTCATGTCGCCAAGATTGCCGGTGATCATCCAAAAAGTGATGTCATCGGCATAGACAGCATGAGATAGAGCTGGTATTGTGCTAAGCTTGCGTGCCAGTTGGACGAGGGTAATCTTAAAAAGAAGAGGAGACAGTACACAGCCTTGGGGAGTACCCTTGTTGACTAAAAAAAAAAGAAGGAGAAGAAAGTGGGCCATATGAAATTTCTGCTGCGCGGTAGGTGAGGAAAGCGGTGATGTAAGCATGTACACAGTGTCCGATGTCAAGGGAGGAGAGAGCGTCCAGAATAGCTGTGTGGTGTACATTGTCGAATGCTTTGGTTAGGTCCAGTGCCAGGATAGCTCGAGTGCGTTTTGGTGGGATTGGTATAAGACATCCTCAGATAGCCGGATGGAGCATGACATCTTGGGTGGACAACTGCGGACGAAAGCCGAACATGGAGTACGGATACAGGTTATGGTCGTCCGGTTTGGAGGCAGTCCGCGATGACATGCTCGAACAGCTTGCCAAGGCAATATGTCAGAGAGATCGGGCGGAGGTGCTCGAGGGAAATGGTTCATTCAGCAAGCAACTTTTTATTACAAGGCATCCTTTGAAGTTAGTAACAAACACCAAAATTGCCGATCTCAAAGGCCAAGTACAAACACTCTTACTTCTACGTAGGCAGCGCCGCTAAAGACGACCGGCATTTCGCGCTCATTCGGCAGGCACAAGAAATCTAGGAGGCGTTGGACCACCACATCACAAACAAAAAAAAAACATAAACTTTTTGAAAAAAAAAACGCGCATTGAGCGTCATTTAGTGGCACTCTATTCGCATCACAATTAGGTTCGGTTTCGAATTCGGATTAGACGCACGGACAAACTTTTCGTGCATTTCATTTTTCAAGAACCAATAGACTTGTTTACTTATCGAATGTACATGGCAAGCGAGTGTTTGCATACGTTCTCAGACAAAATAGTGCGTTCAGCCAATTGTTTGTCATTTCTTTGTAAACTTTTTTTTTTCGTTTTAGGCATTTACAGTTACGCGAAGTCTGTTCCTGTAATTCTGCCCAGAACTAAACGGGCATTCTAACGAGCGCATCGCGTCATGAGTTGCAGATGTAAAAAAAATATTAATAACAGTGCTTCTAACGGGCCGCCAAGCTCGGCTTGACGGTCCCTACGTGGGATTAGCAGGGTGGCGTGGGGTCTCGCCTGCGTCTTCTCGGGACCAAAATAAAGTTTTAATCAATAAATATAAATAAATCAATCAACCAATCAACTGTTTCTTGTTCTTGTAAGCCTCCCGAAGCTTCGTTTGCTTGTGAGAGTTGAAGCTTATTTACTGTGTTTAGTGTGCGCCTCTGACGGGGCTTTTTCTCCAACTCGAAAGAAGTGCAAAGAGCTTGCGGCCTGACGTAAATGAGCTGACGAATTTCCTGCGTGCTCAATGAGCTTAGTTTCGGTTTCACCTCGCGTGGTGCCTTGCACTTTGTATTTTGTCAAATAAAGTGAGTTTTCTGAGATTACTAAAATGTGGGTGCATCAATTTATGGCGTCATACAGCTCTTAAAATACAGAGAACGATCGACCAATTATCAAAAATTTTCTTCACTGCTTAGTTAATTTTAACCTTAGGTGCAGCAAAGTTTTTCCGCCTCGGCGTAGTGTTCACCCGTGATGACGACAGGGCCCTCACTGTCGTAAAACTTTAATAAAATAATCTGTACTGTCTACAACAAAGTAAACATATAAGCCACTGTGTTGTGAGCGCGTGTCTGTGTTTGCATCGCTGAACTGAAAGGAACCGCCGACTCCATTTTTTGAAACTCTAGACATGCGGTTGTTTGAGAGCCCTGCGTGCGGGGGCACTCGATCCAGACCAATTATTAGTGTTGAGCGTTGCCTATGACATATTTCAATTTGGTTTCGAAGACAGCGTGCTCACCCGGGAATTCTGGTGCAATCGACATTTTCTGTAGTTTGACGTAGACCGGTGATCATCTCGGGACGTTTCAGAGGTCTATCAAGTGTTGTCAACGTCACAGCACGTTTGCGGGGCACTCATAATAGCCAGACTGGCCTCCAGCGAGGACTATCGTTCGTCGCCCGTGTCGCTCTATTGTCAGGCTGCTCCTAAGGAGGGTTTCGCTGCGCACGCCACGAATGCTTTATAACAAAGTTGCATTTGACAAGAAAATATGTCTTTTAAATCCGAAAATATGTAGGTTATTTTAAAGGCGATAGTCTTTCTTGGGGACCTTCGACGCAAAAGTTTTAGTCTGTCTGTTTGTCCAATCCCAACAGCATTGGACGTACTTTGGAACGGTTGACCCCATGAAGCGTGGAAGCTTGGGCAAGTTGGTAAAACATAACTGAATGCATGAACAGTTCAACCTAGAAGTAGTTACTTCGTAACTAGGGAAGCGAAAAAACAAGGACAGAAAAGAGCACTGACTTTCAACAAAGATCTCATATCGGAGTGGTGTACATATTGTTACGGGGCTCGCAAACACACGGAAGAGAGGAATGAGCGTATTTCCTATATTTACATGCCAAAGTGACGCTTCAGAGCTGCCAGTCTCTCGCGCGGCGAGTCCACTTCTTTTTCATCGAACTGTTGTCCACGACGGTAGAGCCATGCCCACTGCCTCGTAATATCACCCCCGGCGAACAAAGCGCCGTCACGGCGCCCCTAAGTCAATCAGGACTGGCAGTATAGTAGGGCTTTAGGCGCGACACATGAACAACATCAGTAGATGGTGTAGCAGAGGATGAGTGCGGTTGAACGGGAGTGATGAGGTAGTCGACGTCGGTGACCTTGCGGAGAACTTTGTAGGGTCCTGTGTATCGTGGGAGGAGCTTCTCGCACAAACCTTCACGTCGATACGGCGTCCAGAGTAGGACAAGAGAGTCATCAGGGTAGTCAACGTCGCGGTGCGAGTCATCGTAGCGGACTTTTTGTGCGGCCTGAGAAGCACTGAGCCGAGTGTGCGCGATTTGGCGAGCGACGCGGGCTCGAGAAGCAGCGTCCTGCGCATACACCGTTGGTTGGATAGTAGCAGAAGGAAGGAGTGTGTCGAATGGCAACGCAGGGTTGCAGCCGTACAAAAGAAAGAATGGAGAGTAGCCGGCGGTGTCATGTCTTGACGAATTATATGCAAATGTAACGTAGGGGAGCATTGCGTCCCAGTCACGGTGGTCAGCAGAGACGTACATAGACAACATGTCTGTAAGAGTTCGGTTGAGACGCTCCGTGAGACCGTTAGTCTGGGGATGGTAGGCAGTAGTAAGGTGATGTTCGGTAGAGCAGCTCCGGAGGATTTCGTCGATAACTTTTGCGAGGAAGCAGCGGCCCCGATCCGTCAAAAGCTGGCGCGGAGCTCCATGCCGCAGAATGACGTCATTTAGGAGAAAGTCTGCGACGTCTGTAGCGCAGCTAGTTGGCAATGCACGAGTTATCGCGTATCTGGTCGCATAGTCGGTTGCGACAGCGATCCACTTGTTGCCTGACACGGACGTCGGGAAAGGTCCGAGCAAGTCGAGGCCGATGCGGAAGAATGGTTCCGGGGGAATGTCGATAGGTTGGAGCAGGCCAGCCGGACGGAGAGCAGGACGTTTCCGACGCTGGCAGCGCTCGCAAGCAGCGACATAACGGCGCACAAATTTATACATGCCAGGCCAAAAGAACCGTTGCCGCACGCGGTGATAGGTGCGTGAAAAACCCAGGTGTCCCGCCGTCGGTGCGTCATGCAGATGTTGAAGAATAGTGGCACGCATGTGTTGGGGAATAACTAACAAATATTCCGGGCCATCAGACTTCATGTTGCGACGATACAGAATGTCGTTGCGAAGGACATATTGACGGAGAGAAGGGTCGGAATGTCCTGAAGATACTCGCTGAATGACCTTCTTGAGGGTTGCGTCCCGGCGCTGCTCTGTGCCGATGTCGTGCAAATCAGATATGGCGAGCACACAAGAATCGCCTTCATGGACAGCGAGGCTAGCAGGGTCCACCGGATAACGCGAGAGACAATCAGCATCTTGGTGCAACCTGCCCGACTTATAAATTACGTCGAAGTTATACTCCTGGAGACGTAGAGCCCAGCGACCTAGGCGACCAGTTGGGTCCTTGAGCGACGACAGCCAACACAGAGCGTGGTGGTCCGTAATAACTGAAAACTCGCGGCCATACAAGTAGGGGCGAAATTTCGCTACAGCCCAGACCAACGCAAGACACTCGCGCTCTGTTATCGAATAGTTTCGCTCAGATGTGGAGAGAAGGCGGCTGGCATACGCAATAACACGCGTTTGGCCTCCCTGGTGTTGAGCGAGGACGGCGCCGATTCCGTGAGCACTGGCGTCTGTGCGTACTTCAGTCGTCGCAGACGGGTCAAAGTGAGCCAGTATTGGTGGTGAAATGAGCAGGTCGATCAGCGTGGAAAACGCAGCTGCTTGGTCTTGGCCCCACGAGAAGGGCACGTTCTTTTTGAGAAGATCAGTTAGTGGTCGTGCAATTGTAGCGAAATCGCGTATAAAGCGGCGGAAGTACGAGCATAAGCCCACAAAACTCCGAACATCTTTGGTTGAAGAAGGCAGAGGGAAATTCTTGACAGCGCTAATCTTGTCAGGGTCAGGTCGGACGCCAGCAGCACTTACAAGATGACCAAGGATCGTGATTTGTTGTCGGCCGAAATTGCACTTTTTCGAGTTCAGCTGGAGTCCTGCTCGACGAAAAACGGCTAAAATGGTCGACAAACGAGTTAAGTGAGTTTCAAATGTTGGGGAAAAAACAATCACATCGTCGAGGTAGCAAAGACAGATGGACCATTTATAACCACGAAGAAGAGAGTCCATCATGCGTTCGAACGTTGCCGGGGCGTTGCACAGCCCAAAAGGCATAACCTTGAACTGATAAAGGCCGTCCGGTGTGATGAAGGCAGTCTTTTCTCGGTCTAAGTCGTCGACAGAAATTTGCCAGTAGCCCGAACGCAGATCAATAGATGAGAAGTATCGCGCGCCATGAAGGCAATCAAGGGCGTCGTCGATTCGTGGCAGCGGATATACGTCTTTGCGGGTTATCTTGTTCAAGGCACGGTAGTCAACGCAAAATCTCCAGCTGCCATCCTTCTTTTTCACTAAAACAACAGGTGACGCCCATGGACTTGAAGAGGCCTCTATGACTCCTTTGGAGAGCATTTTCTCGACTTCTCGTTGTATGACCTGGCGTTCGGACTGGGAAACACGATACGGTCGCCGTCTAACAGGATTAGCATCGCCGGTATGTATTTGATGACGCACGAAGGACGTTTGCCCTAAAGGGCGGTCATCGAAGTCGAAAATATCTCGGTAGGTAGTCAGAACGTGGTGAAGTTGCGCCAACTGACAGGGCAGAAGATCAGGGGCGATCATCATCGTGATTTCGTCGCTAGGTGCGTTTGCTCGGCTGGCTGCAGTAGGGGACGAACAGTCTTCAGGGTCCAATGCCACGATGCTACATGCATCAAGTGGGGAAACGTGGGCTAACGAAATGCCTTGCGGGAGAACTTGGGTCGAACTACTGAAGTTAAGGAGCGGAAGCTGAACGTAGTTGTCCACAATAGTCACGATTGTATGCGGCACAGCAACACTTCGAGCCAAGAGCACATCCACCAATGGAGACACTATGTAGTCACCGTCAGGAAGAGCTGGTGATATCGTTAAGGCAACACACGTGGTGGCTTGCGGTGACAGCCGAACATAATCAACAGCGCACAAGCGGTGTGACGGTGAGGACGGCACAGGTCCAAGTCGAGGCAGTTCAAGTTGAAGAACGCCGGTTGCACAGTCGATGAGAGCAGCATGGGTGGACAAGAAATCTAAACCAAGAATTAGGTCATTTGGGCACTGCTCAATAACTGCAAAGAGAACAGATGTGGGGTGATCGGCGATAGTGATGCGTG
Organism: Rhipicephalus microplus; assembly: GCF_043290135.1. Classification (NCBI taxonomy): domain Eukaryota; kingdom Metazoa; phylum Arthropoda; class Arachnida; order Ixodida; family Ixodidae; genus Rhipicephalus; species Rhipicephalus microplus. The sequence continues at coordinate 46,270,301 of NC_134708.1, forward strand.
CTGTGCACATTCCTGTGATGGCAAGACTTCTTCCGTCGGCGACACGAATAACGCCAGGGGCAGCCGGTGTGAGCACTTTCTTCAGGCGGCGACGAAGTCGGGCACTCATCACAGAAATATGCGCCCCAGTGTCAACAAGTGCAGAAACAGTCAGGCCGTCAACGTCGACGTCGATCAAATTTCGTCGTGTCGGCAGTACAAGGAGAGGATTTGAGGTCGGTACCGAGGATGCAGCTTCACCTCCAAGAGCTGCACCGCTTAGTTTCCCTGGTGAGAATTGAGCGGGGAGGTCGGGCGTCGTCGTAGAGGAGAAGGGGACGACGGGCGACGTCCTGGCGGCGAACGAGACTGGTGACGTCGAGGCGACGGTGAGCGGCTGTGCTGCGTATCAGGGGCATCGCAGGCGTAGGAATCGACGGGCAGAGGCCGGCGGTAGTTGTCGGCGATCGGCTCAGGAGGTTGGAAACGACGGTAGCTATCGGTGCGGCGAGCAGTGTTATACTGGTTTCGGGACGAAGACCAATGGTTGTGGCAATACCGTGCGACGTGACCTATGCGGCGGCAGTTAAAGCAGATCGGCCGATCATCCGCAGTTCTCCATTCGGCCGGATTGCGAGAGCGTGGATAAGACCTTTCTTGGGGTGGTGACCTGGGGCGAGGCGGCGACCTTGAACGGAAGCCAATTGGTCGAGACTGAGCAACGGCGCAGACATCGAAGCCCAAATTGCTCAGTTCTTCCCGCACAATCGACTGTACCAAGCAAACCTGAGGTACTTGCAAATCGACGTGGCCGTTGGCGGGAAGAGTAGGTGTAATTGCTTCGATTTCCCGCCGGACAATTCGCGTAATTTCAGACGCTGGTGAAGACTGCCGATGGGAGGACAGTCCATCTTCGCAGGAGGACGTCGCTGCGGTGTTCGGCAGTCGAGTAAATGATCTTGAAATCCGCCTGCTTTTGGCCAGTTCAAAACGCCGGCATTCCTCAATAATTTCGTCGACGGTCGCACAGTTCCGGCACATTAGCAGGTTGAACGCGTCGTCCGCTATGCCCTTGAGGACGTGGCCAACCTTGTCAGACTCCGACATGTCGTTGTCAACTTTACGACATAGAGCCAGCACGTCCTGTATATATGAGATATACGGCTCTGTGGACGTCTGAGCACGTATAGACAACTCCTTCTTTGCAGCCGCCTTTCGACCGATGGGCTTCCCAAATAAGTCGCGAAGCTTTTCCTTGAAGGTGTCCCAACTGCCGATCTCCTCCTCATGGTTCTCGTACCAGACTTTGGCCGTGCCTTTCAGGTAAAACAGCACATTGGCCAGCATAAGAGTCGGATCATACCGGTTGAGAGCACTGGTGCGTTCGTAGTCGGCTATCCAGTCGTCGACATCAACTTGGTCCGTACCGCAGAACGTTCCAGGATGCTTCGGATGCGTCAGCACGTACGTGGGTGGGGGTGGGGCCAGTGGAGGCGTTGCCGTGGATGGTGCGGGCGTCGCCGAAGCCGATGGAGAGGTGGCCGTGGGATCAGTCCCGTGTTCCATCACGGAAACTCCGATTTGACGACCACTGCGGAGCTCCGTTGTATGGCGCTTCGTTACCCAGCACTCCCACCAATTTGTTACGGGGCTCGCAAACACACGGAAGAGAGGAATGAGCGTATTTCCTATATTTACATGCCAAAGTGACGCTTCAGAGCTGCCAGTCTCTCGCGCGGCGAGTCCACTTCTTTTTCATCGAACTGTTGTCCACGACGGTAGAGCCATGCCCACTGCCTCGTAATAATATATAGGCGAATAATGAGAAAATAGGGCATGCGTAGAAGGGTGCAGGAACAACCACTGCGATACAATGTCAGCAAAACTCTTGTCTCTTGTTGAATGGGCTGAAAACAAATACATATGTAACTTAAAAAAGATCGAGATACGCAATCTCTTTTTGTAACAACGCAAGCAATGAACAACTTACATATTTACCGTCAAACTTGTTTATTTGATGAGCTTAAATTATCTCACGCGTGGCCTGCGAGTTGTGCTTGCTTAATACCTTGCAATGCTCAAAAACTGGCACGCAGCCGCAGTCTCGGCAGTGGATTCCGAGGTGTCCTTGAACTACGTTGTGTACATAGTTATTGTGCTCTCTTAAACGGTCATTAAGGTACTTTCCGGTTTGCTCTATGTATACCATTCCGCACAAAAGCGAAAGGAGATGTACACCAATAACACAAGGTACAAAGCGCGTTCTGTGTTTCACAGTGCATCTTCCTCTAATAGCAGCTGGATTATTCACCAGCTTACAAAGCTTTGCGAGCTTTTCTGGGGCGTAAAAAACAACAGTGACCCCAGCGCGTTTACCGATTTTTTTCAGCCGATGCGACACGTTATGCAGATAAGGAACTGCAACACATTTCATGGGAACAGACGCGCTTTGAGGCTGAGATCACCCTCCTTCATTTTTAATTTGCTTCAAAAGTTTTTCCGCAACAGCAGAAATCAGGGCGCTCGAGTAAACAGTGCTTAAGAGGCGCTCTACCTGTGCTTTGAAACTGCATTGCATCAAGTGCAGGCATAACCTCTTGAGAGCGTTTACCAGGCAACCTTTAATGATACCCCTTTCCACCAATTTTGAATGAGCTGAGTGGAAAGGTAAAAGGGGTTTACCACTTTTCACTCTGTCCTAGAAGTAACACTCTGTCCTAGAAGTAAATGATTACTTCTAGGACAGAGTGTTAGGTCTAAGAACCTAATCGAATTTCCATACGGTAACTCATGAGTAAGTTCAAGAGGTTACAAGTGCTTCTCAAACAAATCTACAAGACTAAGGACAACAACTCCAAAAACAGTATCCAAACAATCAATAAATACAATGAAATCATCAGCAAACCTACAGACCTTCACAACGAGAGACAAGTCGAGATCTTTTTGAGTGTGGCGATCCTTATGCGCGAGAAAGATGTCACTCAGGACTGGTGCCAAACAGGAACCTATGCAAACGCCGCTTTTTTGAATTAAATGTTGCTCATTCCAAGACGCAACCGTTGACTTTAAATAAAATGAAAGCAATTCCAGAAAACCATGAACTGGCATACCTGACGCATTCTGGAAGTTTATCGATCCAAACGAATAAATGCATTTTTCTAAGCACTGGAGCAGTGCGTTATGTGGAAGTGAATAATATAGACCTTTCACGTCTATCGAGAAAGCCTTCAGTCTTTTGTCATTAGACCTTAAAAACTTAATAACCGCCCAGAAAAGGATCGTCAATAGTTAAAAGGTTAAGCTATTCTTGTAAAAACAAGGCGACCTGTTTTTGCCAGGTCCCGTTTTCAGAAACTATTACCCGCAGTGCATGGGCAGTCAATCTTGTGCGTCTTAGCAGTAAAAAAGATGTCAAGACTTAGCTACTTTGATTTGTCGACTGATTTTGACACTTTATCTAGGCCGAGAGAGTTGCAAAGCCTTTCGCTTTTAATTTAGCTTTTGCTATAGAAGAGTGGCTGGGTTTAAAAACAGAGTTTATAGCCATGGTGGCTTTGTCTTTAAACAAAAGGGAAGGCAAAACAGCAAAGCCACCTTCTTTGTCCGAACATGCAGATACGGGGCAAATTTTCTTCTGATACTGTATTGACTGCAAGACTATTTTTCATTCACTTCCCTACAACTGATATTTCGTTATATCTGTATTCGTTTTATTGAGGTTTGAGTGTAGGATTCGGTTTGGTATCATCACATATGATGACCAGTGGGCTCGGCAACACGTCAAGGATGGCGGACGCTTACCTGCGACGCCTGTTTTTCGTGCAGGTAACTAACCGTTACTCCATATTCGTCAAACCAACACGGTACTATGCATTGATAGTGTTGCCGAGCCCACGGTATTGTATTGCTGCCTTGTGTCAATACTGCTACTGTTTTCTAAATTTGCTACTTCTTTCCGGCGATATAGAAGAAAATCCAGGTCCTACTACACGTTCCGCTTCCAGCGAAATTCCTGGTGATATCTTGGCAGCACTCGATGAAATTAGATTAAACCAAGACAACCTTATGAAAGAAATGAAAGCCATGCAAACTACACTGTCCCAGAATGTTGAAACGTTTGACGATATTAATCAACGGCTTGCTAAAATAGAACAAGAATGTACCGCCGTAGGCACACTTCAGGCAGACTTTGAGGTCATTCGCTCAATTACTGTCAAAAATTCTGAACAAATATCGCAACTAACCTGCAGTCTTGACGATTCAAACGATCACGCCCGGCGAAACAATCTCATATTTTATGGACACACTGATTCGGATCGCGAAACCTGGGCCCAGTCCGAGGAACTAATCATAAATCTCTGCAAAAATACGCTCAAAGTAACGCTCAACCCACGTGATATTGACCGCGCACATCGACTGGGATCTTTCCATTCTAACAAAAATAGACCGATCATTGTGAAGTTCACGCATTTCAAAGATAAAGACCGTATTCTTTCTAACGCAAATAAGCTGAAAAATACCACGTATAGCATTTCGCAAGATTACTCGCCTAACACCCGCTTGATACACAAGCAGCTGATTGCGTTTGGCAAAGCCCAGTCCCAACCCTATAAACTTGCATACCGAAAATTAACCATCGATAAGGTCACCTACATTCTTGATCCCACTACGCAAACGGTAGTCCCACGTGCCCCGTAGCTATCTGCTAAAGTCCGTACCGAGTCTAATGTAAACCTTATTTCGCTCATCTATACTAATATTAGGAGTCTACTGCCCAAACTCGATGCCTTGCACAGCCTAATTCAAGCAAGTGACTGTAGCTTAGTTCTCCTAACCGAAACGTGGCTTAATGCATCTATCTTGGACTCTGAATTGCTTCCTCTGTTCAACAACTTCGATATTTTCCGTTGCGATCGCAAAAACAAGCGGGGTGGTGGAGTGCTAATCGCCGCTCACCACAGTTTACAATGCTGCGCTGTCGACATTCCTTCGAGTCTTGAAGTAGTCTTTATTCACTGCAAAGCTGCCGTTCCACCCGTTGTCATAGGCATCTGCTATCGCCCCCCTGATTCCGATCCTTCTTTCGTTGGTGAGCTTCATGATGCTCTACAACTATTAACGTCAGCGTCGGATAACGCCCCTATTCTCCTCCTTGGTGATTTTAACTTCCCGGCGATAACTTGGTCTGATCTAGCATTAGCAATGTCGAAACCGAACACTGAAAGTGACTTCATAGATACTGGCCTTACTTTCAACTTATCTCAAATGATTAGCTTTCCTACGCGAACGACTTTTAATTCATCAAGCTTACTGGGTTTATTTCTCACGACCCAACCAGATAAAGTTTCGTCCGTTTCTAGTCCGAGCAACTTCAGTGATCATGCCGTCATTCATGCCACTTTTCAATGCAACTTGCCCAATCCAAAAAAAGTAAAAAAGACGATAACCCTATACAACAAAGCAAATTATCAAGGAATGAATGATGAACTAGCTTCCTTTTCCGATTGGTTCCTCGTGGATTTTTCCAAACGTTCTGTTGACGAGAACTGGGAGCTCTTCAAAAACAAAATGCAGCAATTAATAAACATGTACATCCCCACAGTTACCATCACAGAACGGCCTACTTCGCCATGGTACAATAATACTTTGAAACGACTTAGCAACAAAAAGAAAAGACAATTTCGGTCAGCCAAAAAATCAAAATCCAGTAACGCTTGGGAAAAATCTCGTGAGACTGAAAAACTTTACGCTCACAGTTGGTAATTTTTTCATCCACTTTTCTTTCTTCTTATTTATATTCCATTGATTTTAATAACTTCCTCTGTACATTCCTTGGCATTACTGTCTGTTATATCTCAATAATATTGTGTTAAAACACGGAAAAACGAGCCCTTAGGTATACACTTCTTTCCCTTATTTCATTGAACGAGGGTCTCGTACTGGCAGACTTGGTGTGTTTAGGTTGTATAAGAGGGACAATTAATCAGCTGCCCACTCATAATAAGTTCACGTGCTACGTGACGCCAAACATGCGCATAAGAATGTTTTCACACTCGTTGTTTGGCTTATAGATGGCGCTGACTGTCGCTCCTACTTCTAAATTCACATTCCTTGGCATTACTGTCTGATAAACCCAAAAAAGTGGATGGAGGGAGGGCCGCTGTGATAGCTCAGTGGTTAGAGCATCGAACGCGTAATTCGAAGGTCGTAGGTTCGATTCCTGCTCACAGTTGGTAATTTTTTCATCCACTTTTCTTTCTTCTTATTTACATTCCATTGGTTCTAATAACTTCCCCTGTACATTCCTTGGCATTACTGTCTGTTAAATCTCAATAATATTGTGTTAAAACACGGAAAAACGAGCCCTTAGGTATACACTTCTTTCCCTTATATATATATATATATAAATATATATATATATATATATATATATATATATATATATATATATATATATGTACATTCCTTGGCATTACTGTCTGTTATATCTCAATAATATTGTGTTAAAACACGGAAAAACGAGCCCTTAGGTATACACTTCTTTCCCTTATATATATATATATATATATATATATATATATATATATATATATATATATATATATATATATATTATTCAGCTGCCCACTCATATTAAGTTCACGTGCTACGTGACGCCAAACATGCGCATAAGAATGTTTTCACACTCGTTGTTTGGCTTATAGATGGCGCTGACTGTCGCTCCTACTTCTAAATTCACAGATAAACCCGAGCCCTTAGGTACCTAACCACTGTGATAGCTCAGTGGTTAGGTACCTAAGGGCTCGTTTTTCCGTGTTTTAACACAATATATATATATATATATATATATATATATATATATATATATATATATATATATATATATATATATATATATATATATATATATATATATATATATATATATGTATATATATATATATATATATATATATATATATATATATATATATATATATATATATATATATATATATATATAGGTAGGAGGGCTCAGCTACCCCCCACCCCCGCCTGATATGCCTGTGTGCACGGCACCTTTCTTCGAGCTCGGATTAAGTTAAAACGGTGAGACATCTTCAGTACGCCCTTGTTTTCGATACGCTATCATAAACAAACAGGGAAATTTATATCACCGAATACAAGTGAACATCAGAAGAGCCAGCGGTACAGGGGCTAGAGCTGCTGTGCAGCCAGTCGGGCAGCATAAAGCTTTCTACAATACCTATGAGAAACTTTATGTCAAGCAGACCAGCGTTGCTAGATATATTATCTAAAAACACGGAGGAAGGAAAGGATAATAACCTAGCGCAACCTTGCGTTCACTCAGAGAAACAAACCACCAGGCGCGGAGCATTCGGAACTGGCGCGACGCAACAGGCACAGAAAAAATAGAGGAGGCGCTGGAGTGAATAGGTGTTCTGCGGCGTCGGTTCGTGTCTTCACCCGGGCCGGGAGCTGCGTTCCATAGAGTTTCCTAAAGTTTTAGAAAATTATATGCTGTGTTCCTCGTGAAAGTCTGGGATGCTGCTTAGTGCTCGGAGAATGTGATCGGGGCATCCAAGCTCGAGTTCTCCTGTCCTTGAATTCTTGCGCAACCGATGTCAAGTTGTCTGCTCCTTTTGCTCAGTGTAAATGTTTACGTGTGTTCGATGAACGTGTTTTGTGAGAGCTGCGGATCCACTGCGCTGGTAAGTGTTTTTGCATGCCTCGAGCTTGATTTTATTCGTTAATAAGGCAGCCGTATAAACCCTTATAGCACCTATGACATTGTATGGCTGTTAAGAAAGGGGGGGGGGGGGGTGTCAGTTACCTAGTATTTTTCTTGTTTTGTGTTTTTCTCTTGCCACGACGTGCTTGGGGTGCAACTAGAGATGGGCAAAGCGGCTAATTTCAGTGAGCGGCTCTGAACGGCTCGGCTCACTGAAATGAACCGGCCCAATAACGGCTCACCGGTTCACCAGGGGCCATTTACTCCGTGGCAGAATCAAAATTAGGAAGCTCGCATTTAAATGACTGACCAATAACAGATGTAGCCGCAAGATTCGGGGACGAAGTAGGAAAACTACCGGGCAAAGACTGGGAGTATAGTAAGCTGTTACATGCAATGACGAGGGAGATGGAAAAAGGGAACTACTTGCTGGAGAGGAAAGACAAAGCAGAAGAGGAAAGACAAAAAAGTTTGTGGAACAGAGAAATCCGGGAGGCGATCGAGAAGTTGCGTGAGACATCACGGGGGCACAGGCAGACAATAAGGGAGAAGCGCCCACAGGATAAAGTCAACCAAATATGGGAAGTATATTTAGAGAACAAACCATTGTGCAGAAATTGGTCGAGGCAGAAATTTATGGTGAATTGAACACTGCATGACAGAAATTCGCGAAAAGAAAAGGCCTCGCCTAAAATATTTTGGAGCTGTCTAAAAGCACTAGGTAGGAAGTCCGTCACAATGCAGCAACATATAGTAGATAAAGGAGTCAATAAATTGGAAGGCTACGAAGCACTTTGTTATATTCGAAAGGTAACAGCGAATTCATTTAATATGGTCGCCCATGGGACTTCCCCGATCAGTAAATGTATGGAAAAGAGTACAACCGAGGAAGAAGTAGTACTTGAAAATTTCAATTGGAAGAAGGCCGAAGGAAAAATTTATAAGCGCGCTACTCTGGGTTTAGATGGGGTTCCCGTGTGCTTCATTAACCAACTTGGACATAGCACTATAGAAGCACTGCTGAAATTTACGTAAAAGTGCTTACAGAAGACAAATATCAGACACTTTGCAGAAAAGTAGAATGAACTTAATCTATAATGGCAAGGGAGAAAAGGCTCATATAGACCGCTAACCGTTTTATCTGTACTATTCAGGTTGGCGATGCAGGCAATGAATTAAAAATAGAAACGTGGACAGAGCAAAATGATATTTTGGGAGAACTTCAAATTGGATTCCGAATCTACAGGCGGTTAAACGATAACCGGCTTGTTCTTACTCGGTGTATAGAAGCATATAAAATAGAAAACAGGTATTTATACCTGTCTTATCTGGACATCACTGGGGTGTATGACAATGTTAATCTGGAAATTTCGTGGGACATATTAAAGGAAGCGGGCATGGGTGATGACTGTATAAAGCTTTTGAGAGAAATATACCGAGGAAACACAGTTTGCATAAAAGTAGAAGGAATACAGTGTTTGCTCGCAAAATTTGCACACTTTTTTTTCTAATTTCGGGGCCCAAAGAAGGAGATGTGCAAATGAGGTGGGGATTTTGCCAGCGCATTCGAAATATTGTGCAATAGTCCTATAGCATGTACAGTATATGCATTTATAAAAAAAGAAGAAATAAGACGGAGCACGAACGAAGTGTACTTAATAATTTTGAAAAAATTAGGGCATAATTTACTGAGTCAGAACTTGTCACGTGAGGGCTAGCGGGCTTCAATAGTTTTCTTGAAGCTCTTTCGACAATGTTGAGCGAAACTATTCCTCACGACACAGAATTACTGGAAGAACTAAGCATCCACACATAATTGAAAGAGCATCATTCAATGACAGGAACTTGTATTAGAAGCGCGCAGTTTCCTGCTTTCTAGCGCCGGTCGTCAAGTCCTCTTGAAGTACTTTCTGGCGGCATGCTTCCCGTTTTCCTCAGCGAAATTCACAACAGCGAGCTTCAATTTCGCCGCATATATAATTACTGCAGCACATCGCAAGGGAACCATCAAAACGCGCTGGCGAAATGGCGAAACCTAAACTTCCGAAATTGACGAAGCGTGCGTTGCAGCGCGGATGCAGAGAACGAATGGAACAGTTAGCGCGACAGGCCCTCGCACGCCTCTGATACAGAAAGTCGTCCGTGCCGTGACGTGAGGGTGCATTCTCGGCATTGTCGCGGTGGTAGAGATTGGAAGATAGGGGGAGGCAAACCCTTGAACAGTTCCGGCAAACCGTCAATGGGTTCGTGTTCGGGTGCTGTATTCTAGGGACCCTAGTTTGGGGAAGTCCTCGAAGCATTGATAGGTTCAAAGGTGCGCGCACTGGCTGCAATCGGTACAAAGTGCGTCGAGGTCTGTGGAAAGGCGTTATGGTTCCAGGGCTTACCTTTGGGAACTCAGTGGTGTGCGGTCCGAGGTGCAATTAGGAATAGATGTAAATCATAAGACTGTAGGACGCTTCGTGTTGGGCACTCACGGGAAGACGACGAATGAGGCTGTAAAGGGGGATAGGGGATAGACAGGCTTTGAAGTAAGGGAAGTTCAGAGCAAAGTGACATTTGAAGAGATGCTTAGGCAAATGAATGATAGTAGATGGGCCGGAAAAGTGTATAGGAAGAGCGTGGACGTAAAGTGAAGAAAAAGAACTAGGAGGCTCGCCAGTAAATAAAAAAGTGGCAATGTTGGCGATATGGCAACAAGGAGCATTAAGCGAAAATTCGCTTAATGCTGCTTAAGAGAGGCGGAGTGGATTTATTGGATGACACTGATGGTAAAGAAGCCACCTCTCAGTAACTACCGAAAGATTAAGAACAAAATAAGGTGGCAGATGTTTTATGGTAATTCAAAGGGAAACGCTTTACTGTTCAAAGTGAGATTGGGTTGCCTTAGAATGTGTAGTCAGGAAGCGAGGTTCAGTAAAAGGAGGGACAATGAACAGTGCTCCACTCTCATGTCTATAACAACGGTGCGTTGCGCGTGGAACAGCGCAAACGACATCTTCAGTCGCAAATGCGCCGCATCTGAGCATCTGCGGCGACAGTGATGTGCCTTTCTTGCATTTTCCACCCTCGTTTAGTTTCAGAGCCGCTATGACTGCTTTGGCTGTCGAAGCGCTGTCAACTTTGTAGAACCGAAGGGAAAAAAAAGAAACCAGAAATTGCCCCGATAGGCGCCTTTTATACTCTAAACTCATTCTCACTTCATGGTATCGTATCACAGTGAGAACGGTTTGCTTCGCTTTTTTGTGTTCTTTTTGTTTTTTCGCTAAATTGTTCAGTGCGCTTTCGACGGCTAAAGCGATTGCTGCATCCGCAGTGATGAACAGGGATCAGTATTGCAAGGCAAGCACATCACTAGCGCTGCGCATGCTCAGATGTGGCGTATTTACGACTGTAGATGTCGCCTGTGCTGTTCCGCGCGCGACGCTCCATCGTTATAGGCATGAGAGTTGAGCACTGTACATGCTGTGGGAGAGCTAAGAAAATGATGGAACATGTTTTGATTGAATGCGGCGATACCTGTGGGTACTAGCCTACAATGAGTCTTTGGGTCTCAGGGACGAACATGAAAAGGTGAACACGTCCACAATAGAAGCAAGTAAGAGACAGAGTATTGGTGGCAAAAAAAGCAAAGAGAAAGGACAGAAATAGTGGGAAATAGTGTGATGAACTCACTCTGCCTAAAGAGGCAGAAAGGTGGAACATAAATTTACATTTTTTTTTGTTATAATAAAATCAATTAAATGAAAGTAGATGAGGTATTAGGCCAACACAAAAGGAAAGTTTTCATTTTTTTCCCTTGTGAGCCTGGTGACGCACATGTCACCGCCCCATTATAAAACGGACGGCCATAGCATCCATTCATCCACGTGAGCTTTTGTTTACTTCTTGTCCGTGACTCCATGTGCTGGGCAGATGCACCACTTTCTGGGGACTCATCTGAGAAGTTCTGTTTGCCATCATCGAAGTACCAACGTGGCTTTGAGGCTGCAGAGATTCGTCCACTTCGTTGAGCATACGCGCGAAGGTGTCATCTGAGACGTCATTGATGAGTGGAGTCGTGGTATCAATGGTATTGACACGTAACGTCAAACGCACACAACGGACGGCGTGACGAATTGTGTGTAGTTACCGCCACGAATGTAACATTTGCCATTGATGTGCTGCCATTTATTTTCTTTCTCATGATTCTAAGCGAAGCGATATGTGTTACTGATTTCTGAGTGAATGTATCTTCTTGCATGTGACGGGATCAAAATATACAGTATATTTTTAGCTGATGTCTGGGTGCGGGTTATACAAAAATTTTGGTGCACTAGTTGACTTCATAGCGCGGCTTCACAGCAATGCAAAGAAGGGAGCCTTGCCTCAATATGCGGCTAGTTTTTTCTTCCTGCAGCGATTTGCGGTCCTGGTGCCAGTTATATGCAGGGGTGTGTCATACAGAAGAAAATGCGATCTTCAGACGACGCTTGGGGCATGCTGAGTTCACAGCGCCGCAAATGAGCGTGCTAAAGCTTCACTAGAGACCAACTGATACACTAAAAGGGATGAAGCTCCGCACTACCATGGCCAAAAGTGAATGACAGGAAAGCCGTAACGCTTCACCTTGTTTTATGGCTTTATTATCTTTAATTATTGTTATCTTCAATTATTATCTGCACTTCTTCGGATCGTATTCACTATCGATGAACAAGACGATAGCGACCTCGCTTTCCTGCGCAGCGCTTGCGGGAAACTGTAGTTCTGTTTTCAGTCTGCGCGCGCTGCGGTGGCCGTGTGCGTAACTTTTGAACTTTGTTCTTTCTATCTTTGTTTGCATAGTTACGGCAAGAAAGATTGGGTTGAGTTGGCGCGTATTGACTGCATGCATACTTTCGTGGTAGCCCATGACCTGCGTTCGACACGATGCGTACCTAAGGTCGGCTAGAAAAATTCAGAGGGAAAAAGTTTTCTCCCGAGGACAGATTCAGACCCACGTACATACCATCTAAGGGCAAGGGGCTAAAAGAGCACAAATAGCAAGCTGGTTGGGGAAGTTAAGGAGCGGAGTGCAGATGATAGCATGGGGAGAAGGAAAAGGACGAGAGAGTAAAACATGCTGTGGAAATAAAAAGAGGGATACAGAATAAGAGGCAAAAAGAAAAGGATGTTGAGAGAGAGAGCATCAAAGAAAGGGAGCTTAAGATAGAAAGTGAGAGAAAGATAAAAAGTGGAAGCGAGATACAGACATAAAAAAAAAAATATAGGGGACCCTTGAGCTTTGCGTTCTAAGTGTTGAACCTGATAATGATATCCTGTCGCTAGTGCGTACTTGAACCACTTGGTGCATGAAATCATTTCGGACATGCTATGCACCCGCCATGTAGCTTTAAGAGAATACGCTCACTAACTTGTGCACGTAATGTAGTGGATGACCTGTACTAATCCATGATGTGATCAAGATAATCTCATATTCTGACACCTGATGGTACTGCATTCTTTTACCACGCCTTATTACTGCAATGTTTTATGCGGTATTGTGTAGCATGGCACGTACAGGGCACGTGTTTTGATAAAACGTGAAAGTTATTTTCACTGCATTTTCAAACAGAAAAAGTTATTTTCACTCCGGTCATGCTATTAACGCTAATTGCATGCTGGGTTATATGCGCCGCAATTTTTACCTCTCTTACAGTTCTTTGAAATTACTTCTTTATAATTCTTTAGTTTGCTCCAAATGCTGCTGTATGGGACCCCAGCCAAGAATTGCTCATCTCTCAGCTCAAATATTTCCAGAGTCGGGCTGCTCATTTCATCCTTTCTAACTATAATCGCACATGAAAGCAAGCTTGTCATTGCCTCTGCCATTAGAATGTGAAAAAATGCTTCACCTCTGCCTGTTGCTGAAGATATATTATGAAAGAATTAAATTGATAATGCCTGCTTCGTAAGCATCTGCCCGCATCAACCATCGTCATAAGGTTAGTATTCGCGCATGCCGCACCGACCATTTTTTAAATTCATTCATCCTGCGTACTACAGCAAGTTGGAATCACCTTCCCTGATCGGTAGTCGAGATTGCTGATTATACTAAATTCAAGGCTGCTTTAACTAACCTGCAATTGTTTCAAAGCTATTATTTTTGTACCATTGCATTCCTCTACATTTTTAAGCGTCGTCTTAGTTTTCCTTTTTTGTTTGCCCCAATATTTTCGCATGTATTCCTTGGTTCATAAGCGCGTGCTGGTGCTCCGTGTGCTATTTCATTTTGTATCTTTACTGTGAAGCACCCTTATTTTCACTTTGTATTATTTAAAATGTTCTTTTCATTTTATACTGTGTGCTATTTATTGTCAGTTTTCTTCATAATATAATATGTTTTCACCCTAGCTTTTTTTCTATTTTTTATGAAAACATGTTGTACTGCGAATGTAACCCTTTCCCCGCTGTGATGTCCTCGAGCCCTGAGGGGAAAGAAAATAAATGAATAAATAAATCGGCAGACGCGTGGCTGTGTGATAGAACAACTGTTTGCCAAGCAAACGATTTGGGCTCATTTTACTCAGACCCGAAATTTTTAATAATTTATTTTATCTGCATGTTTCTTGATTTCCAGTTCATGCACAAGATTTAAATTATTCGCTCACAACCAACAATGTTCACGCCGGTGCTGTAATTTTTGCGAAACGAGCTCTTTGGTGTTGTCGTGTTAAATGGCGTGTCTGCTCTGGACCGATGTAGGTGGAGGAACCTGTCTGTGTTTCATGTTCTGATTGAATGTACATAAATCGAGATACAGTGGAAACTCCACTTTGCCAATGGTTTTTGAAGAACCATCTCATTTCATCTATTTCCACTTTTTTTTTTATCAGATAGCCAATTATTTCTCTTCATCAGGCTTTGTCTAAGCAGCCAAACACTTTCTTCAGTGTCTGTTCTTGAGACATAAGTCTCAGCCTTACCGTCATAGCTGAGGGTAAGTAACACTTGTATTCTGATGCTACTGGCTTGTTGGTTCCTACAACCACGAGGTCACTTGATGTGTAGCCACTTCATTCGTTAGTAGCCCATGTTTCAACGTGGTTTTATATGCAACCGTTTTCTTTATTTATGAGTTCTATCATCACTGCTGATCACATCCCCACTGTGAACAGCATGATAACAAATAATGTTTGTCATGGTGTTGAAATGATTGCGATTTTTATGCAAACATTCTTGTTATATGGGCTCACAGTAAACACATTTCGATAGGACATGTTTGACGTTCATTTTGTCACAGGGATAGAGAATGGGTGAGAAAGACAGATATCACACCTTTTGTGGTATTATTGCAATTTCGGTATCTTTATTCATGCACGTTTTGCATGCAGGACTTCTGTATTTTTAAATCCACACTAAATTTGGCTATAGTCATCGATCGCACCAATGCCTATTGAATTTACTTTTTCTGGGTGGTCTACTGGCAGTGTTTGAAGTATGCATTAGGGACAGGATATCACTATCGCGTTCAGCTCTTGAAGACAGAGCTTAAGCGTCCCCCAATTTTTTTACTGATCTTTGTTTTTCAAGATTCATTCTGATCACTCCATTTTTGAGCTTGGAAACTTTGGTAATCACACTGAAAATTCATTCCATGTGTCATGGTAGAGAGACACACTGCTGTTCAAGAGCATAGTACATGCAGTTGTACTTGCTCGCTAGCTCAAGTCTCGCGTGTGTGTTGTCTTTGAAGCACAGCCTTTCATTATTATTACGACTCAAGAAAGGCACATTCTAAACATCCCGCAGTGTCTAAAACAAACTGTCTACACATTTGATTGCCTGGAATCAACAGTTGATGCACCCATCTTTATTTAGCCACAGAGCCTCTGTTTAATATAGCCTACCCACATATTTTGTGCTAAAATGAGGAAACAGACACTTAGCTCATTGGTTTGGTTCACGAAGCATTTGTTTCTTTCATATCTAATATGCTGCAACAACACACTGCCTCAATGTTCAATTTCATATTTTCTTTTTTTCCAAATTCAAGTGCTCAAATTAATTGCCTTCTGTATAGAGGTTGTCTTTTCAAAAAGTAAGTAGTTTATTAACTAGGTACTGAAAAGTTGTCATTCAATTAAAATAATAAAAAAGTTTATTGAAACTCAGCTTATCTTGAGTGTAGTGTGTTGTTTGTGCTGGCTTTAACAGTTGTCTGTGTGCTTTCGCAGATGTGTCCATCCCTTAATAGAAAAACGAAGAAGTCTTATGCTTTGGATATTGCGAGAAAAACATTGCTCCAGTGTCCTCCCAAAAGTCGTTCATAATTTCACGATAATGTTGCTGCATAATATTTTGTGAACGTAGGATTGTGGTTAAGATGTGACCATGTCTGTGGACTGCTGAAAAAAATAGGTTTATTGAAACGAGTGAAAGTGACTATTCAACTTCTGCCCTTTTTGTCGATTGAAATTGGGAAGAATGTCATAGATTGTTTTGCGATGTTTATGTATTATCAGCGTGAAGCAGTATTGTCTGTTTTACAAAGCTCTGAATGATTTTAGCCTAATGCACTTCTTCACACATCTGAATGTGCCGAGAGAAATAAATTTGCATCTAAGCGAGGGCAACACTCGGTAGTGACACTTTGATTTTACACTGCAGAATGTACGCATGTAGTGGCAACCTGGCGTTACTTTATTATGTATTATAACTTTTAAAACATATGTGCAAGTCTGTGTTGTGTTTTCTAGTCAACGAAATCTGTGATCTGGACTAGCGAACTTTTTTTTTTTTTTTCAGTTCCGCTGACTGAGCAACAACCATGTCAATTCACTTAACATTCTTATTGAATACCATTCTTGATTCGATCATTTGTATATTTATTTGTCCATTCTCTCAGTGATGCTTAAAATGCAAGCAGTGCATTGAGTTGAGTGCTCTGTTTTTTAATATGTCCGAGGAAGTGGGGGCATTCTAGTATATAAGGACAGTCGTATAAGTGCGATGGGCATTGTCTGCATTCAGTGTACAGTAAAAGCTCGATAATTCGAACATGTTTGTTGGTCGAGGGAGGAATCTACATTGTTCAATGGCATGACGCTCTTGTAATTTGATCATATTCGACCTAAACCCACTCAACGCGTACGGTGATCAGAGAGTGCCGAGAACGAAGCGCCAGCCAAATTACTTGCGAAAAAACACGTGTGCGTGGCGCAGGTAATAGTAGTGACTGTAGGGAAGGTTGTGGTGCAGAACACCTTTCAGGCTTATTGAAACGGGTCTCGTGAAGCTTGGCTGCTTTGGAACAAAATATCAGGATGACAAAAGTTACGACTTTTTTACTTCTGAGAAATATTTAGAGCATTTACAGATTGATGAAGAATTGGTAAATGGTTTTATTTTTCAAATATCTTAAACAAGTAATTTTGGTAGTTTGGCATTTTGTCCATTTAAATGCATTGTCCAGTCTCGTCAAATCCGAGCTAATGAGCTTTGAACATACTTATTTGATAAATGGGAATTAGTGCTCGTATGTCTGTTTGAGTAAATGTCTGGAACGTTATATGTTGCACAGCTTACTTATGTTTCATGTAATCATAACATTGTCACTAAAGTAGTTTAGAAGCGAGAATGGGAAATGCGTAAATTGCACAGGTACACTGAAAAACACATTTCTCAAGTCTGCATAAATGTGCCAGCATTTCTGACAACCAAACTGTTATATCGTTTCCATCCGTTTTGAATGATTCATTTCTCATTTTGTTATAATTTGTGGTTTGTTTCATGTGGACCTTGTACACTAATATTTCATTTCTTATGCTTCATTTGATGACATATGAAGTTATTTGGTTAGTGTGCAAAACTTTAGGGATTTTTCTATGGGAACAAAAAATAAGTACAATAAATGTTTTCTGGGCTAGGGCCTTATTTATTGGCGTATTATAAATAAATTTTGTCATTTAGGGATAGTATAAGAACTACATCGATATTGCATTCCTGCACATTCACTGGATGTGCTTGCACTATTAGACATAGTATTTACAAACAAAGAGAGAAACTCTTTGTAACCATTTTGTAGCTCGGTTGTGTTCCAGTAACATGTGGCTTGCTGATGCAAAGGTTATTGTGTACTTCATCTACAAGTGCAGTAATTTTTTCATTTCCTCATGTTCTAGTGATGTTCTAGAGAATGCTTGTCCATGGCTTCCAATGCCTTCCTCTTGTTTCTGTGGTTTTGCAGGCTCCTTGTCTTCGGCATTCCATAAGGAACACGATTCACTCGTGCCCGTACAAGGCAAACTGTTTTTGTGTAGTCAGTGCGGCTATGTGAACAAAAAAAGAGGGCTCATGCGAACACACCTTCGCAAACACTGGGCAAGCGCCCCTTCCAGTGCCACCTTTGCCCAGCTGCATATACTCAGAAAGGGAACCTCAATGCCCACATGCGCACCCACACAGGGGAGCGTCGCTTTTCCTGTGACTGCTGCAGTGCATCGTTCTCAAAGAAACAGTCCCTTGTGGATCACATGCGCACTCACACAGGCGATTGTCCATTTTCCTGTGACCAGTGCAATGTGTCGTTTGCAAAGAAGACCAATTTCACTAGGCACATGAACACACACACAAAATAGCGTCCATTCTTCTGTTGCCACTGCAATGCATCTTTTTTATGAAAACAACAGCTTGTAAACCACGTGTACCATCATCATACAAGAAAGTCAAGATAAAAAGTGAGTTGTGTACAGACCCTTTCTTTAAGGGGACATGCAAGTCAAGGCTTTTTTTTAATTTATAAGACAGTGTAATCAACTTTTCGCTTTTTACATAACTTTTTATACTGATTTCAGATATGTAGTCACTTTGTTATTGATTTGCACAACTTTGTTTTCCACCATGACAATCTCTAAAATATAACTTTTTTCGAACAATCTTTTTCTGCCACTAAACTTTTTTTATTATGTGCGATTAATGGCTGATATTGCTCGACAAGAACTATAGAATGCAAGTAAGTATTAGGAATGTAATAATTTTAAGAAGCTTGCGAAAATATCATCTTGGGGAAAATTCAGTTTAAGTGTAGAAATCAAACCTGATCTTTGTGGCAAAGAGGTGCTTTTTAAAATGATTTAATTCGTTACAAGACCTTGGGAATTATTGCTGTCTTGGGCACGTGGATTTCACGAACTACTCATGCAAAATTTAATGTCTTGTAGACAGGTGGCAACTTCCAGGGGACTCTAGACAGTGAGCATTTGGTAGTTCTTTTATAGCCACATTGTACTCTTTAAGGGCAATTTTAATCCACTTCTAGTTTAAATAAAACCTTGTTTTTTTTTTTTCATCATAAACGCCTCTCTGGTGAAAGGCTGCTAACGAAAAACTAGGCATTGTGAAACACCTTGATGAAGTAATTAGTCAGAAAAGCGAAGGTGTGAAACGAAAGAGTGAACTTCCTGAAGTCTTTACCGATCTTGGTAAAATCGAGCTCGCATACAAGATCAAGCTTAGGAAAGGTGCTGCATCACTAGCATTGACCTCTCCTTGAAAAGTTCTCGCACTGTTAATGTTGAAAGCCAAGGTAAAACTACAAGAGATGGTTGAGCCTTGAGTCATTAAGGCAGTGGAAGAGCCAACACAGCGGTGTTCTGGAATGGTCATTGTGCAAAAGCCTAATCGAAGTGTGTATATATACATGGACCTGACCGAGCTTAACAAGTGTGCAAAGTGAGAGGTTGACCCTCTGCCTGTGAGTCAGCATGTATTTACGCAACTTGTCGGAGCTCAGTGTTTCTCCGATGTTGACACCAATTCAGGATTTTCACGATAGTGAAGTTTCTTTTGGTTGGAATAGTGTACAAATAAAAAGGACGTGAGACCACTGAACAAAAAACACCCCGCACCATTGTCTGTGTCGTCCTACTGTCAGGTGGCGTGTTTTTAGGGCTTGTTTTAATTACAACTATGTCATAAGAAATTGCCTAAGCTTCCAAACTGCTGTATGTTCATGGCTGCAGTAGCGTAAATTAACGTGATCAAGAGAAAAGGAAAGAACAGTACCCAACCTAGTCTTCCAAGTGATCTTTATTATAGATAAGTGAGTGATTGACACAAGACAATAATTACGTGGTTACAATGTGTTCAGATGATGGTGCGCGTCGAGTGCTGCCTTGAAGCCAGAAGCTTAGACGGGTCCCGGATTCATGCGGTGGCGCCGCAGTCGCATGGGCTGTAAGGATGTGTGGTACGGCCGGTTGCAGCGTCTTTGCTGAACTCTGGCTTGCTGGTGCACAAACTTGGTATTTCTGTCTCTTGTTAAGGGTAGTGAGGTATTGTATATTATAGTGAGGTATTTGTATATTCATGGACCTCTCAAAGCCAACATAAGTTGGAAAAATTCTTTTGTATTGTGACACCTGCGAATCCAATAGATATGTGCATGCACGTGATGAACAATCCCGGGCAGCTGCCTTGTTACTGTGCCGTTCCGAATACCGGACACTGAGACTACGGGAACTGGTGCTTACCGACTCTGCAGTCTACGCTTGTGCGGTTAGGATTTAAAAAATGGGTAGCTGTACATACTGTCATTCATCATAGTTGCTTTCCAAATACTGTTTTATATTTGTCTTTGTGAAAGATTTTAGTTACTCACAAACCATGGATGACACATAATGTATATCAGTCACTTCTTTGATTATGTGTGCCATTTCCACTTGAAATATTGTTCAATAGAAAATGTTTTCCTTTCTTTTTCTTTTGTCGGGAGCATTTGAAGGGGGCAGGCTGTCGTGGCTTGGTGTAAACTCAGGCAAAATCACATGTAGCATAGCCAGCTGTAGCCCTTTGAGCGTGTAAAGATAAGTCTTTTTTCCTGTTGTTATTGACGTGCACCTTCTGCACTAAATGGCCCCTTTTACACATTGCAATATTGTTGCACTCATTTACTATCAATGCTGTAATTTCATGCTCAGTGGCTTAATGCATTGTTTTTATTGTATATTTGAAAAGAGACTACCTGTTTTAGTAAGCACAAATTGTGTACGAATCATTTAGAGCCTTGTCATGACTGTCTTGGTTTTTACATTGTGCTTGGAGGAGGCATCACTTTATGTTTAAGTCTGTTGCTACATCCGAGTAGTATCTCAAGTGGCTTTTTTAGTTTTTGTTTCACTGCATACGCTGTATGTACTGTCCTGTAATCCATCTTAGTGAGCTTAAGGGTTACAAGTTATTAGGGGATGAGACCATATTCACGGAAATTCTGAGCACTTGCCTTTTTTTGCCAATTTTTGTCATTGCACAACTCACTAGGTAGCTGCAGCTGTCCTTCGTTCATATTTTTCTTCAAAAAACACGGTACCCATGCCAGTTCTTCAAACGAAAAGGCATATGCAATTTTAAGGGGAGATGTGAGTAAAAAAAAAATTGATTTTTTTCCAAAATTAGATATTTTTGTTTTTATGGGCTCTTGCAAGTTTAATTTCTCTACTTTCACGGCAGAGGTTGTAACTAAACTCGAAGTACGTTAAAATCACTTTTAGTCCGCTCAAGGTGGCTACTAAAAACTAAAAAGAGCTCAATGTCTAGACTTCCTTGGAAACTGTAACCTGGCTACTTATTATACAGTTTTGCATGAGGAGTAAACGAAAGCCACATGCTCGAAATAAGGATGATCCCCAAGCTCTACATGGTGGAGAAAATTATTAACAAAATAAGACATATAATTGCTATATAAATGAGCTTCAACTTACCTTTAAAAGGCATTTTTTTCAACATCGACTTTTGCGCCAGCTTTAGAGTTTTGACGTGGTGTTTTTGGTACTTCTGATAGCTAGATCAAGATAAAATTTCGCCCCAATATTTCTTCACATGTGAAGGGTACAAGTATCTCTTTTAAAACATAGTATCGCCTGTATAATTACTACAAACCTAAAGCAAGCACGTATTATGGACTGATGATTCTAATAATTCTCAGATCACCATTTTTCTTGTCCATAAAAATGTCTTATATGCACTTTCTTAATACTAATTTGCATTCTACAGTTATTCTGAAGCACTATGAGCCATTAATGGCTGAAAATCATGAAAGATTAACGGCTTGAAAAGTTTGTCCAAGATGAAATTTATTTTACACATTGTCGTGACACTCACCAAAAATTGCTCAAATTATTTTAAAACTAATTACATATTTGAAATGGCAATAAAACCCTTTATATACAGCGGAAAAAAAATCCCGTTCCCGAGGCTCAACAATCACGAAATTTTTCTATTTGCATCTTACTTTAACTGCCATAAAATACTTCGTTGTACGAAATATTAAGAAAGTACTAGCATTCATGAATACACTGGGCAGTGCACGTACAGAGAGCACTGGCAAACTACATAAAAATATAGACCTTATTGACCTTTAAAAGCACTTTGATAAGTTATATTGAGGTACTTCAAATAATAGTTTGCTGGGTGCCAGGTCATGTTGAGAGACAGATCACAGGCATATGGGGATTAGTAGACAGCCAAAGACGCAGGCCTGATAAGGTCAATGTGCCATATCAAAATCGGTAAGTGCTTGTTCACCACTTTCTGCGGTTGTCAGAGACAGTATGATACACTGTAATTAATGACCTCTTTACTGGCTTGTACTTTTGTGGTATCAGTCATTTGTAAGTTTCTACCAGGATTGGGCCATTCGTTCTGAAGCCAACAATGTTTTTGTAGCTCTTGATTTACTGTGATCTTGTGTCCTTACATTCTTTTTATTTCTTGTGTATTGTATTATCACTTGTGATGACATCTGTGTTACTACCAATTGAAGACAGGATTGATTTTTTAGACTAATATAGCAAATACCTTTTGTCAGGGAGTTAGAATTTCTGTTGTTTTTACGTAAACACTTTTAGCACCTGTGGTCATGAAATATGCCACTCAAAAGTACATGTTAAACATTGGTTGCACACATGTCATTGTAACTTTATAGGTATTTTTTATATATTCTGCACTTTCTTTGCTGAGGAATTAAAGTCTTTTTATAGCCATTATGTTTACATTTGGCCATATTCAATGATCAAACGAAGGCATGTACACCTTACTTTGATTTGATGCTTTATTTAGCCATTGGGTCAATAAACCCTACTACAAATGAAAAACAGTAAAAAAAAAAATACATTGCTTTTGCATTATTTGTCCCCCAGCCTTCACTTTGTAGCACTTGAGATTATCTGGCCTCTCTCAGTAAATACTTTGCAGCCTTTCACGTGCTATTTATTTTTACTGACACATGTTTTTCAAAATTAGTGCTCGTCACTCCGTCTTGCAGGATGAAAAATCCAGTAGCAACGCTGGAAACTTGTTGTTCCATGTGTCCAGTAGAAAGAAAACCAGTGTTGTATGAAGTAGTAGTGTACAATATTGTCTTTACTTACTTGCTAAAGTCTTGCATGTGTCTTTTTGTTTTAAATACAAAACTTCACCATTGCTAAAATTCGAGTAAGATGCCTCCTAAGCGGCCTACAACATGTAAAAGAAATTGGATACGCACTTTATTCCTTACGTCTACAGGTAATACACACATCTTTATTTTGCCAAATTGGGAACATTCAATATAGCGTACGTGCATATAGTGCTCCAAAATGAAGAAACGGGTACTGAGAGCATCAATTGGGTTCACTGGGCATTTGCACGTATCATATAATGTACCCTATTACAATGCACTTCAATGTTCAAGTGCTCCCTTATAGAGCTTGTGTTTAAAAAAAGATAGTTCAGTTACTGACATACTTAAAAAGTACCCACTCATTCTCAACACGCAGAAGTTTTGTTTATTACGGAATTTCTTACAATCAACTGGAGGTGATGCTAACGGTGAAAGTATGTTCTAGAGTAGTGTGTTCTGTCCATGTGCTTCTGCAGATATGTGCATCTGCCCTCTAAGGAGATACGAAGTTGAATGCAGTAGGCATTGCTATAAATGTCTCTTCTTGAAAATAATTTACCCTTTTTTTTGCTGATGAGGCAATGCTGTGAACGCGGGATTGTGATGCCGATGTGACCACGTCTATAGACTGCTGCTCGGTCATATTGGAATGAGAGAATTGGCTGTTCACTTAGATCACTTTCAGTCAATGGAAATTGGCATTGATGTAATAGATTTTATCGCTTTGTATATATATGTTTCAGTCGTCAATGTAATAATATTGTGCCTGTTTTACAGAACACTGGTTCAGTTTAGGTATTTTTCAGTGCATATCGTAACATAAAATCGCTGAAATAGTCTGCTATTGCCTTTGTAACTGCAACACTTGGTAGTGACACTTTGATCTTACATTGCAGTATATAAAAAATGATTGTGCATATTGCCCTTGAAAGCCTTTGTGAATGGTTGTGCTGCACTTTCCGACTAACAAAATCTAGAAACAAAATGAACAAAGAAACTTTTCTTTTTTTTTGTGTGGCAATGCCTGCTGAGTAACAACCATTTATATTTTCCAAAGTGTTTCTTTATTTTCTTTTGTTATAAAAGATTGCACCATTCTTAATTTGGTCATTGGTTTTTGCATTTGCCTCTCTGAATTGTGAAAAACGAAACAATTGGCATTTAGTTACTTGAGTTGCGTGCATTGCTTTACAATCCTGGCCGCCGTGCACATGGTGGTAAAAATGCCGAAGCAAGTGATTTTGCAAAAATCGAAACCATCTCGGGGTCTGACTATAATTTTCCAATGCATAGAAGGTAGCTCTGGCATGCGCAAGGCTGCGATCTCTCTTTTATTGCAAGCTCAGTCGTGCCGGCACCGCTCAAAGTGGCTGTCGTTTCCTGTGTCTAGGCTAGACTAGGCTTCAGTCGCGTAAAGTTGGAAGGACCGAAAAATGCCGAAAACTCGCACAGCGATGACAATCTGCCCTGCCTCGGGATCAGGGGGATGAAACGCACTTGATGGAACAAAAATCTGTACGTGGAGGCATGTCGGCATGGTTTGGTGTTCTAGTGTTCTAGTGTCTCCACAGAGTGGGAGGCAAAGAAAAAAGATGAGAGAGAGAAACTTAAAGCAAGACAGTTAAGAGAGCAAGCAAGAAAAAGAGATAAAAAGTGGAAGTGACATGCAGAGATAAAAAGTGAGATGCAGAGATAGAAAGAAAAGGCGTATCTGCTTGTGATAGATGGGGGAGGGGAGAGACCTGTCTGTTTTGCATGTTCTGACTGAATGCACACAAATCGAGATACAGTGGAAACCCCACTTAGCAAATTATTTTTGAAGGCCCATCCCACTTCACCTACCAATTTTTTTTATTAAACAACCTTCTATTTCTCTTCATCAGGCTACGTCTAAGCAGCAAAACACTTTCTTCAGTGTCTGTTCTTGAGACATAAGTCTCAGCCTTACCATCATAGCTGAGGGTAAGTAACACTTGTATTCTGATGCTACTGGCTTGTTAGTTCCTACAACCACGAGGTCACTTAATGTGTAGCCACTTCATTTGTTAGTAGCTCATGTTTTAATCTGGTTCTATATGCGGCCGTATCATTAATAATAAGTTCTACCATCGCTACTGATCACATCCCCACTGCCATCACACGAGAGCTAAATTGATGCGAAACACTAAGGTGGAAAATAAGTTATGTTGTGGTGTTCAAATGATTGCGGTTTTTATGCAAACATTCTTGGTATCTGTGCTCACAGTAAACGCATTTTGATAGGACATGTTTGACGTTCATTTTGTCACAGGTATTGAGAATGGGTGAGAAAGACAGATATCACACCTTTTGGGGTATTATTGTAATTTCGATATTTTTATTTCCACACATTTTGCACGCAGGATTTTTGCCATTTTTAAATCCACACTACATTTAGACATAGTCTTTGATTGTGGCAATGCATATACATTTTGCTTTTGCTTGATGCTCTACTCCTTTTCATCATTAAACGCTGCTGCTAAAAAAAAACAGTGGAGTGTGATAGGTTGGCTATGCATTATTTGTCGCGTAACCTTTACATTTCAGAACACAAAATCATCTGGCTTATCTCTCTGAATCCTGTGCAACCCTGCTCTTCCTTTTAATTTTTACTGACATTTGTTTTTCAACATTTGTGCTGATCCATTTTTCCATGGTAAAGAAGCACAGTGTTGTATGAAACCATAGTGCATGCCATTGTATTTACTGGTTGGCTCCGCCTCACGTGTGTGTTCTCTACGAAACACAGAACTACAACACAAGACACATTCTACACGTCTCACAATGTCTAAAAAAAATGTTTTACGCATTTGATTTCCAGACATCAACAGTTGATGCAGCCATTTGTATTCAGCCACAGGACTTGTGTTTGCTTTAACCTACCCAAATATTTCGTATATTTCGTGCTAAGATGAGAGAATTGCCACTTAGCTCATTGATTTAGTTCACAGAGCATTTGAATCTTTCATACCTTATTTGCAGCTACAACGCACTGCAGCAGATGCTAAACTTTATATTCCCCACTGCATTCAAGTGCTCCATTTTGTATTGTCTTATGCGTAGAAGTCTTTTTAAAATAGAGTCACTGTTTCACCTCAGAGACAATGCAACAAATGCCATAGCAACAACTTAGAATGTAACACTGAAAGCGGCTAGAAGATCAAAGCGTGCTGTGTGCTGCTCGCACACAAATGACTCACAGAAACAACTCAAACAGGACGAGAGCAAACTAACATTTACCACTCGACACAATGTGCTGTTGAAACGAAAACAACACACGATACCTAATCACAGAGACAGATGTGTGCAAACTAAGAAGTGTTCCGAATGTTACTTCGGTGTATATGAAAAGCACGCTCTTCTTGCAAACAGAGCCTGCACAGCATGTGAATAGAGCTTTGTGGGCCCGACATATAATAAAATTGTTCCGGTGAAAGCCCAAGGCACAATTCTCTCTCCGCAAAAGAATAAGGGTGCTTGCACAAGCTTCTACCCCCCTCCCCCTTCCCAAATCCGTAGGGCAAAGTACACGTGGAAGATAAGCGCTTGTTGGCGCATCGCAACGACCTGAATACTGAGCATGGAGGGCTTTTTTTTTCATTCTTGATTTTTCGTTCTTGATTATACATGTACGGTGCATGACGTCGACACCAGTGGCGAAAACCAGCTGAGAGTGTCCATATAATTTCTATCGCAATAAAAAGTAGTGACATCGAAGTGGTACTGAAAAAGTACTGGCTGAATTACAAGAAAAAAAGTTTGATGAAGCCCAGCTGATTTTGAGTGTATTGAGTGTATGTTGCTTGTGCTAGCTTGAACAGTTGTCTGTGTGCTTTTGCAGATGAGTCCATCCGTTCTGTGGAAAAGCATCGAAGTCTTATGCTTCGGATACTCCCAGAATAGCATTGTTCCAGTGTCCTCTTGGAAGTCACTCGCTCTTTCACAATAATGTTGCAGCTTAATACTCTGTGTGCATCGGATAATGTTGGTGTTGTGACCATGTCTGTGAGTCCTCCAAAGAACAGGTTTCGCAGTCGTGTGTAATTGACTATTCAGTTTCTGTGATGTATTTCGATAGAACCTGAGAAGTGTATAAGGAATTTCATTGCATTGTGTATGTATTATCCGTGTAAAGCAATATTGGCTGTCTTACAAATCACTGGTTTATATTACGCATTTAATCATGAAATTCTTTACACATGTGTATGTGCCGAGAGAAAGAAATGCATCTAAGCAAGAGCAACGCTCGGCAGGGACACTTTGATTTTACACTGCAGACTGTAAATGTGTAATGGCAACCTGGCGTTACTTTCTTATGCATTTTACCCTCTAAAACATTTGTGCATGTTTGTGTTGTTTTTTCTAGTCAACAAAATTTGTCATCTGGACAAAGGAACTTATTTTTTTGTAGTTCTGCTCATTGAGCAACAGCCTTGTAAATTTGCTTAAATCTTTCTGGTCCTCTTCTGTCATCGAACTTTGCATCATTCTTGATTTGATCATTTGTATATTTCTTTGTCTTTTCTCTCAGTGATGCTTAAGATGCAAGCAGTGCATTGAGTTGATCGCACTTTTTTGTATTATATCCAAGGTTGTTTTACCATTCTAGTATATAAGGACAGTCGTATAAGTCTAATAGTCATTGCTTTTATTCAGTGTAGAGTAAAATCTTGATAATTCGAACATGTTTATAGGTCGAGGCCATAATCTGCATTGTTTAATGGCATGAAGCTCTTGTAATGCGGTCATATTTAGCCTCAATCTACTTAACTCGACCAGTCATTGGAGAGTGCTGAGCATGAAATGTCAGCCAATTTACCTGCGAAAAAACATGTGCACGTGGTGCAGATAATGGTTGTAGCTGTAGGTAAGGACAAGGTGCAGAACACCTTTCAGGCCTAATAAAGAGGGGGTCTTGAAGCTTGGCTACATTGTGAACAGAGTTGCAGGATTACGAGACTTGCGACTTTTTCTCCTTTTTTATGCGAAATAAGTATAGGATTTATTTACAAATTGATATAGAAATAGAAAATGTAATAAAAAATGTGTAAGCTGTGGAAATGCAAATAGAACAACAACCTTTTTTTGCATTCCTTATAGATGTATCAGCATTTCAGACCATCACACCTGTGATGTCACTTTTATCCCTTCCTAGCGATTCTATCATATTTTGCCATTTATTTCTTATTAACCTCTTAATCTCATATATCATTTCTTGTGCTTTGTGTCTTGATTTAGGAAGGTGTTTGGTGGGTGTGCAGCATTTTATAAATATTTCAATTGAGAAAAAAAAAGAAAGTGCAATAAATGTTTCAATGAGCTGGTGCATAAACTCTTAGCGTATTACGGAAAAGCTTTGGTATTTAGGTGTAGTATCAGAATTACACAAACTTGCATTCTTGTGCATTCACTGGATTGTTTTGCATGTATTGGGCATAGTATTTACATACAGAGAGAGAAAGCTGTAACCATGTCATCATAGCATGGGTACTGCTCCAGTAACATGTGGTTTTTTAGGCAAAAGTGATTATGCACTTTGTCTGTAAGTACAGTAATCTTTCTTCATTGTCTGGTGCTGTAGTCTAGTTACAGACAATGCGTGTAAGATTTTTATTGCCTTCCTTTTGTCTCTGTGGTTTTGCAGGTTCCTTGTCTTCGGCATGCCATGAGGAGTACCATTCGCTCGTGTCTGTACAAGGCGGACTGCATTCGTGTCTTATGTGTAGCTATGCGACCAAGGTAAAAGGACACATGCAAGTACACCTTCGCAAGCACACGGGAGAACGCCCTTTCCAGTGCCACCTATGCCCAGCTGCATTTTCTCTGAGAGCAACCCTCGTTGATCACATTCGCACCCACACGGGAGAGCGTCCCTTTTCCTGTGACCGCTGCAGTGCGTCGTTTGCACTAAAGAAGACCCTCGTGAAGCACATGCGAACCCACACGCGAGAGCGTCCGTTTTCCTGTGAGCATTGCTCTGCATCATTTTCACGAATGACGAACCTCATAAGGC